>NC_134687.1:379231493-379551493 GCF_050947455.1 Rhinoderma darwinii
ATGAGATATAGAACAGGTTACTAATGGCAACAAGCCGTGTTCAGTGGATGTTACTACAGTGTATGCTTCTGTCACTGATATTACATGTGATATAAAACAGGTTACTAATGGCATCAAGCCGTGTTCAGTGGATGCTACTACACTGTATGCTTCTGTCACTGACATTGTATGGGATATAGAACAGGTTACTAATGGCAACAAGTCGTTTTCAGTGGATGCTACTACAGTGTATGCTTCTGTCACTGATATTACATGTGTTATACAACAGATTACTAATGGCAACAAGCCATGTTCAGTGGATGCTACTACAGTGTATGCTTCTGTCACTGATATTACATGTGATATAGAACAGGTTACTAATGACAATAAGCCATGTTCAGTGGATGCTACTATAGTGTATACTTCTGTCTCTGATATTACATGTGATATAGAACAGGTTACTAATGACAACAAGCCGTGTTCAGTGGATGATGATATAGCGTATGCTTCTGTCACTGATATTACATCTGATATAGAGCAGGTTACTAATGGCAACAAGCCGTGTTTAGTGGATGCTACTATAGTGTATGCTTCTGTCACTGATATTACATGTGATATAGAACAGGTTACTAATGGCAACAAGCCGTGTTTAGTGGATGCTACTATAGCGTATGCTTCTGTCACTGACATTACATGTGATATAAAACAGGTTACTAATGGCAACAAGCCATGTTCAGTGGATGCTACTACAGTGTATGCTTCTGTCACTGACATTACATGTGATATAGAACAGGTTACTAATTGTAACAAGCCGTGTTCAGTGGATGCTACTACAGTGTATGCTTCTGTCACTGATATTACATGTGATATAGAACAGGTTACTAATTGTAAGAAGCCGTGTTCAGTGGATGCTACTACAATATATGCTCCTGTCACTGATATTACATGTGATATAGAACAGGTTACTAATGGCAACAAGCCGTGTTCAGTGGATGTTACTACAGTGTATGCTTCTGTCACTGATATTACATGTGATATAGAACAGGTTACTAATGGCAACAAGCCGTGTTCAGTGGATGCTACTATAGCGTATGCTCCTGTCACTGACATTACATGTGATGTAAAAGAGGTTACTAATGGCAACAAGCCGTGTTTTGCCACTAAGCAGGAGCAGGGCCCACACCCTGCTGTGGAGATGACCACTCCTTGGTCTAATAATCTAAACCCTGAAGTGTCTGAACAGTGTCATGGGAAATTCTCCCTGACTATCCAGTCTGAGCTTTTAATTAAAGAGGCTCTGTCACCAGATTATAAGTGCCCTATCTCCTACATAATGTGATCGACAATGTAGTGTAGATAACAACAGTGGTTTTTATTTTGAAAAACGATCATTTTTGAGCAAGTTATGAGCAATTTTAGATTTATGCTAATTCGTTTCTTAATGACCAACTGGGCGTGTTTTTACTTTTTACCAACTGTGCGTTGTACAGAGGAGTGTATGATGCTGACTAACCTAGGGTTTATTTTGAACTGTTTTGTCACCAGATCTCAACCCCATAGAGCTGTTGTGGGAGCAGCTTGACTGTATGGTATGCAAGAAGTGCCCATCAAGCCAATCCAACTTGTGGGAGGGGCTTCTGGAAGCATGGGGTGAAATTTCTCCCGATTACCTCAGCAAATTAACAGCTAGAATGCCAAAGGTCTGCAATGCTGTAATTGCTGCAAATGGAGCATTCTTTGACGAAAGCAAAGTTTCAAGGAGAAAATTATTATTTCAAATAAAAATCATTACTTCTAACCTTGTCAATGTCTTGACTATATTTTCTAGTCATTTTGCAAGTCATTTGATAAATATAAGTATGAGTTTTCATGGAAAACACAAAATTGTCTGGGTGACCCCAAACTTTTGAAAGGTAGTGTATTTATAGATATACATATACTGTATTATTCCTCAGAAAGTCTGCATTCATAAAATATGGTCATGGGGTGACATGGCAACCAGAAGTGGAAAATTACCCGATGCCTGTGGTAGAAAAGGGTTAAAGAGGTGTGTCCCTGTAACATATTTTTTTGTAATAAAATTTTCTTTTGTATATAGTTTTTCCCCTTTGAGAAAATATTATTTATCTCAGTATTAATGAAATCAGATTATCAACAAGGTTAATAATAGAGACCCAACTGTTAAAAGGGGTTTTCCAGTTTAGAAAATCAATTCTCTTATACCCTATTAGGAAATTCTGAGTTAATAGAGGGAAGGTCCTCGATTCAGAATACTTATTTCTTGGTCTGAGTAAAGACAGGTTACAAAGAGCGTCTCTTGCTCTGGAAAACCTGTTCTATCCTGCATTACACAGACAACCCATTGATTTGAATGGACACTCTGTAATACTGAGTATCTCCTGTGGTGGCGCTGCAGGAACCTCGTACACTCCTGGTTTGACTCGGCTTGTTTACTACTCTTCTGCTCTGCGTTTGGCACCTCGTACTCTCCTGGTTTTACTCGGCTTGTTCACTTCTCTTGTTGCTCACGGTGTTGCCGTGGGCAACTGCCCCTTTCTCCCCCTAGCTCTGTGCACCCTTGTCTGTTTGTCTGTCGTGCACTTATTGAGCGTAGGGACCGTCGCCCAGTTGTACCCCGTTGCCTAGGGCGGGTCGTTGCAAGTAGGCAGGGACTGAGTGGCGGGTAGATTAGGGCTCACTTGTCTGTCTCCCCACCCCCGTCATTATATTACTAATGGCAACAAGCCATGTTCAGTGGATGTTACTATAGTGTATGCTTCTGTCACTGATATTACATGTGAAATAAAACAGGTTACTAATGGCATCAAGCCGTGTTCAGTGGATTTTACTACTGTAGTGTATGCTTCCGTCACTGATATTATATGTGATATAGAACAGGTTACTAATGGCAACAAGCCGTGTTCAGTGGATGCTACTACTATAGTGTATGCTTCTGTCACTGATAGTAACCTGTTCTATATCACATGTAATATCAGTGACAGAAGCACACACTATAGTAGCATCCACTGAACACGACTTGTTGCCATTAGTAACCTGTTCCATATCACATGTAATGTCAGTGACAGAAGCATACACTATAGTAACATCCACTGAACACGTCTTGTTGCCATTAGTAACCTGTTCTATTTCACATGTAATAATGGCAACTAGCTGTATTCAATGGATGTTACTATAGTGTATGCTTCTGTCACTGATATTACATGTGATGTAAAACAGGTTACTAATGGCAACAAGCCGTGTTCAGTGGATGCAACTACTATAGTGTATGCTTCTGTCACTGATATTACATGTGATGTAAAACAGGTTGCTAATGGCAACAAGTCGTGTTCAGTGGATGCTACTACAGTGTATGCTTCTGCCACTGATATTACATGTGATATAGAACAGGTTACTAATGGCAACAAGCCGTGTTCAGTGGATGCAACTACTTCAATATACAAAATTACATCAACTGCAATTCTGAATCTGTTATTTACATCATAGAGTGCATAGAATGTAATTTAAAATACGTAGGCTGCACCAATCGGAAATTTAAAATAAGAATTCTGGAACACCTTAGCTACGTGAGAAACGAAAATATCTTGAATATATCAAATGCATCTAAACACTTCATTTCCCAACACAACAGATCAACTAAATCCTTCCGGTGTTATGCCATTGAAAAGATCCATCCGTGTAAAAGAGGAGGTGATATAAAACACAAAACCCATCTCAGAGAAGCCTACTGGATTTACAGATTAAACACAAGATTTCCAAAAGGCTTAAACTTAAGAAAAGAATTAATGTACCAATACTAAGTAGTTAATCATAAATAAAAATAATAATATCAGCTTCACATGAGTAAAACGCAGGATTTAGGTATGACACATAAATTAACATGATGTAACCAATCACATAATACCATCCAAGGTATACAAACCTATCATGTGTTGCATGCATAATATTTGCTTTTTGTCATGTACACATTTTAACTCACACACTACCCAGTCTCGTTGTCCCAATACATGTTTCCGAATCCCCCTATAGATTCAGTTGTGTCCTACCTGCACCTTCCCCACGAGATCCTCATCCTTTCTATACAGCGCGTTGCCACATATCAATATACCAACAGTCATCTCACATACCCATATCAAAATATTCGTAGCCGCCACAATTCAGTCCCAACGTTTATTTTTATATTCTTGATATTTCAATAAAAACACTCCCAGTTTCCACATAAATACATGATATATACATAACCTTTATGTATGATCAGTTTTCATCATTTTATTACTTACCTTCAAACAGAACGTTTATGATGTTTCTTGGGAGACACACCAGGCTCGGGGAATCAATCAAGCCGGCCACCGTCGTTGTCTGACACCCATAACCCCTTAGCGCACCAGGACGTACCGGTACGTCCTGCATTGAAGTGCTTTAAGGCACAGGGACGTACCGGTGCGTCCTGGCTAAAAACTGTCACCCTGTCAAAGGACAAGGTGACAGAACTGTGCCGTCAACTGTTTATGACAGTTGATCGGCACAGTAAGACGGCAGGGGACCATTCACAGCGGTCTCCTGCCGGCGATCGCTGTGATTGGTCAGTCAAAGCAGACTGACCAATCACAGCTCTATGACGTGTGTATGTGATGACGCTGGCTCAGAAGCTGAGCCAGCGTTATCACCGCCGGGAATCAGCTGCCCGACGCCCCTCTGCAACGGCCAGGACCGGAGCTAGGCTCCGATCCGGCCGATTAACCCCTTCGATGCATCGATAAACGTGATCGATGCATCGAAGTGGCTTGTAGCCCTGTCGGCAACCACGATGGTTGCCACGGGCGCGGGTGTCAGCTGTTTGTCACAGCTGACATCGTGCCCTAACGGCCAGGACCGGAGCAAGGCTCCGATCCGGCCGATTAACCCCTTAGATGCAGCTATCGCTGCATCTAAGTGATTAGATCGTACCCTATGGTTGCTAATAACAACCATCGGCACCCGCGAGTGTTCTGATGGTTGCTATGGCAACCATAGCCTAACAATCGCTTCCTAGTACGGAAGCCTATTAGGCCCCGCCGGGAGGCGAAGCCTAATAGGCTTGCTGTCAGTGAATAGCTGACAGCTCTAATACACTGCACTATGTAGGTAGTGCAGTGTATTAGAATAGCGATCAGGGCTTCATGCCTTCAAGTTCCCTAGTGGGACAAAAGTAAAAGTTAAAACAAGTTAATAAAAATGTTGTAAAAAAGTAAAAAAAAAATAAGTTTCATGTTAAAAAACACTATAACAGCCTTTTTTCCTATAATAAGTCTTTTATTATAGGAAAAACCAAAAAACATAAATAAAAGTACACATATGTGGTATCCCCGCGTCCGTAACGACCCAAACTATAAAAATATCACGCTATTTTACCCGTACGGTGAACACCGTAAAAAAATTAAATAAAAAACTATTCCAGAATCGCTTTTTGTTAGTCACTACCCCTTGCAAAACAGAATAAAAAAAGGGATCTAAAAATTGCATGTACCCCAAAATTATACCATTAAAAAACGCAGCCCGTCCCGCAAAAAACAAGCCCTCCCGCAGCTTTTTTGACGGAAAAATAAAAATGTTATGGCTCTCAGAATCTGGTGACACCAAAAATAAATTATTTGAAACAAAAGTGATTTTATCGTGCAGACGCTGCAAAACTTAAGAAAAACTATATATATATGGTATCGCCGTAATCATACCGACCCGCAGAATAACGTAAAATTGTCATTCATAGCGCATGGCGAACGCCGTAAAAAAAATAATAATAAAAATCATCAGAATTGCAGGTTTTTGGTCACCTTGCTTGCCAAAAAAATGTAATACAAAGTGATCAAAAAATCGCATGTACCCCAAAATGGTGCCAATGAGATCTACAGATTGTCCCGCAACAAATAAGCCCTCACCCAGCTCCAGGGGAAAAAAATAAAGACGTTTTGGCTCTCAGAATATGGCGATGCAAAATGTGCAGAGTGTCCAAAAGCGGATAATATCGGGCGCCATTTATCAGTGCAACACCGGCCACGTCTGCGGATTATTATTTATTTACCGCATTATTATACTCTCTTATTATACCCCTGATGTTCTCCACACAGCTTACATATGCCCCCACATCATAAACTGAAATACCAGCAATACCCCAAACAAAACAACTAGCGAGCAAAATCCACGCTGCAAAAGCCAAATGGTGCGCCCTGCAGCGTGCCCAAGCAGCAGTGTACGTCCACATATATGGCATCGCCATACCCGGGAGAACCCGCTTAACAGTTTGAGGTATTTGTCTTCAGTGGCACGAACTGGGCACAAAATATTGTGCACTAAAATGGCACATACCTGTGGAAATTTGCAATTTTCACTTTGCACCATCCACTGAGCATTCATTTCTAATAGAAAAAACAAAAACCTGTGTGGTCAAAATGCTCACTACACCCGTTAATAAAATGCCTTCAGGGGTGCAGTTTCCAAAATGGGGGTCACTACTTGGGGGTTTGTTTTACTATTTGACCCCAGAGCCCTGCCGTTGTGGGCTAATGCTGCGAAAATCACCAAAATTGGTCTCACATGCGCCTTTCACTCCTAAGCCGTCATATGTCCAGGCAAATGATAAATGCCTTGAGGGGTGTAGTTTACCAAATGGGGTCACTTTTGCCGGGTTTGCAGTATTTTGGCCCCTCAGTGGCTTTTCAAATGTGACATGGGGCCGCAAACCATTCCAGCAAAACTTGAGCTCCAAAAGTCAAATGGCGATCCGTCCTTTCTAACTTCCGCCATGTGTCCAAACAGCAGTTTATTACCACATATGGGGTATTGCTGTGCTCAGAAGAGTTTGCTTTACAAATATTGGGGTGTGTTTTCTCCTTTATCTGTTGTAAAAATGAAAAAATCTGAGCTAAAACGACATTTTATTAGAAAAAATTTAGATTTTCAATTTCACGGCATAATTCCCATAGATTCAGCAAAAACCGTGTAGGGTCCAAATGCTAACTATACCCCAAGAAAAATTCCTTGAGGGGTGTAGTTTCCAAAATGGGGTCACTTTTGGGGAGTTTCCACTGTTATGATCCCTCCAGGGCTCTGCAGCAAACACGACATGGCACCGAAAACCATTCCAGCAAAATCTGCGCTCCAAAATCCAAATGGCCCTCGTTCCCTTCTGAGCCCCGCTGTGGGTCCAAACAGCAGTTTATTACCACATATGGGGTATTGCTGTGCTCAGAAGAGTTTGCTTTACAAATATTGGGGTGTTTTTTCTCCTTTATCTGTTGTAAAAATGAAAAAATCTGAGCTAAAACTACATTTTATTAGAAAAAATTTAGATTTTCAATTTCACGGCATAATTCCCATAGATTCAGCAAAAACCGTGTAGGGTCAAAATGCTAACTATACCCCAAGAAAAATTCCTTGAGGGGTGTAGTTTCCAAAATGGGGTCACTTTTGGGGAGTTTCCACTGTTATGGTCCCTTCAGGGCTTTGCAAACACGGCATGGCACCGAAAACCATTCCAGCAAAATCTGCGCTCCAAAATCCAAATGGCCCTCCTTCCCTTCTGAGCCCCGCTGTGGGTCCAAACAGCAGTTTATTACCACATATGGGGTATTGCTGTAATCGGGAGACATTGCTTTACAAATGTTGGGGTGCTTTTTCTCCTTTATTCCTTGTAAAATCTAAAACATTGTATGTTTTTCCAGAAAAAAAGTAGATTTTCATTTTCACAGACCAGTTCCAATAAATTTAGCAAAAAATCTGTGAGCTAAAAATGCTAAATATACCTCTTGAAAAAATCCTTGAGGGGTGTAGTTTCCAAAATGGGGTCACTTTTGGGGAGTTTCCACTGTTATGGTCCCTCCAGGGCTTTGCAAACACGACATGGCACCGAAAACCATTCCAGCAAAATCTGCGCTCCAAAATCCAAATGGCCCTAGTTCCCTTCTGAGCCCTGCCGTGGGTCCAAACAGCAGTTTATTACCACATATGGGGTATTGCCGTAATCGGGAGACATTGCTTTACAAATGTTGGGGTGCTTTTTCTCCTTTATTCCTTGTAAAAACGAAAACATCGTATGTTTTTTCAGAAAAAAAGTAGATTTTCATTTTCACAGACAAGTTCCAATAAATTTAGCAAAAAACCTGTGGGCTAAAAATGCTAACTATACGCCTAGAAAAATTCCTTCAGGGGTGTAGTTTCCAAAATCGGGTCACTTTTGGGGGGTTTCCGTTGTTTTGGCACCACAAGACCTCTTCAAACCTGACATGGTGCCTAAAATATATTCTAATAAAATAGAGGCCCCAAAATCCACCAGGTGCTCCTTTGCTTCTGAGGCCGGTGTTTCGGTCCTTTACCGCACTAGGACCACATGTGGGATATTTCTAAAAATTGAAGAATCTGGGCAATAAATATTGAGTTACATTTCTCGGGTAAAACCTTCTGTGTTACAGAAAAAACTGTATTACAAATGAATTTAGTAAAAAAAAATTGAAATTTGTAAATTTCACCTCTACTTTGCTTTATTTCTTGTGAAATGCCTAAAGGGTTCAAATAATTTCTGAATGCTGTTTTGAGTACTTTAAGGGGTGCAGTTTTTAAAATGGGGTGTTTTATAGGGGGTTTCTAATATATAAGGCCCTCAAAGCCACTTCAGAACTGAACTGGTCCCTGAAAAAATAGCCTTTTGAAATTTTCTTGAAAATATGATAAATTGCTGCTAAAGTTATAAGCCTTGTAACGTCCTAGAAAAATAAAAGCACGTTCAAAAAACAATGCAAACATAAAGTAGACATATAGGAAATGTTAACTAGTAACTATTTTGTGTGGTATAACTATCTGTTTTACAAGCAGATACATTACAATTTAGAAAAATGCAGATTTTTGCAAATTTTCTCTAAATTTTGGTGTTTTTTACAAATAAATATTGAATTTAACGACAAAATTTTTTCAGTATCATAAAGTCCAATGTGTCACGAGAAAACAATCTCAGAATCGCTTGGCTAGGTGAAAGCATTCCGGAGTTATTACAACATAAAGTAACACATGTCAGATTTGAAAAAATAGGCTGTGTCCTTAAGGCCAAAACAGGCTGTGTCCTTAAGGGGTTAATAGAAATCTGAAACGTCAAAACAAATCTAAATATAAACACAATTTAACATTTGTATGTCTTAGATACGGACAAATATACTGTACAATTTACTTAATCTAGGCAAAAAAAGTCCTCTAACAATATCAATACTTACCAGTAAAGTTTTTTGATCACAATACGGGACTTGACAACCATTTCCGGCTTGCGGTCCAACGCAACACAGACGATGACACGCAATGAGCAATCAGCTGATCTCACTGACTCAGTACAAAATCTGACAGCGCGCGCTTTTCAAAATCACTACAGCCAAGTTTAAGGACGCGGCAGTCGTCCGAAACGCGTAGGCCCCGAGGACAATTACCTCCACTTCTTACACACCCAGGACTATATACAACTGGACTTCCTTTTAACCCATGCCATTAAACTTGGAACAGAAAATCCATTTTAAACTCGACTCAGCGCTGGATCCTACTTCTTCCTTTCTTGCTAGCCCACCGTGTGCCGACACGAGGATCCGAGTGCTATCCACAAACACACCGGAGTGTGTCAGGTGAGCTGGAGGTTCCCTCCCCAGTTTCTACAACTACTTTAGTGTATGCTTCTGTCACTGACATTACATGCGATATAGAACAAGTTACTAATGGCAACAAGCCGTGTTCAGTGGATGTTACTATAGTGTATGCTTCTGTCACTGACATTACATGTGATATAGAACAAGTTACTAATGGCAACAAGCCGTGTTCAGTGGATGCTACTACTGCAGTGTATGCTGCTGTCACTGACATTGTATGTGATATAGAACAGGTTACTAATGGCAACAAGCCGTGTTCAGTGGATGCTACTACAGTGTATGCTTACTGATATTACATGTGATATAGAACAGGTTACTAATGGCAACAAGCTGTTATCAGTGGATGCTACTACTATAGTGTATGCTTCTGTCACTGATATTACATGTGATTTAGAACAGGTTACTAATGGCAACAAGCCGTGTTCAGTGGATGCTACTAGAGTGTATGCTTCTGTCACTGATATTACATGTGATATAAAACAGGTTACTAATGACAACAAGTCATGTTCAGTGGATGCCACTACAGTGTATGCTTCTGTCACTGATATTACATGTGATGTAAAACAGGTTACTAATAGCAACAAGCCATGTTCAGTGGATGCTACTGTAGTGTATGCTTCTGATATTAAATGTGATATAGAACAGGTTACTAATGGCAACAAGTCATGTTCAGTGGATGCTACTACAGTGTATGCTTCTGTCACTGATATTACATGTGATATAAAACAGGTTACTAATGGCAACAAGTCATGTTCAGTGGATGCTACTACAGTGTATGCTTCTGTCACTGATATTACATGTGATATAGAACAGGTTACTAATGGCCACAAGCCGTGTTCAGTGGATGCTACTACAGTGTATGCTTCTGTCACTGATATTACATGTGATATAAAACAGGTTACTAATGGCAACAAGTCATGTTCAGTGGATGCTACTACAGTGTATGCTTCTGTCACTGATATTACATGTGATATAGAACAGGTTACTAATGGCCACAAGCCGTGTTCAGTGGATGCTACTACAGTGTATGCTTCTGTCACTGACATTACATGTGATATAAAACAGGTTACTAATGGCAACAAACTGTGTTCAGTGCATGCTACTACTATAGTGTATGCTTCTGTCACTGATATTACATGTGATATAGAATAGGTTACTAATGGCAACAAGCCGTGTTCAGTGGATGCTACTACAGTGTGCTTCTGTCACTGATATTACATGTGATATAGAAAAGGTTACTAATGGTAACAAGCCGTGTTCAGTGGATACTACTACAGTGTCAACTGTTGTCACTGATATTACATGTGATATAAAACAGCTTACTAATGGCAACCTGCCATGTTCAGTCGATGCTACTACTATAGTGTATGTTTCTGTCACTGATATTGCATGAGATATAGAACAGGTTACTAATGGCAACAAGCCGTGTTCAGTGGATGTTACTACAGTGTATGCTTCTGTCACTGATATTACATGTGATATAAAACAGGTTACTAATGGCATCAAGCCGTGTTCAGTGGATGCTACTACAGTGTATGCTTCTGTCACTGATATTACATGTGATATAAAACAGGTTACTAATGGCAACAAGTCATGTTCAGTGGATGCTACTACAGTGTATGCTTCTGTCACTGATATTACATGTGATATAGAACAGGTTACTAATGGCCACAAGCCGTGTTCAGTGGATGCTACTACAGTGTATGCTTCTGTCACTGACATTACATGTGATATAAAACAGGTTACTAATGGCAACAAACTGTGTTCAGTGCATGCTACTACTATAGTGTATGCTTCTGTCACTGATATTACATGTGATATAGAATAGGTTACTAATGGCAACAAGCCGTGTTCAGTGGATGCTACTACAGTGTGCTTCTGTCACTGATATTACATGTGATATAGAAAAGGTTACTAATGGTAACAAGCCGTGTTCAGTGGATACTACTACAGTGTCAACTGTTGTCACTGATATTACATGTGATATAAAACAGCTTACTAATGGCAACCTGCCGTGTTCAGTCGATGCTACTACTATAGTGTATGTTTCTGTCACTGATATTGCATGAGATATAGAACAGGTTACTAATGGCAACAAGCCGTGTTCAGTGGATGTTACTACAGTGTATGCTTCTGTCACTGATATTACATGTGATATAAAACAGATTACTAATGGCATCAAGCCGTGTTCAGTGGATGCTACTACACTGTATGCTTCTGTCACTGACATTGTATGGGATATAGAACAGGTTACTAATGGCAACAAGCCGTTTTCAGTGGATGCTACTACAGTGTATGCTTCTGTCACTGATATTACATGTGTTATACAACAGATTACTAATGGCAACAAGCCATGTTCAGTGGATGCTACTACAGTGTATGCTTCTGTCACTGACATTACATGTGATATAGAACAGGTTACTAATTGTAACAAGCCGTGTTCAGTGGATGCTACTACAGTGTATGCTTCTGTCACTGATATTACATGTGATATAGAACAGGTTACTAATTGTAAGAAGCCGTGTTCAGTGGATGCTACTACAATATATGCTCCTGTCACTGATATTACATGTGATATAGAACAGGTTACTAATGGCAACAAGCCGTGTTCAGTGGATGTTACTACAGTGTATGCTTCTGTCACTGATATTACATGTGATATAGAACAGGTTACTAATGGCAACAAGCCGTGTTCAGTGGATGCTACTATAGCGTATGCTCCTGTCACTGACATTACATGTGATGTAAAAGAGGTTACTAATGGCAACAAGCCGTGTTTTGCCACTAAGCAGGAGCAGGGCCCACACCCTGCTGTGGAGATGACCACTCCTTGGTCTAATAATCTAAACCCTGAAGTGTCTGAACAGTGTCATGGGAAATTCTCCCTGACTATCCAGTCTGAGCTTTTAATTAAAGAGGCTCTGTCACCAGATTATAAGTGCCCTATCTCCTACATAATGTGATCGACAATGTAGTGTAGATAACAACAGTGGTTTTTATTTTGAAAAACGATAATTTTTGAGCAAGTTATGAGCAATTTTAGATTTATGCTAATTCGTTTCTTAATGACCAACTGGGCGTGTTTTTACTTTTTACCAACTGTGCGTTGTACAGAGGAGTGTATGATGCTGACTAACCTAGGGTTTATTTTGAACTGTTTTGTCACCAGATCTCAACCCCATAGAGCTGTTGTGGGAGCAGCTTGACTGTATGGTATGCAAGAAGTGCCCATCAAGCCAATCCAACTTGTGGGAGGGGCTTCTGGAAGCATGGGGTGAAATTTCTCCCGATTACCTCAGCAAATTAACAGCTAGAATGCCAAAGGTCTGCAATGCTGTAATTGCTGCAAATGGAGCATTCTTTGACGAAAGCAAAGTTTCAAGGAGAAAATTATTATTTCAAATAAAAATCATTACTTCTAACCTTGTCAATGTCTTGACTATATTTTCTAGTCATTTTGCAAGTCATTTGATAAATATAAGTATGAGTTTTCATGGAAAACACAAAATTGTCTGGGTGACCCCAAACTTTTGAACGGTAGTGTATATATAGATATACATATACTGTATTATTCCTCAGAAAGTCTGCATTCATAAAATATGGTCATGGGGTGATATGGCAACCAGAAGTGGAAAATTACCCGATGCCTGTGGTAGAAAAGGGTTAAAGAGTTGTGTCCCTGTAACATATTTTTTTGTAATAAAATTTTCTTTTGTATATAGTTTTTCCCCTTTGAGAAAATATTATTTATCTCAGTATTAATGAAATCAGATTATCAACAAGGTTAATAATAGAGACCCAACTGTTAAAAGGGGTTTTCCAGTTTAGAAAATCAATTCTCTTATACCCTATTAGGAAATTCTGAGTTAATAGAGGGAAGGTCCTCGATTCAGAATACTTATTTCTTGGTCTGAGTAAAGACAGGTTACAAAGAGCGTCTCTTGCTCTGGAAAACCTGTTCTATCCTGCATTACACAGACAACCCATTGATTTGAATGGACACTGTGTAATACTGAGTATCTCCTGTGGTGGCGCTGCAGGAAAATGTAACATTTACTGCCAGGTTTCCCCACAGATTACAGCTGATTGTTGGGGGTTCAAGCAGGAGACACTTAGTAATCAGCTCATTGTCAAGAGATCCTTCTAAATGCTTTTTTACACGGGACAATGTTACGGTGAACGAGCATCAATACAAACGCTCAATCCTGATCATTGCCATGCGTCAACAGGGCAAATATCTGCCAATGAATGAGCAAATGCATGTGGTAATGATCAGCCATTGCGATGCAAATGCAGGGGGATGAATGATTGTGGTAACAATTGTTTGTCTCCATACTAAATGATCATTGCTACGTTTGAAGTTGTATTGTCGATCGGTGCTCGTTTTAAATGTGGTAAACACAGGCAATATCTGCCCATGTTAAACCACCTTAACAAGTAGGTATGGCTGTTTAGAAATAGTATTTTGTGTACTAAAGTGATCAGCTACAAATGATGGAAACCTGTCCCATTGGTTGGAACATTTATCGCAAATGCTCCAAATATTTTATCGTCACTATTATTTCCCTGTTTACTTCGGAAAAAATCATATTTGCTAAATGCAAGGGAACAGTATTTGCCACGACTTAAATAATTGTCTGTATTAAAAAATTGTTCACATTGTAGCGAATATGTTTAGCCTTTTTATCAACAAGTGTTATTAGAATAAAGTTTAGAACAATTTCCAGATCAGGAGAGAATCTTCATGTCTCTGACCAGCTTAAGTAGTTGATGGATTAGAGAATGAAGGAATTTTTACAAACTTCTTCACTTAATCTGGAAGTGAAGACGAATATCTCCAACTTTATAAAACTTAAAAACGTGACCCAAGGTACTATACAGAATAGCGAGAATAATTGACTTACAATATCTCCAGAGTTTATATTTCAGCAGCATGCCCTAGGTGCCAAATATATAAATATTAAGAGCCTTAATGGTACAGTGCAGCATGCTCAATATCGTACAAAGTTCAGGCCTATAAAGAGGTGACTTTTTCATTTTCCAGAGGTGACAATGCGACTGGCAGAAATAGCTCCAAACTGAACTTAGTAGAGATAAATACATTTTGATATGTCAGATATATGATATTTTGTTTATTACTATGTGATGAACACACAAATGCATAATCACTATATGCAGACATGCACAGCCCCTCACATCCATCAAGGGAGTTTCGAAGATGCAGTAGGATCCAGCTCATTGTCCCCTATCAATGCCACCTTCTGATATTTTTCAATTATAACTATTTTATGTACCATAAAATGTACTGAAACATAAAAAAATATGTCAGTTGGAATGGAAAAAACTGCAATTCTGCCATTGTTTTTTGGGTTTCATTTTTATAGTGTTCACAGTGTGCTAAAAATGACATGTTAACTTTATTTTGCAGATCAGTATGATTATGGCGATAGCAAATTTATATAGTTTTTTTTATGTTTTACTACTTTTAAAAATAAAAACAATTAGTTAAAAACAAAATTGTTTTGTGTCGCCACATTCTGAGACCCATAACTTTTTTTAATTTTCCGTCAATATAGCAGTGCGAGGGCTCGTTTTTGTAGGGCAAGCTGTAGTTTTTATTGGTATCATTTTGGCGTATGTACGACTTGATAAATTTGTGTTTAATATTTTTGGGAGGCGAGGTGACCAAAGAATAGCAATTCTGTCTTTTTTTTTTTTTATGCCGTTCACTATGCGGAATAAATAACGTAGTACACCAGACTCAAAGTTATGTGACTATTATATTCATGAGAGTACTCCTCCTTCCTTACCTTTTCCCCCTCAACAGTAATTGACAGCCACTGTATATACAGATAACTACATAGCAGCGTCAATGAAAGGTAAGGGGGAGGGTGGTTTTAATGACTAAACAAATAAAAAATGGAGACTTCAGAGAACATGGTTATAGATTCCGGCAAGTGAAACGAAGTCTCGCGAGATTACAGAGCTAAACGAGATTTCGTTTCACTTGCCGGAATCTCACAAAAAAGATTCAGAAGTGTCAGGATTCTGAGTACACATGACGTCCAGGCTGGATGGTCATGTGTATTCATTATCAGTACACTGTAGTAATGTTAGGGCTTGTGTATGTAGCTGCACATAGTGATATAACTATATCGCTAGTGCAGTGTAAATGAATGGAGAGGAGTGCATGATGTCGATTGGTCAGCGTCATGCACTCCTCTGTACAACGCCCACTTGGTCGAAAGTAAAAATACGCCCACTTGGGCATTAAGAAAGCTCATTAGCATAAACCAAAATCGCTCCTAACGTTGTGAAAATAGATTGTTTTTTAAAATAAAAAGCATTACTGTCACCTACATTACAGCGCCGATCTCCTTATATAGGAGATAGGACACTTATAATATGGTGACAGAGCCTCATTAATAGACACAGCATTTTCCAGACAGGCTGTCCAGTATTATTGACTAAATTACCATTTACACATACATTTTGTATGCGTAACTTTATCTTTATCTTCCTACATATAGGTTTGCCACCAGTAAAATACTGCATATTATAGCAGGAATACTCTTACACATGGAAATTTAAACTTCAATTTGTACTGCAGTTTCTCAGCCATTTACCCGGTGGATTTTTCCACATGGAAAATCCGTTGTGTGAACATAGCCTAGTGGTATCCGTTTTCAAATAAGTCATGAAAGGCTATTGAAGAGCCCATGATGTATATGTTAAACGTATACCTGTGAAAGATGCAGTATAGTGGCACCCGTCACCCACAGGCTACCATGTTAAAAAAAACAAGTATACGCTCAACGTATACATTTCTAGATGCTTTTGGTTAGAATAGCGTAGTCAATCTATCTATTTTCTCTTGCCATAAACCGTATACCGCCCGATGAAAGCCGAAAGGACACTGTTTTGGCCTACGTCTGTATGATAGGAGCCTATGGGTGTGTCTGACGTTTAGACCAGGAGCTTTCCCAACACATATATCAAAGTACAAAGAAAATGTTGTGTGACAGGAGTCTTAGGGCGGGTTCACACGTGGCGGAATTTCACTTAAATTCCGCTGCGGACGCTCCGCAGCGTTAATCCGCAGCGGAGCCGTTTCTCCATTGACTTTCACTTTAATTTAGCAGTGTTCGTTTAGACGCTGCGTACAATTCCGCTGCGGAGCATAGGCTGCGGAGCGGAATGTGGTGTCCGCAGCATGCTCTGTCTGTTGCGGAGCAGTGGCGGACTGGTTGCGGACTCATTGCGGAAGTTCTCCATTCACTTCAATGGAGAATCGAAATTCCGCAATGAAGTCCGCAGATGTTATGTGTGGTGCGGAGCGTATTGGTTTTACTACCATGACATTTCTTAATTCTGGCTGGACCTATGTATTTCTAGGTCTACAGCCAGAATGAGGAAGTCAATGGGGCTCCCGTAATGACGGGAGCGTTGCTAGGAGACGTCTGTAAATAGTCACTGTCCAGGGTGCTGAAAGAGTTAAGCGATCGGCAGTAACTGTTTCTGCACCCGGGACAGTGACTACCGATCTCAATATACATGTATCTGTAAAAAAACATATAAGTTCATACTTACCGAGAACTCCCTGCATCTGTCTCTAGTCCGGCCTCCCAGGATGACGTTTCAGTGTAAGTGACGGCTGCAGCCAATCACAGGCCAAGCACAGGCTGCAGCGGTCACATGGGCTGGCGCGTCATCCAGGGAGGTCGGGCTGGATGCCGACAGAGGGACGCGTCACCAAGACAACGGCCGGTAAGTATGAAAATCGTTTACTTTCACTAGGGAAAGTGCTGTCCCTTCTCCCTATCCTGCACTGATAGGGAGAAGGGAAGCACTTTTCCCGCAGTCCGCAGCAGCTAGTCCGCATCAATGTACTGCACATTTTGTGCAGATCCGCAGCAGAATCTGCAACGCAGATTCTGTGCGGCATTGATGCGGACAGTTGCGGAGGAATTCCGCCACGTCTGGCCGTGCCCTTATTGGCAGGTTTCTCCACAGATTACATCTGATATACTGGGAGTCACAACATGGGGACACTTTGTGATCAGTTTATTGTCAAGGGACCCTTCTAACAAGCAGGGAATGTCCAAAGCAGACAGCTCCTGTAAGTCAGGGCACACCATGCTGTTAAAGGTGATTTTGTACTGACTATTTTGTGTGTCATAATTTTCCATTCAAGGGAATTGAACTTAGCTGCAATACCAGACAGTCTATGGACAAGAATAGCTCTGTTTATGGAAAAGAAGGACTTTGTTTTTATATTTCAATACAACCCCTTTAAACTTTTTGGAGCTACTGTATAAAGGTCCAACAATAAATGCTATCGTCCAAAAAGAGGTAAAATCTAAGACTGGAGATGTAAGAGTGGGACAGTAACAAGTTTTCGTACATTGCCTGAAAGAAAACACAGAATAGCTCTCCGTATTATGAGATACATATTAAACTAGAATTGATCTTTTGAGGCATCATCTCTATACTTCTGTAATATAAAATAAGTGGAGCTATAACTCTCAAGAGATTCTAAACCCTTGTGGAACCACAAAGAGCCAGCATAAATGATTCCCGAATTCATTGTTTTGTTGAGCATACTCTTAGAAGGTAGCAGCATGAAATCAATAGTTCTTTTACACTTGTTTTCTCGCCATTCTAATGGAACTGCAAATGTCACATTTGAACTCCTATTTTTACTTCAACTTATTATTGTGCAAGTACCATGCTGCCGCTCATTCAGCTATATAAATCAGTGCTGGCTGGAGAACATATTTCAATGAGCAGCGTCCCTAGGCAATTCTTACTTGTTTATGAAAATATTAAAATGTTAACTCTTTAACAGTTGTCCTGTCAGTATTTAAGAAATTCAACCAATAATTTTCTAAAGGAAGAAATTCACAGGAGTAGTCATGAAGACAAGATTCGGTACTGTTCAATAAAATAGAGGGTACAATGTCCTAGCACTGTAGTAAGATATGTAGCCTCTGTTCACATTTGCATTTTTGACAGCAAGATTAGTGTAGTCTCAAGTGCTATTCTTGGCATACAAAACCAAAACAGAAACATGATGGAACCCTTAAGGCTATGTTCACACAGAGTTTTTTGCAGGAGGAAAATTCTGCCTTAAAATTCTGTTTGGGATTTTGAGGCAGATTTTGTCCTTCCTGCACATCGTCATTTTTTCGCCCGCAGCCATTGAGTGCTACGGGCAAAAAACTCAGCAAAATGATATCAATGGGAGGTCAGAGGCGTAAACGGCATGTCCCTTCTTTCTCCCGAGAGGCGGTTTTACCGCTCGCGGGAGAAAACCGCCCCCGCCTCCCATCGAAATCAATGGGAGGTATTTTCAGCCGGTTTTTGACGAGTTTTGCGGAGCGGTTTCCGCTCCAAAAAGCTCGTCAAAATACTCAGTGTGAACAGGCTCTTATAAGTCAATGGGATTTGTTAGGAATCGCTGAGATCTGTTTGGAAACACATCTGTCGTTGCGGTCATGGAATCCGTGATAGAAGCTAAGGCGGAATTCACACGACAGGGTTTCCCATTCATAAATCGGCCGTCACCCGGCTGCATTAGGAACAATAGACCCCTAATGGGGCTATTCACACGACCAATTTTTTGACGGGCCGGGAAAACCGGCCATCAAAAAATGGGACTTGCCCTATTTTCGGCCGGGTGCCCGGCCGCCCAGCTCCCTTAAAGTCTATGGGGCCTGGTAATACACGGCCACCACCGGAATGTGTCCCGAGTGATGGCCGGGTCTACCGTCGCTCGCGCAGTCTCTCCTCCTCACAGCGCAGAGTGCATGTGAGGAGGAGTAGTGTATCCCATTCAGAATTAGCGTTGTATGCTGGCGGTAACACTTTGGGGGTACTGCTGTAATGAGGTCCCTGCTCTGCTATGTGCAGGGGTACTGTGTGGCAGGGCTGGGGTGTACAGCAGGTGGAAGGGGGTGCTGTGATGGCTCCCTTCCCAAATCTCCCTGGCTGGCAAATCAGCCTCCTTTCCGCCCTGGCGCTTCTTCATGCGTCCCTACAGCTATAGCAGCCATAGCGGCTGCTAGCGGCGACACCTACCATGGCCGATGGCGCCGCAAGCAGCTGCTACGGCTGCTACTGCTGTAGCTTCGTCCCTGCTCTATGTGCTAGCCCCACTTTAGCTCCCTGAAGGAGCGGAATCCCCGTGTGTTCGGGGATTTCGCTCCTGGACAGAGCGCTTGATGTCTCTGTCCATATATGGACAGTGACATCAGGGGAAACTCCTGAAGTGGAATCACCGGCCACATGGAGATTCCACTTCAGGAGTTGCCCCTGATGTCCCTATCCAGATATGGACAGAGACATCAAGCGCTCTGTCCAGGGGGACATACAAAAGAATGTTGAAAACTAATGAAGTAAAAGAATGAACATTATTAGTAATGTGAAGATAATATAAAAAAGGGCATAATGATTTTTTTTATGCTTGGTAGACATGGCATGAACAGATGGAGGTGAGGAGGAAATAAACACAAACTCCATATAAACAGACGTTTTTGGAAATTCCTGTGCTTGATAGACTTGGAATTAACAGTATCTATGTGTAGTTTAATTAGGCATCTGTTGCTATGGAATATGTGTTCATTCCACTATGAACTTCATTTATATCCTATTGAATCCTATCCAATGAAATGCAGCTGAGGGATCAGACAAAGCTCTCTATACTCTGTAAGCAAGTGAAAAAGGTTGACTGGCAATCATGTGACCTTACTGGGTGTGTTTATAGTGGGTTGACTCAAAAAAACAATTGACAAATGAAATTCATCCGATTAAAAAATGGTCAGGGGAAAAAACGGATGCAAATCGGGTCCAAATCGGCCGGTAAAAATGCCAACACGGCCCGGAACGGAATCGGAATGGATGTAAACCGGATGCAAACCGGCCGGGAAAATCGGCCAAAAACGGCCGATTTTCCCGGCCGACACTCGGACCCTGTCGTGTGAATGAGGCCTAATGCTGCATATGGATGAGCCCAGTTAGCCCTTATTCACACGACAGGGTCTGACTGTCGGCCGATAAAATCGGCCGTTTTGGGATGTTTTTCCCGGCCGGTTTGCATCCGTTTTGCATCCGTTCCGATTCCGTTCCAGGCCGTGTTGCCGTTTTTAACGGCCGATTTTGACCCATTTTGCATCCGTTTTTTCCCTGTCCGTTTTAAAATCTAATGAATTTCATTTGTACATTTTTGCCACACACTTCCCTCTGTAGATAATGCCACACACTGCCCTCTGTAGATACTGCCAAAGCCCCCTGTAGGTAGTGCCACACAGCCCCCTGTAGGTAATGCCACAGAGCCCCCTGTAATGCCACACAGCCCCCTTTAATGCCACACAGCCCCTTGTAGGTAGTGGCACACAGCCCCCTCTATGTAGTGGCACACAGCCCCCTCTATGTAGTGGCGCACAGCCCCCTGTAGGTAGTGGCACACAGCCCCCTGTAGGTAGTGGCACATAGCCCCCCTGTAGCTAGTGGCACACAGCCCCCTGTAGGTAGTGGCACACAGCCCCTTGTAGGTAGTGGCACACAGCCCCCTCTATGTAGTGGCACACAGCCCCCTCTATGTAGTGGCACACAGCCCCCTCTATATAGTGGCGCACAGCCCCCTGTAGGTAGTGGCACACAGCCCCCTGTAAGTAGTGGCACATAGCCCCCCTGTAGCTAGTGGCACACAGCCCCCTGTAGGTAGTGGCACACAGCCCCTTGTAGGTAGTGGCACACAGCCCCCTCTATGTAGTGGCACACAGCCCCCTCTATGTAGTGGCACACAGCCCCCTCTATGTAGTGGCGCACAGCCCCCTGTAGGTAGTGGCACACAGCCCCCTGTAGGTAGTGGCACATAGCCCCCCTGTAGCTAGTGGCACACAGCCACCTGCAGGTAGTACTACACAGCACCCCCCCCCCATGGATGGCACCCACCCCCCTACCTGTCTGTAGATAGCTCCACCGTTCCAGTAGAAGTCCCTGACTTAAATGTCCATATAAGAAGACAGTGAAGTCAGACTTCTCCTGGAGCTGAATCCCCGGCCACATCGCCTGGGATTCCGCTTCAGATGTCCCTGACTTCAATGTCCATATTTGGACACAGTGAAGTCAGGGACTTCTGCTGGAGCGGAATCCCCAATCCCCGGCCACAGCTTTGCCGAAGCAGAGCAAAAGACATACCCTCCTCCTCACATGCACTTCGCACTGTGAGGAGGAGAAGGAGAGAGCAAGTGACGGAAGACACGGCCGTCACTTGGAGCACATTCAAGTGATGGCCGTGTAATACCCGGCCCCATAGACCTCTACGGGAGAACGGCCGAAAATACGGCATATCCCATTTTTTGACGGCCAGGTTTCCCGGGCCGTCAAAAAATCGGTCGTGTGAATAGCTGCAGCTGTGTGACGGACGATTTTTGAACGGCTGTCACACGGCCGGGAAACCCTGTCGTGTGAATAAGGGCTTAAATCATTAATATAATTGTTAATATAAAATATGCTGGGTCATGTCAACCGTATCCCCCAAAACAACAGTTCAAATTTTGTTGTTGTTCCTGAGACTGATGTGATATATCTGGATTTTGTAAAAGCATTTGACACCGTACCACATGACAGTGTTGTTCTGAAGCTACAGCAGTAGGGACTAGAGGACAATGTATGTACATGGGTAAAGAATTGGTTAAGGGACAGAAAACATAGAGTTGTTATAAATGGTACTTACTCAAAATAGGCTGAAGTCAGCAGCGGGATACCACAAGGGTCGGTGTTAGGCCCAATTCTTTTTAACACCTTCCCGACCGCCCACTGTCTTTTGATGTCAGGCGGTGCGGGTGCTTAATCTACAGAGACGCCTTTTGGCGTCGCTGCAGATCAGGCTGATGAGCACTCGTGAGAGCACTCGTCCTCTAAGCAGGAGCTGTAACTAACAGCTCCTGATCTTAGAGCAGCCTCCTGAACACAGCTGGGGTCGGCAAACATTCGGACCCCAGCTGTTTAACCCTTTGATTACCGCGGTCCGTGACCGCGGCATGATCAAAGGGAATTCCCCTCTTTGATTGCATCACCAGGATTCCAGTGATGCGATCAAACACTGGGGAATCCCTCTGCAGTCAGCCCTGGGGACCTACAAAGGAACCCAGGGCTGTCTGTTCCTTGTGCCTGCTGTTCGGGCACACTATGTGCTGCCCGATCAGCAGCCTGTATCATAGTGACACAGTGTAATGTATTAGCGTACAGAAGTATGCTAATACATTACAAGTAAAAAATAAAGTTACAAATAAAGTTATCCCTTGATGGGATTAAAATAAATAAATAAATAAAACAAATAAATAAATGAAAAAAGTCCCAAAAAGAGTCTTTATTTTGCATTAAATACATTTTATTGCCCCCTACACTAAGTAAAAACAAAAAACCTACGCATATTAGGTATCTACACGACCGTAATAACCTGAAGAATTAATCTAATGGGTTATTTAGCGTAAAACGTGAACGAGATGAAAAATAAACAAAAAAAACTATTCAGAGAATCGCTTTTTCCTATATTCACGCTGTTCAAAAAAATATTTTTACCCCCAAACTGTGGGAAAAAAAAAATACTATTTCTCTCGCATAAAACAAGGCCTCATACAGCCACGTCAGTGAAAAAATAAAAAAGTTATGGCTGCTGAAACGCAGAGAGGCAAAAACAGAAAAATTGAGCTGGTCATTAAGGTCTTTTCAGGCCCGGTCATTAAGGGGTTAATCTCTTTATTAATGATCCTGTGGATAGGATTGATAGTAAGGTGTCAGTTTTTGCTGATGATAGAAAACTTTGTAGGATACTTAAAACTCAGCTTGATTATAAAATATTACAGAAACACCTGGATAAGCTGGCAGCATGGGCAAAAACATGGCAGATTAAATTTAATGTTGATAAATGTAAGGTAATACGCCTAGATTGCAGTAATAGTATTAATGCATATAAGTTAAATTAAATAAAACTTGGGATAACAGTACAAAAGAAGGACCTGGGTATTCTAGCTAAGCAAAAATAATCAATGTCAAGCAGCAGCTGCAAAAGCAAACAAGGTTTTAGGGTGTATAAAGGAGAGATAAAAACCAGAGATTCAAATGTAATATTTCTCATATATAAATCCCTTGTAAGACCACATCTCGAATATGGTTCAAAGGCAAGCGATCAGATTATTAAATGAGATGGGAGGTGTCTCTCACAATGAGAAGCTAGGAAAATTTAGCTTGTTCAGCTTGGAGAAAATATGTCTTAGAGGTGATCTTATTAACATTTATAAGTATATGTGTGGTAAATACAAAGAACTAACACTTAATTCTAAGAACTGTACAAAGGACCAGGGGACATTCTTTACATGTGGAGGAAAGGAAAGTTGATTCAGACATCAATATAGGAAAGATTTCTTTGCAGACAGAGTAGTCAAATTTTGGAACAGAGGCGTAGTTAGGTTCTCCAGCACCCGGGGCAAAGATTCAGTTTGGTGCCCCCCCCCCCCCCCCACAACCTCTTTCCCGATATCTCCTTCCCCCTCGCCATGTTTGTTTTCTCTACAAATCAATGAGGTGTAATTTTTTTTCCACATTTCTTTTTGTGTAACTCGAGCATAAAACCATTTAAACATTTTACAAGCAATTTAGTTCTATATACAACACCAGAACCAAGCTCAGTAAATATATATACAGCACCAGAACAAAGCTCAGTTCATATATACAACACCAGAACCAAGCTCAGATCATATATACAGCACCAGAACAAAGCTCGATATATATACAGCACCAGAACAAAGCTCAATATATATACAGCACCAGAACATAGCTCAGTACATATATACAGCACCAGAACAATGCTCAGTACATAACTACAGCAAGAGAACTAAGCTCAATATATATATATATACACAGTACCAGAACCAAGCTCAGTTTATATATACAACACCAGAACAAAGCTCAGTACATAAATACAGCACCAGAGAAAAGCTCAATATATATATACAAAACCAGAACTAAGCTAAATATATATTCAACACCAGAACCAAGCTCAATATATATACAGCACCAGAAAAAGTCTCAGTTCATATATACAACACCAGAACAAAGCTCAGATCATATATACAGCACCAGAACCAAGCTCAATACATATACAGCACCAGAACAAAGCTCAATATATATACAGCACCAGAACCAAGCTCAATATATACACAGCACCAGAACATAGCTCAGTACATATATACAGTACCAGAACAAAGCTCAGCACATAAATTCAGCACAAGAACCAAACTATATATATATATATATATATATATATATATATACATATATATAAATATATATATATATATATATATATATATATATATATATACAGTACCAGAACCAAGCTCAGTTCATATATACAACACCAGAACAAAGCTCAGTACATACATACAGTACCGGATCAAAGCTCAATATATATACACTACCGTTCAAAAGTTTAGGGTCACTTAGAAATTTCCTTATTTTTTAAAGAAAAGCACAGTTTTTTTCAATGAAGATAACATTAAATTAATCAGAAATACTCTATACAGTGTTAATGTGCTAAATGACTATTCTAGCTGAAAACGTCTGGTTTTTAATGCAATATCTACATAGGTGTATAGATGCCCATTTCCAGCAACCATCACTCCAGTGTTCTAATGGTACATTGTGTTTGCTAACTGTGTTAGAGGGCTAATGGATGATTAGAAAACACTTGAAAACCCTTGTGCAATTATGTTAGCACCGCTGTAAATAGTTTTGCTGTTTAGAGGAGCTATAAAACTGACCTTCCTTTGAGCTAGTTGAGAATCTGGAGCATTACATTTGTGGGTTCGATTAAACTCTCAAAATGGCTAGAAAAAGAGAGCTTTCATGTGAAACTCGACAGTCTATTCTTGTTCTTAGAAATGAAGGCTATTGCATGCGAGAAATTCCTAAGAAACTGAAGATTTCCTACAACGGTGTGTACTACTCCTTTCAGAGGACAGCACACACAGGCTCTAACCAGAGTAGAAAGAGAAGTGGGAAGCCCCACTGCACAACTGAGCAACAAGACAAGTACATTAGAGTCTCTAGTTTGAGAAATAGACGCCTCACGGGTCCTCAACTGGCAGCTTCATTAAATAGTACCCGCAAAATGCCAGTGTCAACGTCTACAGTGAAGAGGCGACTCCGGGATGCTGGCCTTCAGGGCAGAGTGGCAAAGAAAAAGCCATATCTGAGATTGGCTAATAAAAGGAAAAGATTAATATGGGCAAAAGCACACAGACATTGGACAGAGGAAGATTGGAAAAAAGTGTTATGGACAGACGAATCGAAGTTTGAGGTGTTTGGATAAAACAGAAAAAAATTTGTGAGACGCAGAACAACTGAAAAGATGCTGGAAGAGTGCCTGACGCCATCTGTCAAAGCATTTCATACGTACCCGGTCGTTGTCTTGGTGACGAGTCCCTCTTCTTCCTCCAGTCCGACCTTCTTTCCTGATTCGGCAGCCTGTGATTGGCCGCAGAGGCCGCGGCAGCCTGTGATCGGCCGCGGAGGCCGCGGCAGCCTGTGATCGGCCGCAGCGACCGCGGCAGCCTGTGATCGGCCGCAGCGGCCGCGGCAGCCTGTGATCGGCCGCAGCGGCCGCGGCAGCCTGTGATTGGCTGCAGCGGCGACATGGATGAAACGTCATCGCTGGAGGCCGGACAGGAGGAATGTAAGTATGAACGTATTTTTTTTTTTTTTTATTACATTAAAATTGTATTTTCCGCGCGCCGAGCATGGTACTGTCAAGGTTGCTGAAAGAGTTAGTGCAGCCCATTAACTCTTTCAGCACCCTGGACAGTACCATGCTTGGCGCACGGAAAATACAGGTTTGGTCAGAACTAGTTCGGTCCGAATCAAACTTTTTCGTGAATTTCGGTGAACCAGCCGAACCGAACTTTTCATAAGTACGCTCATCTCTACACACCTCCAAATTATACAAGAACTATTTAGGGAAGAAGCAGGCAGCTGGTATTCTATCTGTAATGGAGTGGCCAGCGCAGTCACCAGATCTCAACCCCATAGAGCTGTTGTGGGAGCAGCTTGACCGTATGGTATCCAACTTGTGGGAGGGCCTTCTGGAAGCATAGGGTGAAATTTCTCCTGATTACCTCAGCAAATTAACAGCTAGAATGCCAAAGTCTGCAATGCTGTAATTGCTGCAAATGGAGCATTCTTTGACGAAAGCAAAGTTTGAAGGAGAAAATTATTATTTGAAATAAAAATCATTATTTCTAACCTTGTCAATGTCTTGACTATATTTTCTAGTCATTTTGCAACTCATTTGATAAATATAAGTGTGAGTTTTCATGGAAAACACAAAATTGTCTGGGTGACCCCAAACTTTTGAACGGTAGTGTATATATACAACACCATAACCAAGCTCAATATATATACAGCACCAGAACCAAGCTCAATATATATATATATATATATATATATATATATATATATATATATACAGCACCAGAACAAAGCTCAGTACATATATACAGTACCAAAACCAAGCTCAATATATATATATATATATATATACACAGTACCAGAAACACGCTCAGTACATATATACAACACCAGAACTGTCAAGGCGCAGGGTGTGGACCCAGTGGGACGTACCGTGTAGCGGGGTAGCAGCTGGCCAACAAGGTACAAAACAATGCCTATAGTTCGGAACGGGTACCTGAGGAAATGTAGACAGTAGCAGAAGCAGGACTTGGCTTTCACAGCAGGTGGTACCGTGGATGCAGCGGAAGGCACCACTTGACTTTCTCAGCAGGTAGCACAGTGGATGCAGTGGAAGACTCGACTCGACTTTCACTGTAGATACGATAGCACGGGATACAGGGTACAGGCAGCAGGAACGGGTAACACTGGGAACTGGAAAACACTGGGACACCATTTGCAAGACAAACTTAGGTATACAACAATGCTCAGGCAAGGAACCAGTGGGCAGAGCCCCTTTTTATAGTCCAGCAGCCATTTGGGCTAATAATTGATGGATGACAGCGGGCGTGCATGCCCTGCAGGAATCAGTCCGAGGACCCGGAAGTGAGTGCCGATGTCTCCCTGGAGGGAGCTGACGCCGTGAAGAGAGATGTCCATGGCCGGGGCCGTCAAGGGGTAAGTCTGAACGATGACCCCCGGCCATAGACGTTACAAGAACCAAGCTCAGTACATATATACAACACCAGAACAAAGCTCAGTACATAAATACAACAACAGCACAAATACAGCTCAATTTAGTGTAACCCCTGTCGTATAGGTTTGCACTAAATTGTGTACAGCTCCCAGCATGGCCCGAACAATGGTAAGGATATGCTGTCAGATGCTGTTTAAAAAAAATAAATCATACCACCCATCATCTTGCTGCCTTTTATACAGTGACTACAGTACGGATTAGAGGCAGAATAAACATTTACATTAGGTGACTCCCAGGTAACATCAGATTGTAGTTGTTCTTTTTTTCTCCATCAGGTCCAGACCTCAATGACGACTTCTCCCGGCCACAGCCCATTTCTGCAGTTTGCCGCTCAGATGTCTTTAGCTTCTCACTTTTCAAACACTTCTGCACCTATAAAAAAGATAAAGTTCTCATGCCAGATACTGTGCCCCTAAATATAATAACACCATACACTGTGTCCCACACACACACACCATGCCCCCTGTAGATAGTGCCCAACATAGATCGCCCTGTAGATATTGACCCTCATAGAGCTCTTGTAGATAGTGCCCCACATACAGCCCCTTGTAGATAATGCCCCACATATAGCCACCCCTGTAGATAGTGCCCCACATATAGTCCCCTCTGAAAATAGTGCCCCACGTGTAGCCCACCTGTAGATAGTGCCCCACGTGTAGCCCCCCTTTAGATAGTACCCCACATATAGCCCCCCGAGTATATAGTGCCCCACATATAGCTCCCCCTGTAGAGAATGCTCCACATATAGCCCACCCCTGTATATAGTGACCAACATATAGCCCTTCCCTGTAGATAGTGCCTCACATATAGCTTCCCCTTTATATAGTCTCCAACATATAGCCCACCCCTGTAGATAGTGCCCTACATATATCTCCTGGCTAAGTCCCTGCTATGGAATGCTCTACCCCAAGAGGTAGTAATGGCAGATACTATGTCAGCATTTAAAAAAGAGCTAGATGTTTATTTACTGACGAATGTCATTGAGCGTTATAAGTAATCCAGCAATTAATGATGTATAATATAATCTGAGGTTTAACTCGATGTACATGTGTGTTTTTTCAACCAAGTAACTATGAAGATGGATTTTGATGGGTGGGTTTTACTGTTTATATCCTCCAGAAACTGTTGCATTATATTGAATGTTATATAGGCAGAAAAAAAAACATATTAAAGAAGTTACCTCATGAAGACAACCCCTCTTTAAATAGCACAGTGAACAGATGTTATTCTCCAGGGGAAGCTACATCTCGCTATACATTTGAATGGGCAACTACATGGGTGAGCCAGGTCTGCCAGGGTGTAAACTGCTCCTACTTAGCGGCTCTCCGCTCTGGCTCATAGAGAGGATTATGAGCTGTAGAAACCCCCTCCCTGATGTCCATATGCCCTAATAGGGCATATAGAAAGTGATTGTCTTTGTGAAATAACGTTTTAAGGCAATTGAATCTGTTATATAGCTGTCTATGCAGGGGCATAACTAGGACAGACTGGGTCCCATAGCAAACTTTTGACTAGAACCCGCCCACAACCAAGTGCCCCAACACTGACCCTCCCGACAGTGAACATTTATCAGTTCTGTGTGTATTGTAAAAATACAGCTAGGCCGCCAAATGTACTGTTATTAACCTTTATATAAAGGGGCATGAAAATTGTAACAAACAGTTAAGCACAGATATTATAACATTTATTATTACTTAATTAAGTTATTTCATAGTCATAATAGTTATTAAGAAAACTGACCCGAAACTTGAAGCACCGGGACACACCTCTGTAGATAGAGCCACACTGCCCCCCCCCCCGGGAACCCCCTTGTAGGTAGTGCCCCCCCCAAAAAAAAAAAGAAAAAAAAAGCTTATACTCACCTAGCCCCATTCCTGCGACGAACAGAGCTGCTCCACAACCTCCTCAGCAGCCTATGAGACGGGACCCTTGCGTAGGCCGGTGTGATCCAGTGACGTCATTGTGCAGGCCTGCGCAGGGATACTGTCTCAGCGCCTTATAGGCTGCAGGCCTAATGTGGCCTGTAGCCTAGTAAACGGCAGAGCAGGGAGCCCATGTCCCCAGCCCATAATGGCTTGCTTGCACGGGCCCCCTCAAGCCACAGGCCCCGTAGCATCCGCTATAGCTGCTCGGCGGTAGTTACACCACTGTGTCTATATCTAAGAGCCTCCACGATTGTCAGGCATGCCAATCCTTTTGACATTTGCAAAACATGCCAAGGTGCTACACAAGTTTTATAGTTATCACAATGACAATGAAGTGATTGTTTTGGGCACAGGTATCCATTCCACAACATCTAAAATTACAAAACATTCCTCAAGAAGACCTCATCAGAGCGATGGCTGCTGTCTTTATTCTGAGGGGAGCACAATAATTAACTTGAGAGTTAAAAAAAAAGGCTTATTTCATCCTGTACAGCCATAAACCATCCTTATGACAAGCAAATGCAAAGTGACTGAGCAGCAGAACTGCAATCTGCCTTTGTGCACCGTATGCTGAAACAGCAGCATTTGGGAAATCCTAGAGAGCCTGAGTAATGTACTTTATATGAGCTCTGCAAGAGAAATGAATACAGGGAATCTTTGCAGATGATGGTGAGTAAAATATGTCAAATATTTTACAACCTTTCATGCTTTATTTCCTGAATAAACTCTCAGAGAGATCTCTAAAAGCCACCTGGTAGTGGAATTTATATCCTGAAAGCAATCACCTGGCATATTGAGAAATATACTGCAGTCCTTGTAAGTACACTTAAAATAAATTACAACTGAACGCGTGAACAGGTAAAGCACTGCACCCAAATAGTCAAAATATATTTTTCCTAGAGCATAACAAATCATCAAATTCTAGGAGCTTTCTTAATGCTGCTTGCTCTACCTCAGGCAGCCTAGGGGTTTTGTTCTGCTTAGAAATGTATGGAGAATACACACAGATTGACATGCCATTTACTATTCTTTAGATGCATCATTTATATGACCCACCTGAGGGCATTATTTCCCCATCCCAAGAATTACCAGTGGATAACAAGACTGCAAATCCATTGAGTGTTTATTACTTGAAACCTGTAACTGTTATATTCCACCTCCGGTAACTTCTCTGTTCTTAGCGTTATTACATACATTCAGAATATGGGTATATGACTTTTTTGAGGTTTGCTCACAATTGGAACTCTGCCTTGTCACAGTTCTGTCACAATTTAATTGCAAATAATCGCCTCTTGTTGTAATAAACTGGTGGACTTTAGAGAAGGTTAACACTAGAGGACCACCTTAAAAAATAGGGATCAATGATATGTCACATGTAGCTGCATTTTTCATTGCTATACTGGAAAGCGACAAAGATTTCTTCATCCATGTAGGCACTCAAGGAGAGCAAGATTAGGAAATAGTTTGAATTAGGATATCGAATTTTTTAGGTAGGTAAAAATTGGAACCCTATTGTATTAGTGGAATTCTACCAAAACCAAGAGAATTCAAAGTATCAGTGAAAATGTCAGGACACTCACTAAATTGGGAGAAAAATAGAGAGAAATTGGGGTTGTGTATCTAATTTTAACTTCTTAACACATTGTGACGTACATGTACATGACAAGCGTTAAGAGGAAGTATGGAGCAAGCTCACGGGCTGAGCATGCTTCTTACTCAGTGGGTGTCAGCTGTGTAATACAGCCGACACCTCACTGCAACAAGCGAAATCAAAGATCACTTTGATTCTGCCTGTTTAAAGAGGCTCTGTCACCAGATTGTAAGTGCCCTATCTCCTACATAATCTGATCGGCGCTGTAAATGTAGATAACAACAGTGTTTTTTATTTTGAAAAATGACAATTTTTGACCAAGTTATAAACAATTTTAGATTTATGCTAATTGGTTTCTTAATAGACAACTGGGCGTGTTTTTACTTTTTACCAACTGAACGTTGTACAGAGGAGTGTATGACGCTGACCAATCAGTGACCAATCAGCATCATACACTTCTTATTGTTCCAGCCCAGCTTCTTTCACTGCACACTCACACTAACAATGGGCTGGAACAATGAGAAGTGTATGATGCTGATTGGTCACTGATTGGTCAGCGTCATACACTTCTCTTCACAACGCTCAATTGGTAAAAAGTAAAAACAGTAGTCTATTAAGAAACGAATTAGCATAAATCTAAAATTGTTTACAACTTGGTAAAAAATGATCGTTTTTCAAAATAAAAACCACTGCTGTTATCTATATTACAGTGCCGATCAGATTATGTAGGAGATAGGGCACTTATATTGTGGTGACAGAGACTCTTTAACCCCTAAGATGTCGTGGTCAATAGCGACCGCGTTAGAGAGAGGGGGTGGTCCCCTCTGACATCCCATTTCCCTCCCCTACGACGCGATCGCGGGTTGCTGATGGTTGCCATGGCAGCCTGGGGGCCTAATGAAGGCCCACAGGTCTGCCATCTTTGTGCTCCTTTGAAGTCCTGTCAGAGTTTATATTATATTCTAGAGCTGCATTCACAGATCTGCTGGTTATCATTGCAAAAAATTGAGAAGCTTGTCACCAGAAAGATCACTAATAGGCTAAGGCCCTTTTACACGAGCCAATGTTCGTACAAATGCTCATTTCCGATCAATGCTCATTTGTCAGCTGATCAGATCTTTTATGTGGCCAGAAAAAAGGTCGCTGGCCGGCAGCACATCTCCCTGAGCAAAAATGCTATGTGATGCCGACAAGATGCAAATGCATGGGGACGAACGATCATATTATCAATTGTTTGTCTCCAAACATTCCGATCATTGCTCCATTTTAATGGAGCAAATGTGTGCCGAACGACATGCTTTATTGTCGATCGGCACTCGCTTGCCACGCAGAGTATTTTTTGTCTATATAAGTACAATATCTTGTGTAAAAGGCTATACAACTCATAGTGCCATTCGTAAGAGATGGCTCTATGCAGAGGTTTCATCAGAAACCAGCAGAAAATTTAATGCATCTCTGAACTATAATACAGGCTGAAACTCAGTATTAGTACAAGATGCAATGTATACAATGCATGTAAAAAGCTACTTAGCTTTTTACGTAGATTAACTCAATATGTTAACTGTAAAATATTTTTTAATGGGAAACTAAACGTTTGACAAACTTCTGACATGTCAAAAGTTTTGATTGGTGGGGGCCTGAGCACTGAGACCCCCACCAATCGCTCAAACGAAGCGGCAAATGCACCTTATGTGAGCGCTTAGCCGCTTCGTGTCTGTTCGGCTTTTTCAGAAAATCAATGTATCGGAGTATGGGCTCAATAGAAAGCCTATGAGCCCGTACTCCAATACATTCATTTCCGGAAAAAGCCGAACAGACACGAAGCGGCTAAGCCTCACACGAGCGTTTCCGCTGCTTCGCTTGATCTCAGTCCTCGGACCCCCACCAATCAAAACTTCTGACATGTCACTATGACATGCAAAAAAATCCCATATCGCACATGTGAATATACTGACACTAAACAAGCATCAAATTAGTGCAAAAACATGTTATATAATACAATACATATAGTACTTACATGCTATAGGATGTCGCTGCCTTGCCTCGTGACACCCATCCATCTCAATGTTCCCGTTGTGGTACTGCGAATGCGCCAGTGTAAACTTTAAGGGAGTGTTTGTAGTAGCTCCATTGGATTGGATGAAGTCTACACAGGGGCATTTATTTATAACCCACCTTAAGTCATATGTATTTTATGCTTGATAAAGACTCCTGCGGAGTCGAAATGTAGCACTTTGTTATTGGGAAGTGTTAATAAAACACTTTTACACCTTTGCCATACGGATGCTGTCCTCAAGTTTTTTAGTTTTTTGCATCAATTGATTGTCCAGAAGGGATCTCTGGACTTGGAATTTGCATCCTGCCGTAATCGAGTGGAGATATTTTCCTACCAAGTGAGTGCTGTGGATAAACAGTTTACCATATGTCACTATGACATGTCAGAAGTTTGTCAAACATTTAGTTACACTTTAACTGTGGACATAATTTTTTTGCTTGAAGTTAAATTGGTTCATTTTACTACCTATACTTGTAGCCCTGTTGAGCCGCCACGGTTGTCCTCCATGAATAATTTCTAATCCCAAAAACATAATTATAGCCTTATTAGAGTGCAATGCTAACATGTGAACTAGGGCTCATTGAAAACAAACTCCATTACTTCTACAGGCACCGAAATATTCAAATAAAAACTATTTCCTGTCATGCAGCTAATAGGCAAAAAAAAAAGTGGCAACACAAATATATATCTAAAGAACAATAGTATACACAGAGCAGTATCATATAGAAGCCCATAAGGCATATTGCCCCCCATTATAAATTGCATTTTTTTCCACCCGCAATACAGCCATATATTCAAGCAAAATATGGTTTACCTTCAAATAGTCCATAGACCTTTTCTTGAAACCGGTGCAATAGACGGTCATCCCATTTTATTACTGCTATGGGCAACATTTGGTATTTGAATGCCTCTATATACAATCTGAGTTTTATGAACAGAATAACCGAATATAGTTCAGAATAAAATTATTATATTCTGAGACTATTTGTACAAAACATATAAAAAAAAACATTTTATTTTCATGACAGGTGCTTTTTAAGGCCAATACAGAAATACAGACAACATGTAATAAAGGTGACGACACATCCTCCCTCTTCCTCTCATATTTTATCACTTGCGCATGGTAAATTCTATGCCTCTTTGTATGAAATGTAACAATTTTTATCATATAATAGAAATGTTGAAAAGTAGTTTTTGTGTTTTTTTTTCTATTTTGCCCACTTATCCTTTGTAGAGGTTTCACTATGTCTGTATTCATTCCAATATGCTAACAAAAGAAAAAAACATTCTGCTCTGTATCAAATGCTTGGATAGACTACAAATAGAAAATATATTTCTAGTGAAGTGACGTACCTCTAAAACACAATTGTACTGGACATGAATAGAATAATGTCTATAGGTAAGAGTTGAAATTGTAGAAGTTATGCACAGTTCTAGCTATATTTGTACTGTATGCCAAATCAACTCCTACTTATATACTCCTATGATACACCAGATTTGGAGCTGCAAATAATTGCAGAAAACACTGATATATAAAACTGAAGATAAATCCAGCAACAAAGCACGTTTTCAAATTCAAGAGAGCCCTCCCCCCCCCCCCGACATGTTTCGCTACATATGTAGCTTCCTCAGGGGTACGGGGGCTAATGACGGCGCGCCGCAAATTTCCTTTAGGGCACATTCAGACGTGGCGGAATTGCTGTTGAATTACACTGAGGACAGTCCGCAGTGGAATTCTGCAGCAGCCGTTTTTTTCATTTCTTTCCATACATTTTTAGGAAACTTAGTTCAGACGTTGCAGAAAATAACTGTGCGGAAATCAGGCTGCGGTGCAGAATTTTCCCTCCGCAGCATGCTCATTCCATTGCGGAGAAGAAGCGGAATTTCACTGCGGATTTCAGCCTTTGCAATGCAAAAACTGAAATCGGTGGCAAGTCCGCTGTGATATCTGCAACGTCTGAATTACCTGTCAAATATGCAAATGTTGGTGCAGATTCATTGCGTAATTGCCCCAAATCTGCACCAACATTTGCAGCGGGAAAATTCCGCCACGTCTGAACATGCCCTTACATCCACATTTAAACATCACAATTTTTTTTTATTATAAACCTTCAAGCACTATAAAAAAAAACATAAAACAGTAAACCTTACACTATAACATAAATCTCTGTAACATTTAAAGCCTTTGTATTTAGAAGTTAACTCCAGCGTTGGCATTCCTGGCTTTTACATTTCTTTTTCTCCTCCTGGACTGCCCTTATAGTTCACATAAATAATATTTTTCATTTTTACATAATGACTGTCATTTCACTCTGCAGTGCAACACAAAATGAGTCAAAAACTGACCAAAAGGGGGTATAAAAATTGGATGCTCAATAGGGCCAAAGCAATTGTTAAGACTAAAGATAGACACGATATATTAACAGATAAATCAAATGAAATTACCAATAAAATAACAACTACTAAGGCAGATAATGAGATTACAACACTAAGTCTACAATTTAGCAATCAATTCTCTACTATTAAAAATATAATCCACAGATATATTCCACTACTGTATGAGGATGCTAAATTAGAAAATATAATGAAACAAGGGTGCAGGATAGTAGCACGCAGAGGACCGACAATAGGTAATATTCTATCTCCTTCACTACTATCATCCAATACAACTAGCACAACATGGCTTGAACAGCAGGGCTTTTATAAATGTGGATCTCATCCCTGTAAAGTGTGCAACTGCACCAAAATAGTCAGAAAATTTGAAGATTCTAGTGGCCAATACAGTTTTCCCAAGTCATACATCAATTGCAATAGTGACTATGTAATATATATTATAGAGTGCACTAGTTGCAACTTAAAATATGTAGGAAGCACTACTAGAAAGTACAAAATTAGAATCTTAGAGCATCTCAGTTATATTAGGAACCCGGCAATTACCAACATATCAAATGGCGCGCGGCATTTTATCACTTGCCACGACAGAAATATAACTTTTCTAAAAACTTATGCCATTGAAAAAATTAAAAGCACCATTAGAGGAGGGGATCTCAAAAAAACGCTCCTAACACGGGAAGCGTTTTGGATATACAACTTAAAAACAAGGTTTCCACATGGGCTTAATTTGAGGAAGGAACTGATGTTTTTATATTAAAACACCCAAGATAATCAAACCCCCTCTGGGTAAAGAAAATTTTCCTCCCTACACATTAAACTGGATATAAATATTGGGGGATAAAAATCTCTTTATCCTTACACCAAATTCGTTATAAATTTATTATGACTAGTTGTTCTTCACTTTCTACAATCAAAATTTGGGTATAAAGTTGTATATTTTAGACTCAAATATATATAACATACAAAAAGGATTACTAATATATACCAATTCTCTTGTATTAAATATGTGACAGCAAAAGACTCCAAGTCATGTATATATTTATTATCAGCTATGCAATACATTCGCATTTAATATACTAGTCACACCGGAGTAGTATTTTTCTCTATACACATGTATATATGGTATAATAATATAACAAACAAATAAATATATATAAAAAGTTTCCACTGTTATTCTAAATAATATCTTTGTTTTTAACACAACATAAAGTCAATCATTTCTACATTTACACTCATTTGTGTTTTTAATATATTTTTCTACATGTTTAAATTTCAACTAGTAATGTCCTATCTTTTCTATTTTAATTTCCATTTCCAACGTCTACTTTGTTTTCCATGTTTCTTAACATGTAGCAAGATTGGTATGTAACTATGTCTCATTCACACACTGATACACAAGTCCAACAAGGGTTTCAATTTACTTACACGCAGCGTTGATTGTTGCGGCTTCACAGCGGGTGCGGCTTTTGCGAGGTCGGTCCATCTTTCAACTACTATCTGTTATATATAAAAAAAGTTCTGTATTATTAAATGATACATAGTATAACGATTATATATAGTTATATTATATATAACAAAAACAAAAAGAAATAAACAATAATAAAAACACACTCATGGGCCATATGAATTATATCTGCACTGCCCGTGCATTGGTCCTGACGCTCTCATTTGAGAGCCGGAGTTGTTAGATTTATATATATTAAAGGGTTAACTGTTTCATTCATTTCTGAAACAATACACAAGCTGCCTCTAATCAATCAATTAAGAAAGCCTCTAGCTCCACCTATTAAACCATAGCATACAAGCCCATGCTCTTGAGTCCCAGTGAGTGAATGACAGCCATGACTAAGAGCACTTGACGTGCTTGAAACGCGTAGGCTCACTACACCTACCGATTGCTGCCTTGATACCAAGTCTGCCTGTTACTGAATTTTTATATGTCTTGATACGAATAAAATTGGGAATACATTCCTTTTTAAAACACTCCTCCAGCGCTGGATCAACTTTTTCTACTCTACTATTATCTACCGTGGACCTTTGTGGAGACCTGAGCGAAGCAGGAGTGTTAGGTGTTGGGCTCGTGAGCTGGAGGTTTCCTCCCCTTGTTCTACTGTCATTTCACTAAGGCTGATATGGTATAAGGCACAAATACCCACATGAAATGTTTCATGCTAAATTTAACATAATATGGCTAATACACTTAAATATTACTTTTAATATTACATTTGACATATTTCTAGTAGGCAGCCAACATAAGCAATAATTTACTACAGTCTAGACTTAGGTACCCACCTGAGCAGTATTGCATTAGAGAGTGCTGAAAGTGAAGGGCTGTTTGAATGCGATTTTAGACATTATTTCACAAAATTGCATGAATGACAAATTCACTAATTTTTTTCTATGAGGGAAGGTGGGGCACTGCTGTGACTACCAAATAGAGTTTTATTTGAACGCTAGCTGGGCAAAACCAAGGCCAGGCTTACACATCGCAGCTGCAGCATGTTTACTTGTTTTTTTTCTCTTTAAATTTGCATAAAGTGCTCCTCAACTGGTTTGTGTGGAGATTGCCCCACAGCATACTGTTTCTGTCTCTTAACCTTAAGAGTTGGATCTTATACCTGGCTAAGGTTTATCTTGGCCTGCTTGAAGTTGCCTTTCAGGAGCCATCAGCAGAATACAGATTGCCATTTACAACTTCCTTTACATGGGCAGTCATGATCTGCTAACATTTTTAAAGGCATGACCAGACGTGGCGGAGTTCTGCATACACTGTCCGCATCAATGCCGCACAGAATCAGCGTTGCAGATTCTGTTGCGGCTTTGCCTAAAATGGGCATTAAATTGATGCGGACTAGCCGTTGCGTATTCAGAGGAAGAGTGCTTCCCTTCTCTCTATCAGTGCAGGATAGAGAGAAGGGACAGCCCTTTCCCTAGTAAAAGTAAAAGAAATTCATACTTACCCGGCCGTTGTCTTGGTGAGGCGTCCCTCTTTCGACATCCAGCCCGACCTCCCTGGATGACGCGGCAGTCCATGTGACTGCTGCAGCCTGTGATTGGCTGCAGCTATCACTTGGACTGAAACTTCATCCCGGGAGGCCGGACTGGAGGAAGAAGCACGGAGTTCTCGGTAAGTAGGAACGTCTATTTTTTTTACAGGTTGATGTATATTGTGATCGGAAGTCACTGTCCAGGGTGCTGAAACAGTTACTGACGATCGTTTAACTCTTTCAGCACCCTGGACAGTGACTATTTACTGATGTCAAAAACACCAAAAAATTATCCGTAAATGCTGCAATAAGACCAAATCAATCGTCTTGTAGAAAATTGCAAAAAGACTTTATTGAAGACAAACAACACAGTTAGTCAAGACTCTTTAAAAATAACACCCATAAAAACAATGTACAATCAGTACAAAAAATAGACAGCGTTGAATATAAGGCAGGGCAAACAATGGTGATACTATGCATACCATATCAATATATATGAAATATGTACCATGAGTATAACTATACTTATACCAACATTACATAACCTCTAACCTCAGTAGGACCACAATGACATGTATGGTAATGATCATAAAAAAAACATGAAAACCTCATGACACGCATACCCAAACCAACCATGAGCCATTCCACTGCCACAACACTGTCAGAACACCCCAACGCGCGTTTCGCACCTGGCTTCGTCATGGGGTGCTAAATGAGTGTGACAGGAGGATTTAAATAGGCAGTACACAGCTGAAAGTGTACCTCACTTACTTGTCCAGAGGATGTTTACTGGCGCATACACGAGGAGAGGCGGCAACTCGATCACGCAGTTCACGGCGTCCGGAAGTGAGCAGTGCGCAGCCGCACAGAGCTCAAGTCTATGTTGCGCCGTGAACTACGTCATGAACGGCCCCTCACCACGCGCACGCGCACAACAACCAGGGACCACCGCATCCATCTTGGACAAGGGCAAAGCCTTCGCTTTTGCCCCTATCCAACGATAGAGAACGGTATGTATACAAGAACACCAATTTAAAACTAGAGAAATGCATTTATGAGCACAACAATGTATGTGAATTAGAGCCTAGTCAGGGATAAAAAATAACCCGATCATATGTTCTAACAAATGGCACTATAATAATATCAGATTAAACAATACATTTTGCAAAAAAGAGTGTACAATGCATACCTAGGAGCCCACTGTGTACACTCCCGGCAAATAATTGAAGGTGATAAATCACCGTGTACATAAGAGAATGTCCGAACGAGTGTAGTACTCGAACCACATCTATTAGATGGACCAAAAATAAAAAATAAATCAATAATAAAGAATAATAAAAAAATAGACAGAAAAATGTGTAAAATAAACATGTATACATGCATGCACATAAATCCCTGCATCCAAATACTTTCAGATGATGCTGCCTCAAAATCCACATATTCATCAAAACAAATGATATCTCTGTCCTCATGCGCATCCAATATAACCAAATGGGGTCCACTCTGAAATTGCAAGCAAAAAATATTATATACCCTCAAAAATCCTCCCCACACAGAAAGGATAAAACATAACAGAAGTTGGCACCTACTAGAGATTATTGTAAAAACGGGGCAAAACTAACCATTTCATTTAACCCCTTAAGGGAAACCGTCTGTAATTTCACAATCCATTTGCATTCACGTTGGGCAAGGATTTTCTGAATATTACCCCCTCTATTACCCAAAGAGATTTTGTCAATTCCTCTGAAAGTGAGAAGTCTCCAGTTACCTTGATGGTGATCACGAAAATGACGAGGTACAGGTTTTAATTTGCTTAGTTTTTCAGGATCATCCCTTATATGTTCAAGGATTCTCACACAGAGTTCTCTAGAAGTGAGACCCACGTATATTAGTCGACATGGACAATTTGCATAGTAGATCACAGCAGTTGAACGACAGGTGATATTGTGGCAGATCTTGTATTTTCTTGACCCTGAAGAATCAATAAAATTTTGAGATCTAATCATTAAAGAACATGCCCCACAGTCACCACAAGGGTAAGATCCCGACTTAGGCCCTCTGGAATTAAATATAAATCCTGAGGTAGGAGCTACATAGTGGCTCTTTACCAATATATCCCTTAGGTTACGTGATCTACGTGAGGTCATGAGGGGATAATCTGATAACGCTATGCTCAAATCTACATCGGTATGAAGGATCGGCCAGAATCTCTCAAAAATTGCTTTCAATTCTCTCCATTGGACATGATATCCAGTGATAAACCTTACCTCTTCATTGCTGTTCTTTTTCTTTGGTTTGGGTATAAGTAAATCACTTCTTTGCGGATTTTTAGCTCTCACATATCCTTGCTCAATATCCTTAGATTTGTATCCTCTAGCACGAAACCTCTTTGAAAGGTCAGAAGCCTGATTCTCAAAAGCTGACTCAGTGGAACAAATCCGACGTGCTCTTAGGAATTGTCCCGTTGGAACTGCTCTCATTGTCTGTGGGGGATGATTTGGCATAAAGGAAGGAATTGACTGATGTTGTTTTCCTAAAGATGTCACTAACAATCGATCCATCTATATCACTAGTAAGTCTGATGTCAAGAAACTCAATATCCGTCCGACTCACTTTGGAAGTCAGGCGGATATTAAGCTTGTTGACATTCAGACCCACAAGGAGACTATCTAGCTTTTCTCTCTCACCATGCCAAAGAAAGAGTATGTCATCGATGAAGCGCATCAAAATTAGGACGCCTCCATCATCAGCATCAGGTAATTGTAAATTCTGCTCCCAATGGCCAAGAAAAAGGTTGGCATATGAGGGCGCACAAGTCGCCCCCATTGCCATACCCCTCTTCTGTAGAAAATAATGATCTTTAAAAAGGAATAGATTGTGATGTAGTACAAAATCCAACAATAAGATCAACAGATCAATGAGATCAGATTCTAAGTTGGTCCCATTTAGATAGAACCTAGCAGCTTCAATACCATGTTTGTGTACAATTGCAGTATAAAGTGACTCCACATCACATGTCCTAAAAAAGTCCTCATGTCCCATGAAGACCCCCTCTAATCTATTAAGAACATCCGTAGAATCCAGAATGTATGAAGGTAGTTCACTCACCAGGGGTTTAAGATAATGATGGATGAAGCGACATACTGTTTCACACAAACTCCCATTACCCGAGACTATCGGTCTTCCCGGGGGGTCCACTAGATTTTTGTGGACCTTGGGGAGTAAGTACAGGGTTGCTATAATGGGTTTGTCCACAATCAGACCTTCTAAGATGGTCTTGGGTATAATATTGGATTTGAAGGCCTTCCATAAAATTTTGTCCAATTGGGTCTTAAAACTTACAAGAGGACACCCATCCAGTTTCTGATAGCATGACCCATCATTGAGCTGTCTGAAGGCTTCTCTCTAATATTTTTCGACAGGCCACAATACCACATTTCCACCCTTGTCTGCTGGCTTAATAACCACCGTTTTCATTCTTTTTAATTGTTCCAGGGCCTCCCGCTGTGCCCCATTTAAATTGTCATGTGTACGATGTGAGGACAATTTACTCAATTCATTTGTAACCAGTCTCACAAAAGTGTCAACTGCAGGACACATAGACAAGGGAGGAAATGTGGTAGAGCGTCCCCTAACTCCGGGGGGGGGGGGGGGGGGGGGAATTTATGTTCAACAATTGGTTCTTGTTCCTTCAGTAGCTTATCAAGAGCCCTTAGAGATAACTGTTCATCCTTTTAAGTAAAAAGCTGCACATCATATTTGGAAAAGTGCTTTGTAAAAAGCAATTTTCTAGCAAAAAGATGTACATCCTTGACAGTCTCAAAAAAAAACAAAATTGGATACTGGGGAGAAAGTGAGACCCATTCCTAATACTTCTATCTAACCTGCGTTAATATCTCATTAGATAGATTGATTACCTTTAGTTGGTCTTTGCTTGTCTGTTCCTGAGGTTCATCCCTCCATCTGGAAGCTTGTTTCTTTTGCTTTTGCCAACTTGATGTCCTGTGCCTTGCTCCCATCTGGGGCGTTTGCCTAAAAAATGTCCAGTTGATGGTCCTTCATTAGAGGATGACGATGTGTAGCCTGATCGTGAACTAGATCTTGATCTTGATCTCGTAGAGTGTGGCCAATTCCATCTAAAAACACGATCATCTTGGTAATCAGATAAGTCGCGCTGAAATTTCTTGGTTTTGAATTGTTGGATCTCCTTTTCCCATTTGAGAAACTCCATATCCAATTCTTTTTCAAAGGTGATCATTTCGTCCGTCATCATTTTCGCCTTCAAGTCTTGCTGTAATGGTTCAATTTCACTTTCTAATACTTCAAGGGTCTGTTTATCACACCCTATCAATAATTCTAGCATCGTTCTAGAGCACATTTTGCAAGCATCTTCCCACCTCTTTCTGAATAGGTCATCATCAACCGGAAATGAAGGCGTAATTTTAACTCTCAACCCCCTGGGGATGATATCTTTTCTGAGATAATGCTCCAGTGATGCCTTGTTCTACCATGTTCTGGTCCGTTTTTCCAATAACGATTTAATACGTATTTGAATATCTCTATTTAGTGGTATATAGGTGCCAACCTCTGAATGTATATCACTTTTAAAAACCTCTGACAACTGAGTGACCCAATTTTGGTCACGACCGCGATAATCCATTCCAGGACCTGTATTCACCAAAAGACATTGTTTTTATGGGTGTTATTTTTAAAGAGTCTTGACTAACTGTGTTGTTTGTCTTCAATAAAGTATTTTTGCAATTTTCTACACTACGATTGATTTGGTCTTATTCCAGCATTTAGGGAATTTTTTTGGGTGTTTATGCTATGTATGGGTTCCCATATGCGTAATTATATACATTGACTACATGACCTTTAAATAAAAAGGTATTCTTTTTTGGTTTAACTATTTACTGACGTCGCCTAGCAACGCTCCCGTAATTACAGGTGCACACACGTAGTCACCCGTAATTACGGGAGCCCCATTGACTTCTATGGGCCTGACCGTGCCGTAATAACGGCCCGTGATTACGGGCGTTTTTACGTTAGTGTGCATGGTGCCTCAGTCTGGCTGTAGACCTAGAAATACATAGGTCCAGCCAGAATGAAGAAATGTCATGTTAGTAAAACCAATACGCTACGCAGCAGACATAACATCTGCGGACTTCATTGCGGAATTTTGACTCTCCATTGAAGTCAATGAAGAAATTCCGCAATGAGTCCGCAACAAGTCCGCTACACGTCCGCAACAGTCAGTGTATGCTGCGGACACCAAATTCCGCACGGCAGCCTATGAACAGCAGCGGAAATGTCCACAACATGTAAACGAACCCAACTTAAAAGCTGTGGAAAGCAATGGAGAAACGTGTACGCTGCGGATTCCAGAGCAATTCCGCCACGTCTGGTCATGCCCTTATAGTCTACAGTGCATTAACAGAATATAGAATGTCTTAATTAACAACTGTATTCTGGCGAAATTGATATTCCCTGCTGCCCTACAGTTTATTAATGATTCTAAGGGCTAATTCTAATTGAAAAAATATTATATTAATGTAATGGCCGTGGTTGCGGACCGCCGACATCACCTCGAGCTGCCGCAACTGCAGACCAATGTTCTCCATCCGTCGTCTCCCTCCCCGTAGATGCCAGCACACGTGCCCGCTCTGCTCCACTGTCTCTCCTAGGGTACTGGTCAGCACACTGGGCTTTTTTTTTTTTGAACGCTTCCCGACCGCCGACGGTAAATTTATTAACGTCGGCGCTTGCTGGGCTTTGTGCAGCGCCGACGTTAATTTATGTTCCTTATGGCGGTCGGGTCCCCCAGAGTGTGTCTAACACCCAGAACATGCTGTTGCTAGGAGCCTCTGGTCCGGGTGTTCTCATCAGGGCCTGATTGGTTGAGGTCCCAATCATGTGATCGCTATGATAGCCAATGATAACAACCACAGGGAAAGTTTGTTGTAGTAACAAACTTTCCCGGCACTTAATATTTAGAACTTTCTCTCTCCCCCTGCCTCCTGGCACTGTGAGTTTGGAGGAGAAAGAAGACCGAGAGAGTGTTAGCAGCGCGATCAGGTGTCTCAGAGTAGCGCTGACACCCGGATCGTGCTGTTAACACCGGCCTTTGGTTGTGTAGACATGATCGGGACCTGATTAGTTCAGGTCCCGATCATGTGATCGCAGGGAAAGTTTGTGGCAGCAACAAACTTGGAAGTTTGTTGCTGCAACAAACTTTCCCGGGGACCGATTGCGGGTGCTGCCGTTGGTGTCATGGCAAAACTAGAGGCCATAAAACGGCCTCCGGGTCTGCAGTGCACGGCTTTCTGTCAGTGTGACTTTCAGCGTCACACTGACAGTTTATAATACATTACACTACCTAGGTAGTGTAATGTATTATAGCAGCTATCAGTGCTGAAGGTCTTCAAGTGAAACATAATAAAAATGTTTAAGAAAAGTGTAAAAATAAGTTATAAGTTACAAAAACGTAAAATGCTTTTTTTCCTATAATAAGTCTGTTATTATAGGAAAAAAATTGAAAACGTTATTTGGTATCACCGCGTTTGTAACAACCCAAACTATAAAACTATAATATTATTTTTCCCACACGGTGAACACCGCAAAAAAAATAAAAGAAAAACTATGCCAGCATCGCTATTTTTTGGTCACCACCCCTCCCAAGATATAGACTAAAAAGTGATCAAAAAGTCACATTTACCCCAAAATAGTACCAATAAAAACTAACACCCGTCCAGCAAAAAACAAGTCCTTACACAGCTTTTTTGACTGAAAAATAAAAAAGTTATGGCTCTCAGAATATGGGGACACTAAAAATCTATTATTTTATAAACAAGTGATTTTATTGCACAGACACTGCAAAACATAAACAACACTATATACATATGGTATCGCCGTAATCATATCAACCCGCAGAAAAAGTAAAATGTCATTTACAGCGCACAGTGAACACTGTAAAAAAAAAAGGACAAAAAACATTGTCAGAATTTGTTCTTTTGTCACCTTGCTTGCCAAAAAATGTAATAAAAAGTGATCAAAAAGTTGTATGTACCAAAAAATAGTACCAATAAAAACTACAGCTCGTTCCTCAAAAAATAAGCCCTCACACAGCTCAATCGACCAAAAAACAAAAAAGTTCCAGCTCTCGGAATGTGGTGAAACAAAATGTTTTTTTAACAAATTGTTTTTACTTTGTAAAAGTAGTAAAATATAAAAAAACTGTATAAAACTGTATAAAAATGGTGTATTCAATTATTTGTCCATGTGGTAAGCAGTATATTGGAAAAACGAAACGGGAGTTACAGATAAGAATTAGGGAACATCTTTCAGACATTACAAAGGGCGAAATGAAAAGCCCATTGGCAGCACATTTTAAATTACATCATGGACAATCAACCAAGGGCTTAAAATTTATGGGAATCTACCAACTTTTTGAGGATAGAAGGGGTGGGGATCGTAACCGTATTCTTTTACAGAAAGAAACGATGTGGATTTATACATTGGGAACCCTCAACCCTAGAGGTCTTAACAATGAAATAAAATTTAATATGTTTTTATGACATGCGGAATTAATAATCCCCTTCTATTCATTGGTGGTTGCGTCTTTGTGGTGTAATATGATTGCCCGTCTTTTGGATACCTCTAATGGATTGATTACCTTGTGATCTATTCTCAAATGGTTTGATTCGACCCAATCTAAGTAAATATATTTTTTCACTCCTTGAAAATAGGAGGGAATAGACTTATGGGATGAATAAAGAACTAACTGTTATGATTTTCTGCCTCCGAGTGGTGGGGACTGGGTCCCTACAGATTTTTATCTGTTGTGGACCCGCTCCCTGCCCTTCGGAGACAGACATTAAAATCCTTGGATTCCGGAAGCGTTTTTGCCCTAATTTGGGAAAGCCTGTTTTATATCCCTTTATGTTTTGGAAGTGATCTTGTCGGTTTGGCATTTGGGTGGGGGTTGCGTGGATCCTTAAGGGCCGGCTGTGTAACAGCGTCCCGTGATTTTTCCACGCACCAACCAGCGAACTAATTTTCCTTTTATAAATACTTTTTTTCTATGGATAAATTGATAGGTCCTATGGATGTTCTCTGTCCCTGGGTGATGGGGACTCGGTCCCTCCGGAAATATTCTCGGGGTTGGACCCACTCCCTGTCACCCGGGTACAGAGGATGCCTTGCCTGATTTTCGGCAGATAAAAATTAGCGGGACACTATCATATTACTGTAATAAATAGGTACTTTATGGGCTTAATGCTTTATGGACAGTCCGTTGACAGGTGCAGCGTCAAATTAGTGTTATACCATCTGAAATGCAACATGGATCTCTCATCATTTATTTAATTTTTTGGATTTTTTATTTATTTTTATTTATTTTTTTATTTTATTTTCTTATTTATTATTTATATAATTTTCTGTTATATTTTATTTATTATAGACACTGCTGATCACTAATGGGTTTGTTAGGGATAAATGAATTTTTCTTAATCCAAAAAATGGGAATTTACTTGCAATGTACTGTGTGTATATGTTTTGGTATTTTATATATGTATATTCCCGGATAGAAATGTATGATGAAATACTGAGGGGAATCTATAAATATGGACAAAACATGTGTATAATTGGACGTTTTGGATTTGAATCATTGGATTCTATGAGTACTTAATGTAATATTTTTACATATGGGTCCAGTTCCCTTTAAATTTGGCACTATAAAGATGCCAGACTTTACTGAACTCACAAAATGGCTCTGAGGAAATCCCGGTTCGGGATGAAACATGTCAGCTGATCAATTAGTCTACACCTGGCAGGTAGTGACGTCAACCTTGCCTCGTCTTGCAGTCTCCAGTGTTGCCAGAAAAAACCAACGTGGATACCAGCATATTACGATACCGACTCTCCAATGAGGAGTGTGTTCCATTGCTATAATTTGCTCACCTTGGGTGAAACCTCGGCTGCCCCCGAGTATAGGAAGATCCAAGCTATTCAACATAAGGATTGACCGTGGAGTGAGTGGATATAAGGAGAACCTTCCATGTGGGAATTGTGATCTGCCAATGATGAGATTGAAGGGGTGAAAAACGCGATTGATATATTTTTTTAAAATCTGCCTTAACTCTACAATTGCTCCAGGAGGAGGAACATAGTGAAAAAGAGTGAACTTTCAGTCCACCTTGAGTTGCGAGATCAACATAAAGATGAGTATTCAACTCTTTATCTATATTTGCATGGCTATTATATAAGAGGAACTGCTCCTGTTGGTTTCGGACCAAAATTCTAAAAGAAGGAGGAAAAAGCAAAAACTGCAAGTGTGAACTGAGACCAATGGTGTCTGAATAAAAATTTAACGTGGATACCAGCATAGCAGGATTCCGACTCTTAAATGTAGGAGCGTGCTCCATTGCTTAAATTTGCTCACCTTTGGGTGAAATCTCGGCTGCCCCCGAGTATAGGAAGATTTAAAGATGAATATTTAACTCCTTATATACAATTGCATTGCTATCACACAAGAGGAACTGTTTCTGTTGGTTTCGGACCAAAATTAGAAAAGGAGTAAAAAGAAAAAAGCGCAAGTGTGAACGGAGACCAATGGTGTCTGGATAAAATAAAAAAAAATAAAAAATCTTCAGAACCGGTTCTTATAGCTAATCTCTTATATGGGTCTGATTTTGGCTTATGTATAGAACACCTATTACCTAGATATCTCATCATGACATGTCATTGTGTTTAGAGGGGGATAAATTAATGGCAGTAATGTTATAAAAGTCTGTGTTGGTATCCTGGCCAGGAGACATTTTTTTTTTTTTTTAAATTATGTACATCTAGTTTGAAACAAATGTGTTTTCTCAAACCCTTTTCTTTTCCTATAAAAAATCTTTGTATTATGGATAAAAGAGGAAAGAGATATATTTATATATGAAAAATCTTTAAAATATATTTTTATATGGAATTTAATAAAAATTTATATAAAATTATTCTTATCCCAAAGAGTGCCTGGTATGTTTTGGAAAATATTTTTTGTTTTTTTCTTTTTGAATTGTTGCTCTCCGAAACGGCACCGTGCTATATATGGATTGCATATTTTGGGATTTCTATTAGGTATGGTTTATAACCATTTCTTGTGTTTAGCTCATAAATTTGGTATCACCTTAATCGTATTAAGTCTCAGAAAAAATTTAAGTTGTCGTTTTTACCGCACGGGGAAAGCCGTAAAAATGAAACCCAAAAAACAATGGATGAATCGCAGCTGTTTCCAATTTCAGCCTACAAAAATTTTTATTTTGCGTTTCCCAGTACATTAAATGGTACTTTAAATGGTGTCCCTAGTAACTAAAATTCCTCCCGCAAAAAATAAGCCCTCACACCACTGAAAATGAAAAAAAAATTCTCCTTTATCCTTTGTGAAAATGAAAAAATTCAACAGTTTAGTGGAAAAAATTTTGATATTCATTTTCACGGCCTAATTCTAATAAATTCTGCAAAAGACCTGTGGGGTCTAAATGCTCACTATACCACTAGTTAAATTCCTTAAGGGGTGTAGTTTCCCAAATGGGGTTAGTTTTGGGGTGTTTCCACTATTTTGGTACCTCATGGGTTTTGCAAATGCGACATGTCACCCGAAAACTATTCCAGCTAAATTTGAGTTCCAAATAGCGCTCCTTCCATTCTGAGCTCTGCCGTGGGACCAAACAGCAGTGTATTACCACATGTGGGGTATTGTCGTAATCAGGAGAAATTGCTTCACAAATTTTGGCGTTCTTTTTCTTCTTTATTCATTGTAAAAAATAAACATTTCTATATTTTTTCAGAAAAAGAGTATATTTTCATTTTCACGGTCTAATTCCACTAAATTCAGCAAAAAACCTGTGGGGTAAAAATGCTAACTATACCCCTAGAAAAATTCCTTGAGGGGAGTAGTTTCCAAAATGGGGTCACCTTTAGGGGGTTTCCACTGTTTTGGTCCCTCCAAGGCATTGCAAACGCGACATGGCACCGAAAACCAATCCAGCAAAATCTGCGCTCTAAAAGCTAAATGGCGCTCCTTCCCTTCTGAGCTCTGCCATGGTTCCAAACAGGAGTTTATGACCACATATGGGGTATTTCCATAATCGGAAGAAATAGCTTTACAAGTTTTTGGGTGCTTTTTATTCTTTATTCCTTGTAAAAATTAAACATTTCTATGTTTTTTCAGAAAAAAAAGTAGATTTTCATATTCACAGACTAAGGCCTCATTTACACGAGTGTGTGCGTTTTGCACACGCAAAAAAAATGCAGCGTTTTGCGTGCGCAAAAGGCACTTGACAGCTCCGTGGGTCATCAGTGTATGATGCGCGGCTGCGTGATTTTCACGCAGCTGCCATCATAGAGATGAGGCTAGTCAACGTCAGTCACTGTCCAGGGTGCTGAAAGAGTTAACTGATCGGCAGTAACTCTTTCAGCACCCTCGACAGTGAATTCCGATCACAATATACAGCAACCTGTGAATAAAAAAAAGACGTTCATACTTACCAAGAACTTCCTGCTTCCTCCAGTCCGGTCTCCCGGCCGTTGCCTTGGTGATGCGCCTCTCTTGACATCCGGCCCCACCTCCCTGGATGACGCGGCAGTCCATGTGACAACTGCAGCCTGTGATTGACTGCAGCCTGTGCTTGGCCTGTGATTGGCTGCAGCTGTCACTTGGACTGAATTGTCATCCCGGGAGGTCAGACTGGAGGAAGATGCCGGGAGTTATCGGTAAGTCAGAACTTCTTTTTTTTTTTTACACGTTCATGTATATTGTGATCGGAAGTCACTGTCCAGGGTGCTGAACCAGTTTAACTCTTTCAGCACCCTGGACAGTGACTGTCTCCTGACGTCGCGTACCGGAATTTTTTTTGCCGGGTTCGGTCAAAACGAGTTTGGCCGAACCCTGTGAAGTTCGGTTCGATTGTCCGGGTTCGCTCATCTCTAAGACACTCCATTTGGATGTTTGTAAACAGAAAAGCACGTGGTGCTTTTCTGTTTACATTCAGAGTTTGACAGCTCTTGCGCGAATCACGCAGTTCGCACGGAAGTGCTTCTGTGCGACCTTCGTGGTTTTCACGCACCCATTGAATGGGTGTGTGATGCGCGAAAAACGCAGAAATTTAGAACATGTCGTGAGTTTTTTTCAGCGCACTCACGCTGAGCAAAACTCACGGACTGTCTGCATGCCCCCATAGACTTGTATAGGTCCGTGCGACCCGCGTGAAAAGCACGCGCGTCGCACAGACGTATATCACGTTCGTGAAAATGAGGCCTAACTCCAATAACTTTAGCAAAAGACCTGTGGGGTCAAGATGCTAAGTATACCTCTAGATAAACTCTTTGAGGTGTGTTGTTTCCAAAACAGTGTCACTTTTGGGGAGTTTCCACTGTTTTGGAATCACAAGACCTCTTCAAACCTGACATGGTGCCTAAAATATATTCTAATAAAAAGGAGGCCCCAAAATTCTCTAGGTGCTCATTTGCTTCTGAGGCCGGTGTTTCAGTCCATTAGTGCACTAGGGCCACATGTCAGATATTTCTAAAAACTGCAGAATCTGGGCAATAAATATTAAGTTGCATTTCTCTGGTAAAACTTTCTGTGTTACAGAAAAATTTGTAAATTTCCCCTCTACATTGCTTTAATTCCTGTGAAACGCCTAAAGGGTTAAGAAACTTTCTGAATGCTGTTTTGAATACTTTGAGAGGTGCAGTTTTTAAAATGGGGTGATTTATGGGGTCTATCCAGTATATAAGGCCCTCATTTTTTTGAAAATCAGAGAAATTGTTGCTAAAGTTCTAAGCCGTGTAACGTCCTAGGAAAATAAAAGATTGTTTAAAAAACAATGCAAACATAAAGAAGACATATGGAATATGTAAAATAGTGACTATTTTGTGTGGTATTACTATCTGTTTTACAAGCAGATACATTTAAAATTAGAAAAATCATAATTTTTGCACATTTTCTTTACATTTTGGTGTTTTTCACAAATAAGCAATGAATTCATTGACCAAATTTTTCCACTAACATAAAGTACAGTATGTCACGAGAAAACAATTCCAGAATAGCTTGGATAGGTAAAAGAATTCCAGAGTTATTACCACATAAATTGACACATGTCAGATTTGAAAAAATGGGGCTGGTCCTGAAGGTCAAAATGAGCTCAGTCCTGAAAGGGTTAAAGGAAATTATTAAGACCTCATATCAAACAGCGTTACAAAATGTAAAGGTACAAAATAATGTTGCAAACAATACAGCAGTACCAAGTGTACATGGTCAATTATTAACAAGAACATACGGATATATTTCTTCATACATCAATAGGTATATATAGTAAGAAAAGAAAACAAAACAAAACAAAAAAAAAATAAAATAAAATAAAAAAGAAAACCTGAACAAACAGCCTTAGCATATCAGAAGAAAATATAAAATAAAATCTGGTGAGGACCAGTTAATGGTAGAGTTTAGTGGAGGAACGGGGGACAGCAGAAAGACGTCAGCAAATTCCAGTTCCAAGCAATGTCAAGTTATGAGCTAGTACGAGGGTTGGCTATCCAAGAGCTCCACACTTCCATAAATTCATCAGGGCATCTACATGCTTCATAAGTAAGTTTAAAAAGTGGCAAGGTAGAATTTACCAAAGTAATCCATGCTAACAATGTAGGAACCTTTGGATGCTTCCAATGTAGGAGTATAGTTGTTTTTTTAGCATAGAACAATAGGAGTGTTTTAAGAGATCTAACAGCTATAGTAGGTATAATTTCCTCTACCAATAATAAAAGACAAGTTCTGGGTTCAAGTATACAAGGGAGTCCTACTTTAAGCTCAAGAAATTCCATTACCTCAGCCCAGAAATTATTAATAATCGGACATTCCCAGAACATATGTAGGAAAAAGCCCTCAGCTCCGTGGCACCATGGACAGACAGGAGTAGGTATACATCCCATTCTAAATAATTTGGAAGGGGTGTAATAAATTTAGTGAAATAATTTTAACTGAATAAGTCGAGCTCTTGTAGATATCAGGGGACCTGTTAGAGCAGATAGCATTTCCTTTATGATTGTCTGTAGAGACAGAAGAAAAGGTCTGAGACCAACGATCAGTTAACAACTGCCTATAAAGCATGGATAATGGTTTAAAGAGGCTCTGTCACAGATTATCAAATCCCTATCTCCTATTGCCTGTGATCGGCGCTGCAATGTAGATAACGGTAACGTTTTTGTTTTGTTTTTTAAAACGATCATTTTTGGCTAAGTTATGAGCAATTTTATATTTATGCAAATGAGCCTTTCTAATGGACAACTGGGCGTGTTTTCTCTTATTTCCAACTGGGCGTGTATTGTGTTTGTTACATCTGGGCGTGTTTACTTCTTTCACTGCACAATTACACTGTGCTGTGGATCATGCTGGGCTGGAACAATGAGAAGTGTAGGACACTGATTAGTCACTGATTGGTCAGCCTCATACTCTCCTCTGTACAACACCCAGTTGGTAAAAAGTAAAAACACGCCCAGTTGTCCATTGATAGTCATTAGCATAAATCTAAACTAGCTCATAACTTGCTCAAAAATGACAGTTTTTCAAAATAAAAACCACTGCTGTTATCTACATTACAGCGCCGATCAGATTATGTAGGAGACAGGGCACTTATAATCTGGTGACAGAGCCTCTGTAACGTCTCCTGCGTCACCCAATCCTCCACCAGGATTGTACAAAGTCTAACAGTATAACCTGCAAATTGCGACCAGAGGGCATGTCTAAGCTGGAAATAACGGAACCTAAGATGAGACGGGATCTGATGTTTGGACCGAAAATCTACAAAAGTAGCTACTTTGTCTTCTATTACCACATCATCAGGGTTAGGGAGGACTCTTAACTGCGCCAGAAGCGGATTATACCAGAGTGGTGTCCTAGGTGACAAGTACATCTCATCTGAGTTAAAGAGCAGCATTGATCTCTGCCAGACTTTCAGAGTAGTTTTCATTGGGATTGTGAGTACGTGTCCTGGAAGGGGAGCCTGTCTATATAAAGAGTTCACCAGGGCTTTATAGGAACCAATAAGTGAAGCTTCCAGCTCCGTACAGAGGTTAAAGTGCCTATGGGTAAACCACCACCACACGTAAACCAGTTGACTAGCAAGGAAGTAAAGGTATAAATTCTAGAGGGCAAGCCCACCCTGCCCAGTGGGTAACTGTAGTGTGCCCAAAGCAATTCTAGGAGTACCTCCTGCCCAAATAAAAGATCTAAGATCTTTATCAATATTAGAGTACAGGAATAACAGTAACCATATTGGAGAATTATGAAAGAGGTACAAGTATCTAGGCAGTGACTTAATTTTAAACAAATTATTTCTGCCTGTAACTGTGAGAGTAAAAAAGGAAGGAAAAAGGAACAAAATTGCTAGGCGCTGCTATAATTAACTTATTTAATGGATGACATGAAATACAGGCTACGCGTTTCGACGCAGGACATGCGTCTTCATCAGGCCATAAATATATAGTATAAAACAAACATCTCGTGTATATATATACATATCAATCCCCAAAAAAGAACCAATCACAGGGGGGTAATGGGAAGGGGACAAAGGAAACTGCGGAAGAGCAGAGTTGCACATATAATCCCGCTTGGACAAGAAAGTTCATTAATAAAATATAGAATAGATTCATAAGTTAATCATAAAGAATTAGTTATAAAATCAAAGTTATGTGTAAAATTTCTGACTAGCAATAAAAATATTGAACAGAAATGAAGAATGAAATAAGCGCGCTCTAAAATTATTGGTAAAACATGGACCATATTAAAAAACAACATATAGCAACATTAATTAAAAACAAATAATAAATGTGACAATTTAATACAATGATTCTAGAATAAATTCATGATATTATAAACATTATTATACTCACAAGAGACCAAAATCCAATTATACGCTAAAGAGGAGACAAATAGCGTCCCCGTTGCCATAACGACACCTGTCACACAAGATAGCCGAAATAGGCGAGAGAAAGCGTATTATATTGAAGAGGAAAGTGTATTGTATTAGAAATAGAGCTTATCATACTCCATTTTTAATGATGACTATAATCAAACCATGTATACAAATATATATATAATTATAATAAAAGATTGACATAAAAAATTAACTAGCTTTTTCAGTGAGAGCAAGTTTGAAACCATTTTGCGGTAAACAGAAAATCAATAGAGAAATGATTAGAAAAGTTATGCATGTAGGAAAATATATGTTATATACATTTTCATTTCATATTATATATATTTGAAAGAAAAAATTAAATATTTTAGTCTAATGCCAAATGAATTCAAAAGATTTTAAAAATGAATGCCAGATCTTAAAAGGGAACCTGTCACCAGCATTTCACCTATTGAACTTTACTTATTCCTCACTGGCCGCTGTTATCAAAAGTTCATTGCCATTGTCCCCTCTCCTAAACTCCTTCTCCGACTGTAAATAACGGCCTGCAAACATTTTGCGCCTTTTATTGTAATAATCCGGTGTCCCTTTGTGCGCACACACCAGAAGAGGACATCAATGCACAAGCGCGGGATTTTGTGTGCTGGGGTAAGGCAAAGAGCTGTCAATCAAAAGTAAGGAGGCGGGGTAAACTCGGAAAGACTTGAGGAATGAAGATATGACTCTTTTCAAATGAAGATCTGACTCTTTTCTGCTCATTGGCATACGGTTAGAGAACACTAAAAAACTGAATACTAAAGCTACATAGCTGACTAAGAAGACAATTATAGGTTATATGGAAATAATTTTTCACCCACTACCACCAGGTAGTGCTGGTTTAATAGGTGAAATGCTGGTGACAGGTTCCCTTTAAGAAAAAGGTTTAAGGAAAAACACTTTCCGAATAGTCTAATTGAGGGGGCACAATATAAAGCGATGAAAATTACTCAAGAAGATTGTATCAAAGTAGTGGATGTAAAGAAAGTTGACTCTTTTAATCATAAGTATAATTTTATCACGTCTTTTAATACTGGGAGCAAATCCATTAGGTCAATTTTACAAAAACATTGGCATATCCTCTGTAATGATTCGGTTCTAAAGGGGTCACTACCACCTATACCCAAGGTTACGTTTAGAAGATCCAAAACCCTGAAGAATTTATTGGCCCCAAGAAAATTGCAAAATAATAATAGACACCATATTTCAAAAATACACCCAACAGTTTTGGGATCTTTCCGTTGTGGGCAACCAAGATGCCTTTGTTGTTCTAACATTACACACAAAACAACAAATTTTATTTCCATGGTCACACTAGAATATTTTTCTATTAAAAGTTTTTTAAATTGTGGGAGTGAATATGTCATTTATCTTTTACAGTGCATGTGCAAATTGCAATACTTAGGACGCACAACTCAGACCATAGGCAATAGGATCAATAAACACAGGTCAAATGTGAATAGAGGATTTCCCAAACAAAGTGTCTCCTGACACTGTCTGTATAAGCACAATTGTAATTTTGAGTGCATAAGTATCACTCCAATAGAACAAATACCTGCAGATTATACCAATAGATTTATACGCCTAAAACAGAGAGAAAATTATTGGATATACAAACTTTGTACATTGCACCCTGAAGGTCTAAATGACATCAGTGAGTCCTCTTTAAACTAAAATATTTAATTTTTTCTTTCAAATATATTGTAAAGGATCTGCCAGACACAGCTTCTGTGTCGACGCCCGTGGTTAGTCAGTCTGCACCTGCTCCTAAGTCTGATCGAGTGACCCCCTCCTTCTACCAATCAGGCTGGGAGGCTGAGGAGTGGGAGAGCCTATCACAGCCTGGCCAGATGGAGCTAGCTCCCGCCCTCTGTCTATTTATACCTTCACTTCCTGCTCCTCCTTTGCCTGTTATTCTGTCTGTTTCCTGGCTCTGCTGCTGCTGCTTGTACTTTTGTCCTCTGCTCCATATAGACCCTGGCTTACTGACTACTCTCCTGCTCTGCGTTTGGTACCTCGTACACTCCTGGTTTGACTCGGCTCGTTCACTACTCTCCTGCTCTGCGTTTGGTACCTCGTACACTCCTGGTTTGACTCGGCTCATTCACTACTCTCCTGTTCTGCGTTTGGTACCTCATACACTCCTGGTTTGACTCGGGTCATTCACTACTCTTGTTGCTCACGGTGTTGCCGTGGGCACTGCCCCGTTCCCCTAGCTTCTGTGTACCCTTGTCTGTTTGTCTGTCGTGCACATAGTGAGCGTAGGGACCGTCGCCCAGTTGTACGCCGTCGCCTAGGACGGGCCTTTGCAAGTAGGCAGGGACTGAGTGGCGGGTAGATTAGGGCTCACCTGTCTGTCTCCCTACCCCGGCATTACATATATATAATATGAAATGAAAATGTATATAACATATATTTTCCTACATGCATAACTTTTCTAATCATTTCTCTATTGATTTTCTGTTTACCGCAAAATGGTTTCAAACTTGCTCTCACTGAAAAAGCTAGTTAATTTTTTATGTCAGTCTTTATTATAATTATATATATATTTGTATACATGGTTTGATTATAGTCATCATTAACAATGGAGTATGATAAGCTCTATTTCTAATACAATACACTTCTTCTTCAATATAATACGCTTTCTCTCGCCTATTTCGGCTATCTTGTGTGACAGGTGTCGTTATGGCAACGGGGGCGCTATTTGTCTCCTCTTTAGCGTATAATTGGATTTTGGTCTCTTGTGAGTATAATAATGTTTATAATATCATGAATTTATTCTAGAATCATTGTATTAAATTGTCACATTTCTTATTTGTTTTTAATTAATGTTACTATATGTTGTTTTTTAATATGGTCCATGTTTTACCAATAATTTTAGAGTGCGCTTATTTCATTCTTCATTTCTGTTCAATACTTTTATTGCTATTCAGAAATTTGACACATAACTTTGATTTTATAACTAATTCTTTATGATTAACTTATGAATCTATTCTATATTTTATTAATGAACTTTCTTGTCCAAGCGGGATTATATGTGCAACTCTGCTCTTCCGGAGTTTCCTTTGTCCCCTTCCCATTTCCCCCCTGTGATTGGTTCTTTTTTGGGGATTGATATGTATATATATATATGAGATGTTTGTTTTCTACTATATATTTATGGCCTGATGAAGACGCATGTCCTACGTCGAAACGCGTAGCCTGTATTTCATGTCATCCATTAAATAAGTTAATTATAGCAGTGCCTAGCAATTTTGGTCCTTTTTTTCCTTCCTTTTTTACTCTATACCTCGCGGTGAATTTCCATTTACTGGTTTGGACCTGGGCAGCAGCTGTATCCTTGATCTGCCTACACACACCCAGGGTGTGTCTGCTTCCAACACATCCCAAACAGCGGTAATTAACGTGTAGGCTGATTCATGCCTTTCATCAGTGTTGTGCCTGATAGGTGAGTATAATTCACCTTATATTTGACCAATGATACGTGGATAATCTGCACTATGTGGCGCCGTGTGTTGTCTTTTTCTCCTCTTCCTGTAACTGTGAGGGGGAGGTGTTTCCATTTTTCAAAGTCTATCTGAAGACATTGTACCAAAGGAGTGATATTATCAGGTATAAAGGTGCAAAAATCTGAGCTAATCACTATACCAAGATAAGTTTTACCTGATCAAACCTTATCAAACAGAGATAACATCTCCTGTAGGGATGGACCTGGATCATTCAGGAATAGTAGCGCATCATCCGCGTAGACAGAGACACGTTCCTCCTTTTCACCCATCTCAAAACCCTTTAAATCAGGAGAGGCTAGTGCTAATTAGCTAGTGCCATTAGCTAGTGCTAATGGCTCAATGTCCAATGCAAAAAGGGAAGGGGATATTTGGCAACCCTTCTAGTCCCTCGGGCAAGTGTGAATGAGGGCGAGATGTGACAATTGGTTTTAACACTCGCCATAGGTTGGGAGTATAATAACTGCACCAATCGGATAAACCTGGGTCCAAATCCAAATTTACCTAGCACAGACCACAGTTAAGACCACTTTACCCAGTCAAACGTCTTCCCAAGGTCCAAAGACTCAACAATTCTGGAGCCAGTTGATCCTACAATCGATGATATGTTAGTAAATAGCCTTCGAAGGTTAACATCAGTGGCCTTCCCTGGCATGAAACCAGATTGGTCTGGATGCATAAGATGAGAGAGAATGTTTTTCAGACGCATTGCAAGTATTTTGGCTAATATTTTACGATCACAATTGAGAAGTGAAATAGGCCGGTATGAGCCACAATCTTTGGGATCTTTACGGGGCTTGGGGATCAGTACTATAAGACCCTCTCTCATAGAAGGGGGAGGGTAATTCTCCCATTAACCGCTTAGTGTCTAAGCCTGTTTTGGCCTTGTGGACACAGCCGATTTTTGCAAATCTGACATGTGTTACTTTATGTGGTAATAACTCCAGAATGCTTTTGCCTATCCAAGCGATTCTGAGATTGTTTTCTCGTGACATGTTGTACTTTATGATACTGAAAAAATGTTGTCGTTAAATTCAATATTTATTTGTAAAAAACACCAAAATGTAGAGAAAATTTGCAAAAAACTGCATTTTTCTAAATTGTAATGTATCTGCTTGTAAAACAGATAGTAATACCACACAAAATAGTTACTAGTTAACATTTCCTATATGTCTACTTTATGTTTGCATCGTTTTTTGAACGTCCTTTTATTTTTCTAGGACGTTACAAGGCTTAGAACTTTAGCTAGAATTTCTTGCATTTTCAAGAAAATTTCAAAAGGCTATTTTTTCAGGGACCAGTTCAGTTCTGAAGTGGCTTTGAGGGTCTTATATATTAGAAAGTCCCAAAAAATCACCCCATTTAAAAAACTGCACACCTTAAAGTATTCAAAATAGCATTCAGAAAGTATTTGAACCCTTTAGGCATTTCACAGGAAATAAAGCAAAGTAGAGGTGAAATTTACAAATGTCAATTTTTTTTTAATGAAATTCATTTGTAATACAGTTTTTTCTGTAACCCAGAAGATTTTACGAGAGAAACACAAATCAATACTTATTGCCCAGATTCTGGCAGGAGTGCTACTTGGCATGTAGATTTTGGTTGATTGTTTTTTGGGCGCCATGTCGCATTTGCAGAGCCCCTGAGGTACCCGTACAGTAGAAACCCCTGAGATGTGACTCCATTTTGGAAGCCTTCATTTCTAAGAACAAGAATAGACTGTCGAGTTTCACATGAAAGCTCTCTTTTTCTAGCCATTTTGAGAGTTTAATCGAACCCACAAATGTAATGCTCCAGATTCTCAACTAGCTCAAAGGAAGGTCAGTTTTATAGCTCCTCTAAACAGCAAAACTGTTTACAGCGGTGCTAACATAATTGCACAAGGGTTTTCAAGTGTTTTCTAATCATCCATTAGCCTTCTAAGACAGTTAGCAAACACAATGTACCATTAGAACACTGGAGTGATGGTTGCTGGAAATGGGCCTCTATACACCTATGTAGATATTGCATTAAAAAACAGACGTTTGCAGCTAGAATAGTCATGTAGCACATTAACAATGTATAGAGTGTATTCCTGATTTATTTAATGTTATCGTCATTGAAAAAAACTGTGCTTTTCTTTCAAAAATAAGGACATTTCTAAGTGACCCTAAACTTTTGAACGGTAGTGTATATTGAGCTTGGTTCTTGTGCTGTATTTATGTACTGTGCTTTGTTCTGGTGCTGTATATATGTACTGAGCTTGATCTGGTGCTGTATATATGTACTCTGCTTTATTCTGGCGCTGTATACATGTACTGAGCTTGGTTCTGATGCTGTATATAGAACTATATTAGTTGTAAAATGTACAAATGGTTTTATGCTCGAGTTACACAAAAAATGTCACCTCATTGATTGGTAGAAAAAACATGTCGAGGGGGCATGATATGTCGGGAAATATGTTTGGGGGGCGCCAAACTGAATTTTTGCCCCGGGTGCTGGAGAACCCAGCTACTCCTCTGGGAGTAGAGGTTTGAATAAGTTGGGGAGTTGGGGGGAGGGTGAGGGAAGGGGGAGATCATATGTATTTCTACTGAATGTTATACGGTATGTGATTCTATGACATGTAATGTTTTACATAATTTAATAATAAAAAGCAATGAATTAAAAAGGAAGAGGGTGCGACCCCCGCAACTCGATTGTGAGGTGCCGATGGTTGTTATGGCAGCCTGGGGGCCTAATGAAGGTGCCTAGGTCTGCCATCTTTGTACCCCTATTAAAGGGTAACTAAACTTTCAGAAAACTTTTGACATGTCATAGTGACATGTTGGAAGTTTTGATCGGTGGGAGATTGAGCACTGAAACCCCCACCGATCGTTAAAACGAAGCAGCAGGAGCGCTCGGGTGAGCACTGCCGCTTCGATTCTGATCTGCTTTTTTCGAAACGCTGAGCAGTTAGTGTACGGCATATAGACTTTCTATTGTGCCGTACACCAATTGCTTGGCTTTCCGAGTAAAGCCGAACAGAAACGAAGTGGCTCAGCGCTCACCCGAGTGCTTCTGCCACTTCGTTTTAGCGATCGGTGGGGTCTCAGTGCTCAGACCCCCACTGATGAAAAGTTCTGACAAAGTTTCCTTTAAGTCCTGCCTCCAGCCAGTCAGAAACTCGATATACTGCAATACATTAGCATTGCATTATATAGTGCGAGCGATCGCTGGTTCAAGTCCCCTAGGGGGACTAGTAAAAATAGTTAAAGGGTTTTTTTTATGTACAAAAAAAATATTAAAGGTTGAAAAAAATATTTTTCCATTTTCCCCCTAAAGCATTGAAAAATAAAAATAAAATAAACATAATTGGTATCGCCGCATCCGTAAAAGTCGAAACTATTACAATATAACATTGAAACATGCAAAAAAAAAGTAAACCGCCAGAATCACTGTTTTTTGGTCACCTCATCTCCCACAGAAAATAGAATAAAAAGTAATCAAAAACTTGCATGTGGTACCATTAAAAACTACAACTCATCCTGCAAAAAATAAGGGTCTTTTCACATCAGCGTTGGTAATGTTCAACCCTTCCGTCAAAGGAACCAATGAACGGAAAGCCAAACGGAAATCATAGCTTCTGTTTGCATTAGCATTGATTTCAATGGTAATGATTCCATTTCAGTCGACTACTGTTTCTGTGGAAAAAAAAAACTGGAATAGAAACAAATGGAAACCATCTGCAATGGCAGCATTAGCATTGTAATCAATAGTAATACAAACGGAAGCTATGGCTTTCTGTTCATCGGTTTCTCTGACAGAAAGATCGAATAGAACAGATGAGCGTAAGCCCAACGCTGATGTGAAGAGGCCCAAAGCTCTCATACCGCTAAATCGACGGAAAAATAAAAAAGTTATGGCTCTCAGAATTTGGCAACACAAAATAAATTTACACGTTTTTTCCTTGTAAAAGTAATAAAATATAAAAAAAAAAATATATACTATCACTGTAATTGTATTGACCCGCAGAATAAAGGTAACATGTTATTTTAATTGCATGGTGAACTCCATAAAAACTAAGCGCAAAAAAACAGTGGAGGAATCGCTGTGTTTTTAATTCTCCTAGTACATTATATGGTACAATAAATGATTCCATGAAAAACTACAACTCGTCCCGACAAAAGTCAAGCCCTCATAGGGCCATATCAATGAAAAAATTAAAAAGTTATGGCTTTTGGAAGGTGGGGAGGAAAAAATGTAAATGTGAAAAATGGGGCTGATGTGTTTCCATGGCAACCGGGGACCTAATAAAGGCCCCCAGGTCTGCCATCATAGCCTAATAGATTGCCTGTCAGTTCAGTATGTACACCAAAGCATTATATCCCTAGTGGGACTAAAACATATATATATTAAAAACAGTTCAATAAAGTTTATGAAAAAAAAAGAAAAGATTACAGTTTATTAAAAGTGTAAAAAAAAAGCAATACACATATATGTATTGCCGCAATTGTAACAACTTGTACTATCAAGTTAACACATTGATTAAACAGCCGGGTTAACAGCGTTGAAAAAAACAGCAAAAAACAATTACAAAATTCCTTTATTTTTTCCATTCCCCTCAAAATATATCAAATAAAAGTTAATCAATAAGTTCCATGTTCCCCAAAATAGTACTAACAAAAACCAAGCCCACATATGGCCACATCAACAGGAAAAAAAAAAGTTACGGCTCTTTCAAATGCGGCGATGCAAAAACAAATACCGCATAGTAAACGGCGTAAATTTTAAACGCAAAAAAGAATGCTGGAATAGCTATTTTTTTAAATGTTAATAAAAGTGAAACATTTCTGCATCGCTGATTTCTAGCGTGTCCAGGAGTGTTGCAAGACCCAAAGCATATGTCCCCCCTCTCACACAAAAAAATTATCTATATACATATACAGTTATTAAATCATACCAATATACCCGATGAAATATTACCTGCATACTGTTACTGAACACAACTCACTATTATAAGACCGATATTACCAATAATGACACAATATAAGGTCCAAATAATACCGCCACACCATAGTGTATATAGTGCTACATAGATCCCCCTCCCTTGTATATAGTGCTACACAGAACCCCCCCTTGTATATAGTGCCACACAAAACCCACTTTGTAAATAGTGCCACACAGAACCCCCCCCCCCTTGTATATAATGCCACACAGCGGCCCCCCCTTGTATATAGCGCCACACAGAACCCCTCCTTTTATATAGTGCCACACAGAACCCCCCTTGTATACAGTGAACTAAAAGAGAGAAAAACACAAAGCATGGTGCCACATGGTGCGGATTTCGCAAGGAGGGATAATAGAAATGAGGAGAGCAATATGCTCACCTTGGAGAGTTGTGCAGACACAGGCACAACACTGGTTAGGAAATTTACAGCATCCACGTGTAAAGCTGAAGCCAGTGTCCAAAAATACTGGCAACAAAAATAGTTTGTTGCCACAAGATATAGGATAAGTAATGTACAAGATAAAAATATATATAAGTATTTCAGTGAAAAAAAGGATCACTTTAATCATCACTTGCGACGTTTCAGCCCTACTCCATGGGGCCTTTCTTGCTTGAGAACGGCCCCATGGAGTAGGGCAGAAACGTTGCAAGTGATGATTAAAGTGATCCTATTTTTTCACTGAATTTGGAGTGCTGTCTTGTATTTTGGATTATGCTGGGTAATTTTGGACATTGGTCGTATGTCCGAACAGGAACAGGAACTTTGCACCCTGCACTAACTGAACGCTGCTGCTTTTTTTTCCCAGTTTTTTTTTTCTTATATGGCCCCAAATGGCATTGCTAAACAATTAAGTAGTCTGATATAATAGTAACGGTAACTTAATGTAATAAGGCTACGCGTTTCGACGCAGGACATGCGTCTTCATCAGGCCATGTAGTTACAGTACAAAGGACATCTTAAATACACCAGGTTATTTGCAACAAACAAGCAAAAAAACAAGAAAAAAAACCACCAAACCGGCAGGTCAGAGATCACCTATGACGTCATGAAGCTAAACTGGTTTTACATCAAAGGACTTGTACACACTGTTTTGGTGCAGAATTTGCATGTATTTTTTATTAATTTTTTCAAAACCAAATATAAAGTATACACAAGGCAAAATACTAAACAAATGTACAGTACAAAACAATTTCAGTACATACTGCAGGATTTCAGATTTTCAGCATGCTTTTTTTTATTTCAGATTTCAAACACATTGTATTAGCAAAATTTGGATCAAAATCTGCATGGTTATCTTGCAGATTTTAGATGCAGATTTTTTTAAATATCTCACTGAAAAATGTAGTACATAATAGTTAACAATTATCACAATGTAGCATATGAGGTAAGACATGAACACTTCAATGCAGATTTTCACCTGCGAACGTTGATTCAAATAGGTTGCTCGCTTTTCATATGCCTTATTACGGCACATAAACCCCCCCTAAAATATTGGCCATGCCTTTGAATTAATTTCCAATGTGCCAAAGTGTCCCCAGTAATAGAGCTGGAGAGTCCCTATAAACAGAGCTAGGTATAGTTAAATGGGGTTTTCCAACGATGGACATTTCTGACTTATCCACAGAATATGTCATAAATGTCAGATAGATGCGGGTCTCTAGAACGGGGCCCCTTAACCCCGTTCTACTTCTGTGTGTGTCGGCTCATTTCCGACCATGAAGGTGAAAACAGCGTAGCTCGCTGAGCTAGGCTGTTTTCGTAAGCACCATGTAACTGAATGGTAGTTACGGAAATAATGTAGCTCATCCTGTGGATATGTCATAAACGTCCTTCGTGGGAAAACCCCTTTAAATGATACAATTCTCCCTGCCTGTAGCTGCCATAAAATGAAGCTTCCTACGTAGGGATTTATACAGCTCCCACAAGGTGTGTGCGGTAAGCTCCCTATAGTGGCGGTTTCGGACAGAAAGGATTTTATTGTTTCACAGATAGCAGGTGATTTTGTCTGAAAATTGGTGTTCTACCCACTGTAAAAATGTATGGTGCTGTTTTTTGGTGAAGGGCTGTGGACCCCACTAATGCTTTGTGCCCTAAGGTAATGCCCTATTTCTTGTTTGCCAATGTTTACAAATATAAATTGGCAAACAACTTACATTGTTTAACTTTCAGTTTTAGAGTTTGCTTACTAGTCATTGAGAAAGACAAACTATGTTCAATTGTAATCACAATATTTTTTCTACTTTCTGGATTTGACAAATATTCCCGCCAGGTACATAAACAGGAATCACTATACACATTTATAGCTTTTATAGGCAATATGATGTTGAAAGTCACGTTATCTTTAAATCAGTCTTAAAGCAAGACACATGTGCCACTCCGTATAAAAATATTAGACTTTCCTCTTTCTTAAATTTAGGATTGACTTTGAACTGACCTCATATTTCATTTTCAGACTGAAAGGCTCTGTAGTTATATATATTGCCAGTGGACAGATTACATTACACCAGTGGGAGATTTCCTGATCAGCAGATGAATAGCAGAAACAAAGGCATTCTAATACAAGGCAGAAATAAGGAAAAGATAGATTGGATCAGCTTTAGTTAGCAGACTATTTCTTAACATGGAGCTTTGGTATGTCTCTTGAGTAATTTGAAGACATGTATTTTCTGCTAAAATCAAATATTACAGAATCCCTATAAAAATGCAGAGTAAATTAAAGTAAGATGAGATAAATCTGTTGAAAAGTAATCAAATAGTTCCCTTCGACATATAAAACTGAATTGCCATATATTTTTTAATTAAGACATGCAGTTTGGTAACAACTTATACATACAGATGTATTCATTTTTTTATATAGAAAATAAGATTTTAAAGTGTAGGGGGACATTTGTTAACTGTGCATTATTATATAAAAGCTTTATATAAAAAAAATTTGATTTAAACTTTTCCTTTATTAAGTTGTTTACTCATTAAAGGGGTATTTCTATCCTGTAAGGCTTCGTTCACATCTGCGTTGGGGTCCCATTCTGTCGTTCCGTCTGAGCTTTCCGTCAGAACGGGACCCTGAGCAGACGCAAAGGTTTCCGTTTCCATCACCATTTATTTCAATGGTGACAGATCCGGTGCCCATGGTTTCCGTTTGTCTCTGTTGCGCACCGGATCCATAGTTTTGCCGGATTCAATAGCGTAGTCGACTATTGAATCCGGCAAATCGACTCTGTCAGTTTGTGTCTGTTCAGGTTGGCGGTGACCAAACCTCTGAGACCCACACTGGTCCCAAAGAGATTGAAATTCTTTTTGGGTTTTTCCTTGCACAGCTGTGATCCTGGTCACCTGCAGTGCAGGGAACTGCAACACAACTCCATTTAAGTGGATGGGGCTGTGTTGCAGTTCCCTGCACAGTGCCTGGGAAATATGCAGCAGAATACAGTATCAGCAAAGTAGGTGAGATTTAACAAATCTCATCCACACGCTGCGTAAATATTACAAGCAGAAATTCACCCATGGTGTGTATTTTTCGTACCATATGTCAATTCCTGCTGCGAAAAGTGGACAGAACTGCTGCGTTTTTCAGAGGAGATGTCACCATCTGGTGCGTTTTTGCCGCAGCAGGAAGTCTGCTACTTTCAACTGAATTTCTGCAGCAATTCCGTTACGTGTGGACAAGCCCTTAGCACCACTGTGCAAGATAAATCTGTTAAGGAACCTCAGCTCTTAATTAGCGCTGCTGCCCCATATAACTGAGGATTGTGAGCATACGAGTCCAGCACGGATCAGGAAGTGATATGCTCTAGTGATATGCCATCACTAAAGCTGGCCAAACAACAAATTGCGGATCCATCACTGTCTTGATCTGTGGCCGATTCTGAGATTCTATTGGGGGGATGCAAATCTGCCATTTGGCATGAACAACTTTCCAAGAACTGTACTTAAAGAGGCTCTGTCACCAGATTATAAGTGTCCTATCTCCTACATAATCTGATCAGCGCTGTAATGTAGATAATAACAGTGGTTTTTATTTTGAAAATCTATAAATTTTGAGCAAGTTCTGAACAATTTTAGATTTATGCTAATTCGTTTCTTAATAGACAACTGGGTGTTTTTTTTTCAAGTGGGCACGGTTACTGAGGGGCACTTTTATTGTGACGAGCACTGAGGGATCATTATTACCATCTGGGGCACTGTTGATTATGAGTTTGTTTAGAGCATAGGGGGATATGTGGGGAGGAGTCTTGAAAAGCGAGTAACCAACATGTCTGTGTATCAAATTCTGCAGAAACAAGTCCTGGCTGAAATAAGTCTGTGGTCTAGTGGTCTTTGCCGGATTTAGAAAAAAAGGAAAAGTGAACGACTCTAATCAGAGAAAACATCACCTGTGAGTCACTAGATATAAATGTGCTGTAATCACTTATATCGTCTGCAGAGCTCCTATGTATAACTGGCATCTACCACTATATGGTCACTACATGGTGGTAATATTGGTCTTTGTATAGTGGTTTTTATTCAGTAACAGTATGGGGGTATTATTCAGTAACAGTATGGGGGTATTTTTCAGTAACAGTATGGCGGTATTATTCAGTCACTGGTTATGGTCTGGAGGTATTATTTAGTAATAGTATGGGGGTATTTAGTCATTATGTGGTTATGGTGTGGCGGTATTATTTGGACTTTATTATGTCCCATTATTGGTAATATCAGTCTTATAATAAGGAATTGTGTTCAGTAACAGTATGCTGGTAATATTTCATCTGGTATAGAGGTATGATTTAATAACTGCATATGTATATAGATCATTTTTTTGTGTGAGAGGGGGGACATATGCTTTGAGTGTTGCAACACTCCTGGACACGCTAGAAATCAGCGATGCAGAAATGTTAAACTTTTATTTTTTGCGTTTAAAATTTACGCCGTTTACTATGCGGTGTAAATAACATGTTATCTTTATTCTATGGGTCGCTAGAATTGCGGCAATACTAAATATGTAGTTAATGTTTTACTATGTTTTCAAAAAAAAAAACCCTTTTAAAAAAAAGTATTTGTTTTTGCATCGCCGCATTTCAAAAAGACGTAGCTTTTTTTCGTCGATGTGGCCATATGTGGGCTTGTTTTTTGTTAGTACTGTTTTGGGGTACATGGAACTTATTGGTTAACTTTTATTTGATCTATTTTGGGGGGAATGGAAAAAATAAAGGCGTTTTGTAATTGTTTTTTGCGTTTTTTTTAACGGCGTTAACCCAGCTGTTTAATCAATGTGTTAACTTGTCTTAACAAGTCCTGGCTGAAATAAGTCTGTGGTCTAGTGGTCTTTGCTGGGTGGAGAAAAAAGGGAAAGTGAACGACTCTAATCAGAGAAAACATCACCTATGTTGACCAATCAGCGTCATACACTTCTCATCGTTCCAGCCCAGCTTTTGTCACTGCACACACAGCGTGATCTCGCGAGATCACGCTGTGTGTGCAGTGAAATTAGCTGGGCTGGAACGATGAGAAGTGTATGACGCTGATTGGTCAGCGTCATACATTTTTCTTTAGGCCTTATTTACACGAGCGTATTTAACGTCCGTGATACGCGCGTGAAAATCACACGCATCGCACAGACCTATGTATGTCAATGGGGCCGTTCCGACATTCCGTGACCTTCACGCAGCATGTGTCCAATGCGTAAAACTCACGACATGTCCTATACTTGAGCGTTTTTCACGCATCACACATCCATTGAAGTCAATGGGTGCGTGAAATTCGCGCACGGCACGCAGAAGCACTTCCGTGTGTCGCTCATGATTCGCGCTACAGTTGTTAAATAAATGAAGGTAAATAAAAGATTCAGAAGTGTCAGGATTCTGAATACACATGACGTCCAGGCTGGAGGTCATGTGTATTCATTATCAGGACACTTGATTAACGTAAATCTCTGTGTATGTGGCTGCACATCGCTGCTGTGTAAATCAATGGAGATGAGTGTATGATGCTGACTGGTCACTAATTGGTCAGCGTCATACACGTAAACACGCCCAGTTAAAAACACAATACACGCCCAGTTGGACATAACGAAAAAAAAACGCCCAGTTGTCCATTTCAAACCTCATTTGCATATAGCTCATAACTTGGCCAAAAATGAAAGTTTTTTGTTTTTTTTAAAACGTTACTGTTATCTACATTGCAGCGCCGATCCCATGCAATAGGAGATAGGGATTTGAGAATCTGGTGACAGAGCCTCTTTAACAACAACCGCAAAAATCCAACACAACAGATCAAGTTTTCCACAGATATCTGTCTTGGTCGGCATCTGTCATGCTCATATGTGTTATTAAAAGATGCCGACGATCGACTGATAATTGTCTAAATAGCTTTTTTGACCATCCAAAACCTGTGATGCGTGGTGAGCTTTACATTAGCTCTGTCATATAAACCTTTTATTTTTTCTCTTGTGCACTATTTCACCAAATGCAGCACAATGCATGTTTTTATTTTGGTCTACGTCCAGAGAAGTATATATAACAATATTTCATTTACTTATATTTTTATAGGAAAAAAACATTGCCATCTTAACAAAACCTCATGTTTGTAATGTGTGTGTAATTTTGAGCTGTTCACCCTGGATAAGGAACGTATCATTGCACTTATTCATTCCATTATGCTGCCATTTTCCTGGAAAAACTTGCCGCCTCGTGCCAGTGTCTGCTGTGTGGACATAACCTAGGCCAGCTTTACTTGCATTTACCGGAATCTACCAGTAACTTGACTTTACACTACATCATGTGCATATGGAGAGTAAAGAAATAGAAATGATGTCATGTCGTTTGGCCCTTATCCAAAGTAACAGACAGCATTTTCTTATTATTATTCTACTAAATAATTATATTCTTATTTTGTCGGAGCAGTAAACACAATAATGGATTATAAAGGCAGAATAAAATATTCAGGAGTTCTGTAAGAAACCCACTACATTAAGAAAATAAAATATCTCAATATTAAACTGTAATACATGAAGATTTATCATTTAAATAACAGCCAGAAAGTTGTATTTATATGTGGATACGGAGTCTAATTAAATAATAGTGGAAAATACAGCTAGATTTATGACACCATAATAAGGTCCCAGAGGCCCAGTAAAGACATTTCATAGAACCTACTATTAATTTTATTCTGCATCAGTATTTTCTGCTTGCTGCCAAGTACACTCATAAGTCACAGGCAATTGGTATTATTGGTGCAGTCGATCTAAAATATTGACACTTGAGCCAATCTATAATGACTATGAAAGCAAGTGTTAAGTACCGCAAAATGACAGCGTTTCTTTACCCATTAAGGATTTAGTGGCACATTAATAGTAAACTACAACACTTTATTTGCATGGGAAAGGGAAACATTTACATATTTATTCATGCCTGAATGATTCATAATAAAATGTTGTCATCAGAAGCAATTAGAAAGGAACATTAGCAGTATGTTCACTGTGCATTTTATTGTGCTCCTGCAAAAGATATCTACAATGGGAATTATTACTATGTGTATGTAAACTGTAGATAATCTTCTGCTTGATAGCATTAAACAAACAGTAACCTACATTTTAAAAGGAACCTGTCACCTTAAAAATGTTAACCAATCTATGAGCACCAAGTTATAGAGCAGGAGGAGCTGAGCAGATTGATATATAGTTTTCTGGGAAAAGATTCAGTAGAACTTGTAATGTATTCATTTAAATCTTTGTACTTTCTGGGCTTAGGAGTCCAGTGGGCGGAGTGACTTTTAAGGGGAATGAATATGGGTGGACAGAGTGTGTCTGTGAATGTAATTGTTATTTTACCTTGTGTGTCTTCTGGTTTCCTGTCAGTTGTTAGTCAGTGTCGCCTGTGTCTGCAGTTCCTGAATATGGAGCCTTCATGTTGGTGAAACCTGTGATCTGATGGGATGAAACTTTACAACTGAAAAAAGTTGTCAAATGGTGCCAGTAGAGAGAGACGGAAGGATGTGCTGGCTAGGTCTGGGTATATTGTTAGCGTCCTGTAGTACCTCAACACCTCCAATAACAGAGGACGAGCAGCAGTGGCATAAAATAGTCAGAAAAGGTGAATGTTTATGCTGCTGAATGAAATATCAGAGTACGGAAACCGTTTGAAAGTGGCTGCCAATGGCGATGCTTAACGTGCCCTTTCCTCCATGGCTACTGAGGTATTGTGAAAACTTTTTTACCAACTGAACATGACTGTAAAGGATTGTGTACAACTTGCCTAAAGTGCCTATAGATGTGGATTATGTATTTGCCCCTAAATCTACAGACTGTGACTGCAGCCATTTCTGTCGTAAGCGACTGTCATATTTCATGTGTGGATGTCCCCGCATCTTGGGTATAAAATCGTACTCCAATAAGTAATTGTTTGTGTAACCACTGCGTTTTAATGTGAAACGACTCAACAGTATAAGAGAGAAGAGATACACTTTAAACAGCCAATTTACAGATTCAATGATTCACAGCCTAAGGCCTCATGCACACGACCGTAAAAACTCCCGTTATTACGGGTCGTAATTACGACCCGTAATAACGGGCTCATAGACTTCTATTGGCGACGGGTGCCTTCCCGTTTTCTCACGGGAAGGTGCCCGTGCCGTTGAAAAAAATAGAACATGTCCTATTTCAGGCCGTAATAACGGCACGGACAGTCCATAGAAGTCTATGGAGCTCTCGTAATGACGGGTGGCTACATGTGTGCACCCGTCATTACGGCAGCGTTGCTAAGCAACGTCAGTAAATAGTCACTGTCCAGGGAGCTGAAAGAGTTAACTGATCGGCAGTAACTCTTTCAGCACCCTGGACAGTGACTACCGATCAGTATAAGACAACCTAACCAAAAACCTCACACCAACTGAATGGCATGCAATGGGGTCCCCTATAACAATTAAACCTAGAAATGAACCAATTGGGACATATCCCTGAAAGAAATATTGTACTCAATATGAAAAGTACAAAAAATATCTTTATTAAATATAATGACAAAATAGCACAATAATAGGAAAAAGAGGAATGATACAACATATACGGAGACATAAACAGCAGGGTCAGATGTACAAGACCATGACCGACAGAATCAACCGTCCACTAATGACCTTAAACACGCTCAGATGATAATAAATAACACACAAGCCCAGGGGTGTATAATGTGACATATGGCACAATATTGCTGGCAAAAAATACCAGTGTACAGAGATAATAACCTATACACAGACAGAACCTACACGATATATGATAGCATATAGAAAAAGCAATGTGCATGTGGCAATCTACATGTAATAATGCATCAAGGCCAGCACGATAAGTAAAGGGAGCATCTGAATAGGTATGCATCCAATGGGACGTACAATGCTGGCACAAGAAAAAATGCAAATACCAATGTATATCAGAAGGTGTAATAGGACGTGCAGTGCTAGCACAGGAAGCAATGTATATCAGAAGGTGTAGCAGCTCAGATAGTAAAAAAAGAAAAAACTGCCATAGCAAGACCGAATGAACACATACCCTGAGACATGTTGAGGAGCGTGAGGGGTCAGAAGAGCTGGATGGGTGAACAGACGCCTGGGCTTGTGTGTTATTTATTATCATCTGAGCGTGTTTAAGGTCATTAGTGGACGGTTGATTCTGTCGGTCATGGTCTTGTACATCTGACCCTGCTGTTTATGTCTCCGTATATGTTGTATCATTGCTCTTTTTCCTATTATTGTGCTATTTTGTCATTATATTTAATAAAGATATTTTTTGTACTTTTCATATTGAGTACAATATTTCTTTCAGGGATATGTCCCAATTACCGATCAGTATAAACCTGTAAAAAATAAAAATAAAAGACGTTCATACTTACCGAGAACTTCCTGCTTCCTCCAGTCCGGTCTCCCGCCCGTTGCCTTGGTGACGCGTCCCTCTCGACATCCGGCCCGACGTCCTGGATGACGTTTCAGGCCATGTGACCGCTGCAGCCAATCACAGGTCAATCACAGTATGCAGCGGTCACATGGACTGCCGCGTCATCCAGGGATGTCGGGCTGGATGTGAAGAGAGGGACACGTCACCAAGACAACGGCCGGTAAGTATGAATTTCTTTAACTTTTATTACAGAAAGGGCTGTCCCTTCTCTCTATCCTGCACTGATAGAGAGAAGGGGCTGCCGATTAGTGCAGTGCTATTTTGCAGCCAAAAACGTGCCCGTAAATACGGGTGGAATACGGGTGACACCGGACCCATATTTACGGGCACGGGTTCGTAAATACTGGTGCAAAACGGGTCGAATACGTGTGACACCGGACCCGTATTTACGCCAGTATTTACGGGTGGGAAAAAATACGGTCATGTGCATGAGGACTTACACGTATGAGTGTACATACAGAGATAGCTGTCAATCACTGATTAGGACTGCCCACGGGACTCTTAAGGCCAGAATAGGGATTTCAATGAAAAAACTACCAGTTACAATTATTATTTTTCAACAAAACTACAGTATATAGCAATCTGTTCAGCTCCCCCTGCCCTATAACATGCTACTGGCAGATCAAACTGCATGCTTAAAGTGACAGGTTCCCTTTAAGTAGGTCTCCTAAAATGCACAATTCCCAATCATGAGGTGGGCCGAATGAATGAAATCAGGCCTTTACTGATGGGGTAAACAATTACAATTTTCCAAAAGCCAAATATACCCAGAGTCCACTCTTCTATATATATATATATATATATATATATATATATAAAACACAACTTTTATTTAATCATATTAACCCCTTAATACTGCACACATTTTGGACTTTTGAATTTCTGCTTGTTCTGGTTAAAGGGGTGTAATTTAAAAAAAATGTATGCTCTTAGTGATTTTTGTGACTGTTCATCACAGATAATTTTTTAACATTTTTACACACACAGTATATATATATATATATATATATATATAATATTTTTTTTTTTTAAATATTGGATTTCTAGTGTGTTGCAGAAGTAAAAACAATTTGTGTCTGTTCGGCTTTTTCCGGAAGGCCAATGTATCGGAGTACGGGCTTATAGACTTTCTGTTGAGTCCGTACACCGATACATTTATTTCCGGAAAAAGCCAAACAGACACGAAGCAGCTGAGCGCTCACACAAGTGCTTCATCTGCTTCCTTCTAGCGATTGGTGGGGGTCTCAGTGCTCAGACCACCACCAATACAAACTTCTGACATGTCACTATGACATGTCAGAAGTTTGGCAAACGTTTAGCTACACTTTAAGCTTAAACTTTTTTTTTTTTCAAAACACATAGTGGTATTTATTTTTGTGTCCACTAATGTCTAAATGTCTTATTTTAATGTGTAAAATGGCCTAGTTATCTGTTTATTTCTTTTATACTGCATATTTCTCCTGTAACGTGAACATAGCAACCAGGGGAAAACAGCCCCGTTATGAGAGTTGTCACAATCAGGGCTGTACTGGGTCTAATTAGATCTAGTATCTCTGTGATTTGACAGTTGTCCTGGCGATCACATGATCACTAAGACCAATAGAATTTCTGCCTTCTCTAAACAGCCAAGCACCCAACCTGCAGTGCACCATTCTTTGTACAGCCACTCTTCTGCAGCACTGTGTTTTTAAGAGACTGCAGAATTAAGTTCCTTAATGCCTCCATAAAAACATGTATGAGCGATCATTAAGGAAGTTGTCCAGGCACGGACAACTAATGACCTATCCACCGGATAGGTCATCAGTATATGATCGGTGGGGGTCAGACACCCAGACCCCGCACCGATCAGCTGCTCCGGCTGCCTGCGGGCGCAGGATGTTATGCAGGGTATGCAGTATTCGGAGCCGGAAGCAGATGCTTCCGACCACTGCATAGCGGCCGTGCGGCAGAACTGCAACTGTGCTCCTATTTACTTGAATAGAAGCAGTGCTGCAGTACTGCAGCTCGGCCACTATGCAGTGGTCGGAGCCACTATATTATCTAGTGGTCATAATAATGTGACCGTATATGTCCTGCGTGATCCTGGGGCTGTTTCTGAGTGAGAGAGAAGGTTATGGAGCAGATTCTCCTCTTTTTACTGTGTGTAGTGTATTTCTGCCAGTCTCCAGCCCAGAGAGAAATGCAAACTACAGATATAGCATGCAAAGGGGAAAACTCCTAAAAATGGCAAAATCAAAGTCATATAATGGCCAAAAATAGTGCTGCTCCTCATGTACACACACATGGTAGCTTATCCTGAAAATTCAAATGACACAACAGGTACCCTTTAAAGTTTTAAAATGAATACTCACACTAAAGCGGCCTAAAGTCATTGGTCAAATAAACTTGATTTTGTAAACTTTTGTCTGTCTCAGTAATTTTTAAAAAATGTGTTTTGTTTTTTTTTCCCTACTAGGACACTGAAAAGTTTTCTGAGAGAACTTTAGGATCAATATATCTGTATTGACATACTTTTCTATGGCCAACAGCAAAACGGCATATACAGCTGCAATCGGTTCCAGAGAAATGTTTATGGGGGTTCCTCTCATAAACACTTTGGATTATGTTGTGCTGCTTAGCTCTGCATCACTGCCTGAAGGCGGTGACTTTATAATACAATTGAATGGAACCTATTATCAGTTTGTACAGTGATTAGCTCTGCATCAGGTTGATTCAACTTGACAGAAACAGATGTTTAAATAAATATAGCCTGCTCTGAAATCCTAGCTGTACAATACCTCCAATTTATCCATCTATACTTCATACATTTGGAAAGATAAAGAAAAATAGTCTGACACGTGAATTGATTTTGGCCTTAATGCAATGTTGTGAGAGGTTTATAATTTTCCCAATGCGCAATTATTTTTCATTTATACCAAACTACTTGCTATTGTTAATATCTTCAGCCAATATAAGTGACATATAAAAGGGGAATATTGTGTTTAATATATACCAGACTACAGAGGCTATGCTGTTTCTAGAAGCTATATTTGACCAAGAGCAGGAAGACAAAGGTTCCTACATTAGGTCTTGTATTCAACATCTCAATTTGAAGGTGCCTTCACACCAAAGAGAGCATCCCTGTGTCATGCTCCACTCCCTTATGCTCTGCACTTGGCATTTCGCAGTACCCAAATTGCAAGATTACTTAATTTAAAGGGGTATTCCCAGAATGGACAATTATCACCTATCCACAGGAAGGTGGATAAGTGTCTGATCGCTAAGGGAGCCACCGATTACTTGACTGGGGATCCCAAGCCCCTCATTTCTCCTCACTGCACAACCGCAGTGAGATAAAAAAATCTTAATTCAGTGGCAGACGAGCATGCGTGATGCAGCTCCATTCACAGTCTTTGGGACTGAGGGAGTCAGCCAAGTACAGGACTGAGTTGTTTCCATCAAACCCACACACATTGAGTAGAAGAGTAGGGTGCAAGCTTGAACCACTCCATTCAAGCTCATCCTCAGTGCGGGGGATGCAGTGAGGAGGAACGGGGTGCCATACTCTGCTCCAGCTATTTCCACACCCTTTTTGTTAAGGATCTGCCAGACACAGCTTCTGTGTCGACGCCCGTGGTTAATCAGTCTGCATCTGCTCCTAGGTCTGATAGAGTGACTCGATCTGCTACCACTCAGGCTGGTAGGCTGAGGAGTGGGAGAACCTATCACAGCCTGGCCAGACGGAGCTAGCTCCCGCCCTCGGTCTATTTATGCCTTAATTTCCTGCTCTTCCTTGCCTGTGATTCTGTCTGGTTTCCTGGCTCTGCTGTTCCTGCTAGTACTATTGGCCTCTGCTTCAAATTGACCCTGGCTTTACTGACTACTCTCCTGCTCTGCATTTGGTACATCGTACACTCCTGGTTTGACTCGGCTCGTTCACTACTCTTGTTGCTCATGGTGTTGCGGTGGGCAACTGTCCCATTTCCCTTAGCTTCTGTGTACCCCTGTCTGTTTGTCTGTCATGCACTTATTGAGCGTAGGGACCATCGCCCAGTTGTACGCCGTCGCCTAGGACGGGTCGTGCAAGTAAGCAGGGACTGAGTGGCGGGTAGATTAGGGCTCACCTGTCTGTCTCCCTACCCCGTCATTACACTTTTTTTTATATTTGCTATGCCTCACCAGTCTGTGAGTGCCACCCTACACTTCCAGCTGCTGTTATTTGCCTCCAGCCACCAGTCTTTCCATTGACTCCTGGAATACTGTCCTGCTCACTCAGCTCCTGTGTCTACTCCTGTGCTAGCAGTCACAACTCGAAAGGTCTCAAAATCTTCTACTCATCGCCTTCTCGAATCTGGACATGATTATAGGCATCAGTAAGATCTAATTTAAAGAAAATCCTGGAAGACCTCAGTTTTTGAAGGACAATTGGAAGAGAACAACACTTGAAGCTAATTCCATTGAGTTCTCTAGTCGATACATGGTCAAAGAAAATGGTCCTTCTTTTCGACAAAGAGTATCTGGACTCCAACAGGGGAAGTGGAAGGCTTGACTAATCAGTTACTCAGGTTTTCCTGCAGATATTACCGTAGTGATTTTAAAAAAGATTCGGAAAAGGGAAAGTTACGGCCAAAAAGAAACGTAACTTCTGGAAGGAGACTGATCAGGCAATCATAGATCCAATGAGGAGAGAGAGTATGCCTTCTTTTTACAGAATGCATCCAAGAATGCATGGTACTCACTGGGGATTAGTGACTTGACATCTGGATCAACTTGGAAGGGGAACTCTAGATGAGATAACAACTTGGAATGGCCTTGGACAGTAGTACAGATGGTCTCAGGACCCAAACAATATGAATGACATTAAGAAGAGGGAAAAGAGATTTCATTACTGGAACAGTAAATGAGGAGTTCATGAGCACTCAGTCATGGGACACCCCGGACATTAGTTAACAAGGGAGACTTAACAATGTCAAAGCAAAGCCGCTCCTAATACGGGTCCAGAAGTCCAGAATCTGGTGTAGTTCAGTGAATCTTGCCTCAATGAAGCCGCCACTGGCACCAGAGTCAAGAATTGCTGTGGCGAGAATTTAGTTCTGGACTAACTGGAAAGAGAGTGATACAGTAAGATGAGTAGCGGAAGGAAAGGTATAGATTCATACTACAGAAAGGTGGCTGAGTAGGACAGGTGCTTAGTAAATGGCTGGGTTTTCACGGACTTCAGGAGACGTTGGAAGAACTATTCACTTGGCCCATGTTTTGACTAATAAATTTGGACCCCAGAGTAGATCATAGAATACATACAGACCCCAGACCTTCTAAACTATTCCAGTCTCCAGACCAGACCCCCCTACACAAATACAGACCCAGAACAAGCACCCTAAACAAATAAAGACCTCAGACCAGACCCCTAAATAGACCCCAGACCTGACCCCCTGAACTAATAATGACCCCAGACCTTACTCCCTTAATACAGACCCCAGACTAGAACCCTTAAACTAATACAGACCCATAAATAAAGACCCCCTAAACTAATACAGACTGGACCCCTAAATACAGATCCCAGACCAGACACCCTAAATACAGACCCCAGACCAGACCCCCTAAATACAGACACCAGACCTCAAACTAATACAGACCCCCTAAATACAGACCCCAGACCTGACGCCTACACTAATAATCACCAAATGACCTGACTCCCTTAAGTAATACAGACCCCAGACCAGACCCCCTATTCTAATACAGACCCCAGACCAGACCCCTAAATACAGACCCCTATATAAAGACCCCTAAACTAATACAGACCCTAGAACAGACCCCCTAAAAAGACCCTATAAACTAATACAGACCCCAGACCAGACCCCCTAAATACAAACCCCTAAATAAAGTCCCCTAAACTAATACAGACCCTGGAACAGGCCCCCTAAATAAACCCTATAAACTAATACAGAGCCCAGACCAGACCCCCTAAATACAAACCCCTAAATAAAGTCCCCTAAACTAATACAGAACCAGACCAGACCCCCTAAATACAGACCCCAGACCTCAAACTAATACAGACCCCCTAAATACTGACCCCAGACCCCTTAAACTAACACAGATGCCTAAATATACAGACCCTAAACCCCTTAAACTGATACAGACCCAGACCGGACCCCCTAAATACAGACCCCTTAAACTAATACAGACACCAAACCTCTTAAATACAGTCCCCAAACAAGGCCCCCTAAATACAGACCCCACACCAGACCCCCTAAATACAGACCCTCTTAAACAAATAAATCCCCTTATACTTACATAGCAGCTCTCCTCAGTCTTCTCTGTGGAATTTTGCTGCTGCTGCTACTCAAGGTCCTGTGGTCATGTGACCAGCAGGTCTCTAAGCAATAGTAAGAACTTCAGAGATAAGGTCATGTGACCTTACGTCTAAAGGTCCTTTTGCAAGACATACTGTAATGATGGGGGTAGGGAAACAGACAAGTGAGCCCTAATCTACCCGCCACTCAGTCCCTGCCTACTTGCAACGACCCGCCCTAGGTGACGGGGTACAACTGGGCGACGGTCCCTACGCTCAATAAGTGCACGACAGACAAACAGACAAGGGTACACAGAAGTTAAGGGAAAAGGGGCAGTTGCCCACGGAAACACCGTGAGCAACAAGAGTGGTGAACGAGCCGAGTCAAACCAGGAGTGTACGAGGTACCAAACGCAGAGCAGGAGAGTAGTGAACAAGCCGAGTCAAACCAGGAGTGTACGAGGTACCAAACGCAGAGCAGGAGAGTAGTCAGTAAGCCAGGGTCAGTATGAAGCAGGGACAAATAGTTCAAGAAGCTGCAGAAGGCCAGGAAACCAAACGAGAAGAATCACAAGCAAGGAGGGACAGGAAAGGCAGGTATAAATAGACAGAGGGCGGGAGCTAGCTCCGTCTGGCCAGGCTGTGATAGGCTCTCCCATTCCTAAGCCTGCCATCCTGAGTGGTGGAAGATAGAGTTAGTCTCACAGACATAGAAGCAGGTGCAGACTGATTACCTATGGGCGTTGACACAGAATCTGTGCCTGGCAGATCCTTTACAGTACCCCCCCTTTTATGAGGGGCCACCGGACCCTTTCTAGGTGGACCTGGTTTATTGGGGAAACGAAGGTGGAACCTCCTGACCAATACCCCAGCGTGAACATCCCGGGCGGGTACCCAAGTCCTCTCCTCAGGCCCGTATCCTCTCCAATGGACCAGGTACTGGAGGGAGCCTTGGACCATCTTGCTGTCCACAATCTTGGTCACCTCGAATTCTACCCCCTCAGGGGTGAGAACGGGGACAGGAGGTTTCCTCGAGGGAGCCAAGGACGGGGAGCAGCTTTTAAGGAGGGAGGCATGAAACACGTCGTGTACTCGAAAAGATGGGGGCAACTCCAGTCGGAAGGAGACAGGATTGATGACTTCAATGACCTTGTACGGCCCTATAAACCGGGGAGCAAACTTCTTAAACGGGACTTTAAGGCGCAAGTTCTTAGACGATAGCCACACCAGATCCCCGACCATAAACAAGGGGTTAGCAGAACGTCTTCTATCTGCCTGAGTTTTTTGAATGCTCTGGGACGCCTCTAGGTTCTTCTGAACCTGGGCCCAGACTATGCACAATTCCCGATGAACGACCTCTACCTCGGGATTGTTGGAACTACCAGGTGAAACGGAGGAGAACCGTGGATTAAACCCAAAATTACAGAAAAAGGGGGAGACCCCTGACGAGTTACTGACCCGGTTATTAAGGGAAAATTCGGCGAGGGGAATGAAGGAGACCCAATCATATTGACAGTCAGAGATAAAACACCTTAAATATTGTTCTAGAGACTGATTAGTCCTCTCAGTTTGGCCATTAGTTTCAGGATGGAAGGCAGAGGAGAAGGACAGATCAATCTCCAACTTTTTACAGAAGGCTCTCCAAAACAAAGAAACAAATTGTACTCCTCTGTCAGAAACAATATTGACAGGGACCACATGGAGACGCAGGATGTGTTTGACAAACAAGGTAGCTAACGTCTTAGCATTGGGTAGTTTCTTGAGGGGCACAAAGTGGCACATCTTACTGAAGCAGTCTACTACGACCCACACCTCCGACTTGACTTGAGATGGAGGCAAACCGGTGATAAAATCCATGGAGATATGGGTCCAAGGTCTCTGGGGAATGGGCAAAGAACGTAGTAAGCCCGCTGGTCGGGACCTGGGAGTCTTGGACCTAGCACAAACTTCACAAGTGGCGATGTAGGCCTTAACATCTTTAGGCAACCCAGGCCACCAATAGTTTCTGGCAATGAGGTGCTTGGTACCCAGGATGCCTGGATGACCAGATAGTGCGGAGTCATGATTTTCCCTAAGTACCCTTAGCCGGAATTGCAGGGGAACAAACAGCTTGTTCTCAGGAAGGTTCCCGGGAGCTGAACCTTGATCAGCCGCAATTTCAGAGACTAAATCAGAATCAGTAGAGGAAATGATTATACCTGGAGGCAAAATACAAGCAGGATCTTCCTCCGAAGGAGGGCTGGCCATGAAGCTACGCGACAGTGCATCAGCCTTAATATTTTTAGACCCAGCCCTATAGGTAACCAAAAAGTTGAATCTAGTAAAAAATAACGCCCATCGAGCTTGTCTCGGGTTTAGCCTCCGGGCAGATTCTAGGAAAACCAGATTCTTGTGGTCGGTAAGGACCGTTACCTGGTGCCTAGCCCACTCCAGGAAGTGGCGCCACTCTTCAAATGCCCATTTAATGGCTAAGAGTTCGCGGTTGCCATTATCATAGTTACTCTCAGTGGGCGAAAACTTCCTGGAGAAGTAGGCACAGGGACGGAGATGGGTGAGGGACCTGGTACCCTGGGACAAGACAGCCCCCACTCCCACCTCGGACGCGTCAACCTCCACGATAAATGGCTCCATTTGGTTGGGCTGAACCAGCACCGGGGCCGAGATAAAGCACTTTTTAAGGATCTCAAAAGCCTGGACAGCCTCAGGAGGCTAGTGGAGGAGATCAGCACCTTTGCGAGTGAGATCCGTAAGAGGCTTAGCGATGACCGAGAAGTTAGCGATAAATCTCCTGTAATAATTAGCGAACCCCAGAAAGCACTGTAACGCCTTCAGAGAGGCAGGTTGGACCCATTCCGCCACAGCCTGGACCTTGGCGGGTCCATGCGGAATTCATGAGGAGTGAGGATTTGACCCAAAAATGGTATCTCCTGCACCCCAAACACACATTTTTCGGTCTTCGCAAACAGTTTGTTTTCCCGAAGGACCTGGAGCACCTTCCTGACATGCTCAATGTGGGAGGACCAGTCCTTGGAAAACACAAGTATGTCATCAAGGTACACTACAAGAAATACCCCTAGGTAATCTCTTAAAATCTCATTTATGAAATTCTGGAAGACCGCGGGAGCATTACACAACCCAAAGTGCATGACGAGGTATTCGAAATGACCTTCGGGCGTGTTAAATGCAGTCTTCCACTCATCCCCCTCTTTGATGCGGATAAGGTTATACGCCCACCGTAGATCAAACTTAGAGAACCATTGGGCCCCCTGAACCTGATTAAAGAGATCAGGAATCAAAGGAAGGGGATACTGGTTCCTTACAGTGACCTTATTCAGGTTACGGTAGTCAATGCATGGCCTAAGACCACCATCCTTCTTCCCTACGAAGAAGAAGCCAGCACCTACCGGAGAAGTAGAGGGGCGAATGTAACCCTTGGCCAGGCATTCCTGGATATACTCTCTCATGGCTTCACGCTCGGGACAAGAGAGATTAAATATCCTACCCTAAGGGAGCTTAGCTCCTGGTACCATATTGATAGCGCAATCGTATTCTCTATGAGGAGGTAACACTTCGGAGGCCTCCTTAGAGAAAACATCAGCGAAGTCCTGAACAAACTCAGGTAGCGTGTTCACCTCCTCAGGGGGAGAAATAGAATTAAAAGAAAAACATGACATCAAGCATTCATTACCCCATTTGGTAAGATCCCCAGTATTCCAGTCAAACGTGGGATTATGCAACTGCAACCAGGGAAGGCCTAAAACCAAATCGGACGATAATCCCTGCATCAACAGTACAGAGCACTGCTCCAAATGCATGGAGCCAACAAGGAGTTCAAAAACAGGGGTATGCTGTGTAAAATAACCATTAGCAAGAGGAGTGGAGTCGATACCCACTACCGGGACAGGTTTAGGCAAATCAATCAAAAGCATAGCTAGAGACATAGCAAATTCCACAGACATGATATTAGCAGAAGACCCTGAATCCACGAAAGCACTGCCGGTAGCAGACCTACCACCAAAAGAGACCTGAAAGGGAAGCAAGATTTTATTACGTTTCATATTTACGGGAAATACCTGTGCGCCCAAGTGACCTCCCCGATGATCACTTAGGCGCGGAAGTTTTCCGGCTGCTTATTCCTACGCCTAGGACAGTTGTTCACTTGATGCTTGTCATCCCCACAATAGAAGCAGAGACCATTCTTCCTCCGGAACTCTCTACGTTGTTGGGGGGACACGGAGGCCCCGAGTTGCATAGGTACCTCCAAGTCTTCCGTGGAAGAACGAAGCAACGGAATCTCGGGAGGCATCATGGGGGAGTCAGAGGAGAAAACACAAAAACGTTCAAGTTGTCGTTCCCTGAGACGTCGGTCAAGTCGTACCGCTAAAGCCATAACCTGGTCTAGGGAGTCAGAAGAGGGATAGCTAACTAGCAGGTCTTTCAGGGCGTTCGACAGACCCAACCTAAACTGGCACCTTAAGGCAGGGTCATTCCACCGAGAAGCTACGCACCACTTCCTAAACTCAGAACAATACTCCTCAACAGGTCTCTTACCCTGACGTAAGGTCACCAGCTGACTCTCGGCAAAGGCAGTCCTGTCAGTCTCGTCATAAATGAGTCCGAGAGCAAAAAAGAAAAGATCAACGGAGGAAAGTTCAGGGGCGTCAGGAGCCAAGGAGAAGGCCCATTCGTGGGGCCCTTCCTGGAGCCGGGACATAATTATACCCACCCGCTGGCTCTCAGAACCTGAGGAGTGGGGCTTTAAGCGAAAATAGAGCCTACAACTCTCCCGAAAGGAGAGAAAAATCTTCCGGTCCCCTGAGAACCGGTCAGGCAACTTGAGGTGGGGTTCAAGAGGTGAGGTGAGGGGCACTACCATGGTAGCATCAGGCTGGTTGACCCTCTGAGCCAGGGCCTGGACCTGTAGGGAGAGACCCTGCATTTGCTGAGCCAGGGTCTCAAGGGGGTCCATAGTAGTGTCAGGGACCAGGGTAGACTAGGTATATGGGCTTGTGATTATGTAATGATGGGGGTAGGGAAACAGACAAGTGAGCCCTAATCTACCCGCCACTCAGTCCCTGCCAACTGGGCGACGGTCCCTACGCTCAATAAGTGCACGACAGACAAACAGACAAGGGTACACAGAAGTTAAGGGAAAAGGGGCAGTTGCCCACGGAAACACCGTGAGCAACAAGAGTGGTGAACGAGCCGAGTCAAACCAGGAGTGTACGAGGTACCAAACGCAGAGCAGGAGAGTAGTGAACAAGCCGAGTCAAACCAGGAGTGTACGAGGTACCAAACGCAGAGCAGGAGAGTAGTCAGTAAGCCAGGGTCAGTATGAAGCAGGGACAAATAGTTCAAGAAGCTGCAGCAGGGCCAGGAAACCAAACGAGAAGAATCACAAGCAAGGAGGAACAGGAAAGGCAGGTATAAATAGACAGAGGGCGTGAGCTAGCTCCATCTGGCCAGGCTGTGATAGGCTCTCCCACTCCTAAGCCTGCCATCCTGAGTGGTGGAAGATGGAGTCACTCTCACAGACCTATGGGCGTTTACACAGAAGCTGTGCCTGGCAGATCCTTTACACATACACAATGCAGTTTAGTCACGGTTTTTGCCACGATTCACGGCAAAATCACGGCAAAAATGCAACAAAACTACAATGTACTTTGGGCGGCTATAGGCCCCCCGGGAGCCTCGGACCCCGGGCGGCCGCCCAAAATGCCCTATGACAATCCGCCATTGCGTTGTTATGCTCTGTTGGGATTTTAATGGGTCCCTCACATAAAGGGCAATCATCTCAAACAGGGCCATTAATATGGAGTGGTTTATAGCACTATCTTTGGTGTCACCTAATATTTTAATTAAATCTATCAATAGCAGCTACCTGATATAATGTGGCCTCTTGAGTGTTCTGATAACTAAATGCATAGCAAGAGGAATGCCAAATGACAGATCTGTCACTAGAAACACACTGTTTGTTGACAGCCTGCAATGTGCAAGCCATTGACATTCTAGAAAAATTACATTCTGTTTTCGGGAAACAATAGAAATTCCGACATTCCCTACAGCCATGCAAAAGGGGAGTTCCAAATGCATACTTTTTAAAAATAGTTATTTTCACCACGCTCCTGCTACCCTCTGCCTTTAATGCTACGAGCATTGGTCTGCGCGTGTGCACTAGCCTTGTCTTTTATATTACAAACTGTAGGGCTAGGGTAGTGGATATGTGCTGACCACTATTCGTAGCATAAAAATCAGCGTAGATAGTCACACTCAGTGCCCCCTGTAAATAGTGTCACCATTCTCCCTGTAGATAGGGCCACAGTGCCCTTGTAGATAGTGCCATACATTGCCTCCTGTAGATAGTGCCCATGCTTATAGTGCCACACACAGTGCCCATGTAGATAGTGCCACAGTGCCCATATAGATAGTGTCACACTGCCCCCTGTAGATAGTGCAACAGTGCCCATGTATATAGTGCCACAGTGTCCCTGTAGATAGTGCCACAGTACTCTTATAGATAGTGCCACACACAATGCCTCCTGTACACCATGCCAGAGTGCCCCCTGTAGATAGTGCCACACATTGCCTCTTGTAGATAGTGTCACAGTGCTCATGTAGATAGTGACACACACAGTGCCCAGGTAGTGCCATAGTGTCCAAGTAGATAGTGGCACAGTGCCCATGTAGATAGCGCAACAGTTCCCCTGTATATAGTGCCACAGTGCCCCCTGTAGATAGTGCCACAGTGCCTTTTGTAGATAGTGCCACACATTGCCTCTTGTAGATAGTATCACAGTGCTCATGTAGATAGTGACACACACAGTGCCCAGGTAGATAGTGCCATAGTGTCCAAGTAGATAGTGCCACAGTGCCCCTGTAGATAGTGCCACACAGTGCCATGTAGAGAGTGGCACAGTGCCCATGTAGATAGAACAACAGTGCCCCTGTACATAGTGCCACAGTGTGCCTGTAGTTAGTGCCACAGTGCCCATTTAGATAGTGCCACACACTGCCTCCTGTAGGAAGTGCCATACACAGTGCCCATGTAAATAGTTCCACAGTGCCCATGTAGATTGTGCCACAGTGCCTCTGTAGATAGTGCCACAGTGCCCATGTAGATGTCCTTAGGATGCAGATACATTTGAGTCCCATTGTATGTGAGGGCTTCCCTGAGCATGGGGGATAGCGGGGCCTTGGTCACAGGGGGGTTCCCAGGCAACTGGAAACCCCACCTGCATGCGCCACTGCGCAGGTTACCCAATTTTTTCCGCAGCTACATGGATAGGATATCATTATATCAGGACACCACTATTTATGCATTGGTGGAATTTCACTTCTATTCTAACAAATGTTATATATTTTAACAATTACTTTTAATCCAAGCTCACGCTAAATTATTTGAGAGTCAAAATTCCAAGTTAGAAAACACACAAAGTAGATGCGAGTCTACACATCTACTATGTAACTCCTGTAATGTCTGGAATCAGCTTACGTGAACTGTGTTTTTTTCCCAGCATGGAGCAACTGAGCTGGTTAGGATTTGTTTATTATAGAAAGTTCACTGCTCTTTCCTGTCTGTAGATGGGCTATACTGCAAAATGACGCTCAGAGGTGGTCTGAACTATTATGCTGTCTCCAGTAATTCTTTTCTTATCTTTCTGTTTCTCATCAATTTTTCTCAGCTGCACGTCCTGATGAAAACAGCAACCAAAATCCATGAATGGTCTAATAGGGTGTACATGATTCACAGAGGGCAACAGAGGACTTCAACTTTATCTTACAGATCTCAAGATTTGTTCTGGTCATCATATTGCAACTAAAATTTATAGTATCTGTTCTAATAATAGAAAAGTAAAATGTAATTCCTTCAAAAATGTTTAAGAAGGGTTGTAGTATGCCACATGAATAAGTGGCAAGCACATAGTATAAACGCAAAAGGTAATACATTCAAGGGTGCATTACCATGCTTCTTATAGGGTATTCATTACAACAAAATGGGTAATGCTGGGATAGGATAATGGCATATAATGGATGACTATATTTGTCTAAAGGACAGTATCACGTGAAACATGGCACAGAATGTAAATTATTTGAGCCAAGCACGCTTCACCGTAATTTTAACGGCATCAAAAAAACTCTTCTAAAAACGCTAGCGTTACTAAAATGTAATATTTTTAAGGTGTATTTAGTAGCGATTTTGGTGGCATTTTTCATTTATTATGATTTTGTACATGCTTGTTTTCTGATGTTTTTTAAGTACTATAAAGAAGCCTATGGGAAAAATGCCTGAAAAGACACCATACCCAGAGAATGCTGCATTTGGGAAAAAATGCCACTGACCATAAAATTTCCTCAAAAACGCCACGAACTAAAACGCAGTTGTGTGTAGTGCATTTGATATTTTACTATAGACTTTAATGTAACTTCTAGGTGCACAAAAAAACTCATTAAATAAACACTATTAAAAACGCCATGAGATGTGCAGCTAATCGCTGTGTGTGAATCCAACCTTAGGCTAAAATCAGCATATTTTCCATTTTTTCCATTTCTGTCGATTTCTATAGAAAAAAAACATGCCTTTTTTTAAAATGTTATTTTGCTGTATTTTTTTCAAGGGCAGTTTTCATTTGTCATGTGTAAATGTAGGTTTCTACTAGTATGAACGAGGATTTCAGTATTATATTTAGGCTCAAATTCTCTTCTATAAGGGTGAATCCACACGTGGAAGAAAATCAGTTCTATTTATCTGAATGGGGTTGTTTCTGCAGCAGGCACATAGATTTCGGCAAGTTCCATTTAGATGAATGGAACTGATATTCAGTGGCAGAAATTTCTGCAACAAAATATGCCACATGTGATTGCATCCTAAGGGTATGTGCACACGCTAGCTGGCTTTTACATCTGAAAAGACAGACTGTTTTCAGGAGAAAACAGCTGCGTCGTTTCAGACATAAAAGCTCCACCTCGCATTATGCGAGGCGTCTGTGACGCTCGTAAATCTTGAGCTGCTCTTCATTGACATCAATGAAGAACGGCTCAAATTACGTTGCAAAGAAGTGTCCTGCACTTCTTTGCCGAGGCAGTCATTTTACGCGTCGTCGTTTGACAGCTGTCAAACGACGACGCGTAAATGACAGGTCGTCTGCACAGTACGTCGGCAAACCCATTCAAATGAATGGGCAGATGTTTGCCGACGTATTGTAGCCCTATTTTCAGGCGTAAATCGAGGCATAATACACCTCGTTTACGCCTGAAAATAGGTCGTGTGAACCCAGCCTAATGGGCCCAGCCACAACAGAGAACATGAAGTTCAGGAGACAACACATGTTTCACTGCACAGTCATTTTTACAATACTTTAAAATATCAAAGCCCCAAACACGACATGAGCAGCGCCTAAATATTTCTTTCTATGGAGGATAGAACAGTTTTCCTCTAAAGCAGTATTTTGCAGTTTGATGGAAATGGTCCATCGTATAGTCATTGCAGGGAACAATCACACATAAACTGACCATAAGAATTGAATATAAGATACTCGAGAACACCTTAATTGGCATAATTGTCAAACTTTCTAGACTATAACACAAAATGCATTCTGCATTATCTTTATATGTAGCTTCTAAAACATTTTAAAACTATTTCCTTTCCTGCAGAATAGAAATGAAACAACATTTAAGAGTCAATTATAATGTTTGGTTCTGGTGTACTCATTATATAGAGAAAGTGCAATTTAGTTTCTATGGTAGAAGGACTGAAGTAATGGGATCGTTTAATTCTTTTGAGTTCTTAGGCTGGGTTCACACGTGGCGGAATTTCACTTAAATTCCGGTGCGGACACTCCGCAGCGTTAATCCGCAGCGGAGCCGTTTGTCCATTGACTTACACTTTAATTTAGCAGTGTTCGTTTAGACGAGGCGTAAAATTCCGCTGCGGAGCATAGGCTGCGGAGCGGAATTTGGTGTCCGCAGCATGCTCTGTCTGTTGCGGAGCAGTGGCGGACTCATGGCGGAATTTCTCCATTGACTTCAATGGAGATTCTAATTTCCGCAATGAAGTCCGCAGCAGTCATGCACATGTTATGTGTGCTGCGGATCCGTCTTGCTTTTTTAACTTGACATTTCTTCCTTCTGGCTGGACCTATGTATTTCTAGGTCTACAGCCAGACTGAGGAAGTCAATGGGGCTCCCGTAATGACGGGAGCGTTGCTAGGAGACGTCTGTAAATAGTCACTGTCCAGGGTGCTGAAAGAGTTAAGCGATCGGCAGTAACTGTTTCTGCACCCGGGACAGTGACTACCGATCCCAATATACATGTATCTGTAAAAAAAAATGAAGTTCATACTTACCGAGAACTCCCTGCTTCTGTCTCCAGTCCGGCCTCCCAGGATGACGTTTCAGTCTAAGTGACGGCTGCAGCCAATCACAGGCTAATAACAGGCTGCAGCGGTCACATGGACTGCCGCGTCATCCAGGGAGATCGGGCTGGATGCCGAAGGAGGGACGCGTCACCAAGACAACGGGCGGTAAGTATGAATTTCTTTGACTTTCACAAGGGAAAGTGCTGTCCCTTCTCTCTATCCTGCACTGATAGAGAGAAGGGAAGCACTTTTACCGCAGTCCGCAGCAGCTAGTCCGCATCAATTTACTGCACATTTTGTGCAGATCCGCAGCAGAATCTGCAACGCAGATTCTGTGCGGCATTGATGCGGACAGTTGCGGAGGAAATCCGCCACGTGTGGTCATGCCCTTATAGTCCAAATTAGTGAAATTTTAAAAAAAAAACAGTAGGAAAACATATTTAAAATGTTATGCAAAATACACAATTTAGATACATCTTGTAAAAGCGCCAGTGGCCACTTTATTGGGTAGACCTGTACACCCATTCATTATGGGTGTTATGGAATCACTAGTTGAGCAATTCCAATGAGTGAAAGTTGGTGGAATTGCTATGTAAGCGATTCCGCAAAAGCAACTGGAGACTGTCTGGAACAAGCGTGCAAGTAAATCCGCTACCTCAAATCTATCACAACTCTGATCAGCAGAGACTAAGGCTACTCCATGTTTTTTACCAGAGCCCACAGCAAGGCAGGTTGGATTTGGCTGCATAGAATCCAGATTGCTTTAACAAAATTCGGTGTTGTGCAAGAGGTGCAATGCAGGCAATACCAAAACAGATAACAAGACAGCCCGAGGGTAAACAGAAAGTCCAAATCACAAATCTAAAGGATATCAGGAAGTGCAGAGGTCAAAACCAGTTGGGAGCAGAATATCCAAATCAGTAAGCAAGTGGTAAATCCATAGACAAGCCGAGGTACAGTTCCAATAGTTCAAATAGTCAAAGGTACAGGGTATAATCAGGAGCTTTATCAAACACATGCAAACAAGACAGAACCAAACCAGATTTAAATACTCCACCCTTCAATCTGATACAAAGAAAGACAGAGAAGTGGGATAGGCTCTGCAACTAAAACCAGAGCCGCCCAGAAGCTAGACTAGTTGTCATGGCAATCTTAAAGGGAAGGACGTTTCCGAACAAAGGTGTTGTCTCATCACAGACAAGCATTTTCATATGGGTGCTGCCACAGTGATCTGGTGATCCTGCTCCTGAGATCTCCCAGCAAACAGCTGATTTTGCATTGATGTTCATTCTAAACAGGAAGCCACATCCTATTTAGTTAGTGAGGTTTGAAATTCAGTAGTCCAGTTTGGCCCATCCCACAATGTGGGTAAAACCTTTGCAAGTTTAAAGTCGATGTCTACTTGCACAGTAAGTCAGTTTCACTGGGAAAGGCTCACCTGCTATGTATTTACACCAGTGCTGGCAGACTGACTGCTTCTTTACTTCTGACCCATTAGGCAGAAGTATGATCAGTGACTATCTTATCTGAATTTTCTAAAGGGAGTTTGAGATCCACCACCTGTCTAATCACAGACTTAGGCTTCTGCTGTGCCTCTTCCCCATTATTTATACTGCAGCTCAGCCTGAGCCGATAAAGTGCTGTATAAAAAAACAGGATATGGCAATATCCATGTTGTGGAAATAAAATAAAGATATAAAATGCTACATAGTATAATAGATACATTTTGGTATTGGTAGGAGTCCCCCACCTGGACAAAAAATTGTTTTAATTTTCGTTCTCCGTAATATTGTGAAAGAAAAAGATAGATCCGGAGTATATATAAAATATAACTTTTACTTAATTTCTTTTAAAATTATTTGTAAAAACATAACATGTGTACATAGAAGTTTCATATGCCAATACTGCATGCGATTTTTCATATATGCATGATGTGCATTTTCATCATAATTTTTGAGACAAAAATTCCGGCGTCCGTCTTGGAACGAGCGCTGTGTTTGACTTCCTAGATGGGAAGGTTTCTCTTTTGCCACTGCAAATATGCTTTCATTGGAAAGCTTTCTTTCTGTGAAATAGACAGCCATACAAATCTTTAAACGGCTTCCAATGAACTTGGATGAAGCTGCTTCATTGACCTATCTCCCCTGAGGAATCAATTGATCAGGAGGAAACGCGTTGGGAGAACATTATTTACCACTTGCCATCTCAAAGAGGTTACCCACTTCCTTGACATAAGGACACAATCAATGGAGGACTACTAAGACCAGAAAAAAGAGGTAGGAGGGCAACAGTCCCCAAATTTTCCTATTACCGCTGCATGTTATCCATGTAAGATAAATGAAAACAAATAAAATGTGGGGGAACCTCTAGAAAAGAGAAATTAAAAATAGTACAGATTTATGATCCTTACAAAAGTGGACTATCTGCTGTCTCAAAAATTATGATGAAAATGCACATCATTCATATATGAAAAATCACATGCAGTATTGGCATGAGAAACTTCTATATACACATGTTATGTTTTTACAAATAATTTTAAAAGAAATTAAGTAAAAGTTATATTTTATATATACTCCGGATCTATCTTTTTCTTACATAGTATGATACCCTTCCCACAAAATCAAACCCTGCTAACTTCACCCTTATTTGTAACCTCCCTACACAACCAGCCTTAAAGGGGTTTTCCCATCAGAGACATTTATGATATATTCACAAGATATGCCATAAAAATCCGATAGATGCCGTCCCACCTCTGGTACCCACACCTATCTCTAGAACAGGGCCCCCTAAACCCCGTTCTAGCTTACTCGGGTCCGCTGCCTCCAGGCCACATCCTGGTTAGGTGGTCGGGATTTATGGAAACAGCCGAGTGCTCGCTAAGCTATGCTGTTTCCGTAACTCCCATAGAAGTGAATGGGTGTTACTGAAACAGCGTAGCACGGCAAGCTACACTGTTTCCGGAACTCGGTAGCTAACGAAACAGCGTAGCTCGCCGTGCTACACTGTTTCCCTGACTCCCATTCACTTCTATGGGAGTTACGGAAACAGCCATAAATGTCCATGATGGGAAAACCCCTTTAACGGTATATTTTTCAACTATCCTGTCAGTCAATAAAATCTAATATTGTCTATAAAAAATATGTTTTTCATGCACCCCTCTATAAGACAAATGAGACAAACCAGAAGAAACACAATACACTACATCTAAAAAAAATGTGTAGCTCTGGTAAGTTTACTTTTTGGGATAGTTCCAGAGACGTAGCTGGCAGGTGGGCAGGGGGGGGGAGCGGTGGCCCCAGGCCCACTGAGATGATTGGGTCCAGGGGTGGGCTGGGACGGTCCCCCAGTGGTGGCATGTCTCGGTTTCAACTGTATCTGCATCTTCAGGACACAGATACAGTTGTAATCAATGCTGGAGCAGGCTCCCTGCTCCAGCATTCACTGTATAACGCCGACATTAAAGCGGCTCGGCAGAGACAGGCGTGATGCAGTGATGTCATCGCGCCTGTCTGGGGCGAACCACACAGAGCACAGACCGAAGGAGCAGAGGGATTTTCTCCACATGTCGTGGGAACGGGGTTAGGTAAGTATAATTTTTTTTCAATTTTTATTAGGCACTGTTGGGGCATTATGATGGCTGTAGGGGCAGCTGAGGGGGTATTATACTGTGTGGGGCAGCTATGGGGGTATTATGCTGTGTGGGGGCAGTTATGGGGGAATTATACAGTGTGGTGGCAGCTATGGGGACATTATACTGTCTGGGGGCACTATGGGGCATTTTATTATGTTGAGCCGCTATAGGAGAATTATACTGTGAGGGGGCACTATGGGGGCATTATACTGTGTGTGGGGCAGCTATAGGGGCATTTTACTTTGTGGGAAGGCACTATAGGGGCATTATACTCTGTTTGTGGGGGGGCAGCTACGGGGGCATTATACTGTGTGGGGAGGCACTATAGGGGCATTATACTGTGTGTGGGGCAGCTATGGGGACATTATACTGTGTGTGTGGAGAGGCACTATAGGGGCATTATACTGTGTGTGGGCCACTGAGGGGGCATTATACAGTATGGGGAGGCACTATAGGGGCATTATACTGCGTGGGGAAGCACTATACCGTTAATCTAAGTTACGTAAAAAGTCTAAAAGTTACGGAAATATCATAGCTTGCTATGCTATGCTGTTTCCGTAAGGGTATGTTCACACACAAACTCAAAAACGTCTGAAAATACGGAGCTGTTATAATTTGTGCACTATATGGTATTATTTTTTTTACAGCATTATATGGTGATTATATGGGAACTTATTATTATAGTATATAGTGTGCCCAAGAAAAGTGCTAATTCACTCCTCCCGCACCTAAAACAGATACAGCTGTAAATGAAGCTATAATAGTGTGGGATCATCATGGCATGGTTTTCTAGTACAAAAACTAACAAATGAGGAGGAAGGAATAGAGCCAGTATTTCAGAAACTCACAATCTCTGGAGCCAAGATGTGCTGCAGGGTTGAAGAGTTGAAGATTGGAGCCTGGTAGCAGATCTATGGCTTACCTGAGTGCACATGATGTGCTGGTGGTGACCAGCGGTGTAAATAGGAAAGACTGGGCCCCATAGCAAACTCTTGACTGGGCCCCCCCAGGTGCCACAAGCAGCCCCCCTTATAGATAGTGCCCCCTCTAGAATGTGCCATACGGCCCCTGTAGACAGTGCTATACAGCCCCGCCTATAGACTGTGTCACACCTCACTTGTAGATAGCGCCCCCACCTCCCCCTTGTAGATAGTGCCATACAGCCCCCTCTGTAGATATCGCCATAAAGCCCCCCTGTATATAGCGCTATACCGCTCCCACTGTATATAGTGCCACACAGCCCCCTCCTTTGTATATAGTGCCACACAGCCACCCCTTAGTAGATAGTGCCGCAGAGATCCCCTTAGTAAATAGTGCCACACACAGACCCTTGTAGATTGCGCCACACACAGCCCCCTGTAGATAGAGCCACAGCCCTCCCCCTTGTAAATAGTGCCATACAGCCACCCTAGTAGATAGTGCCACAGAGCCTCCCCCTTAGTATTACCACACAACCCCTTGTATATAGTGCCACACAGCTACCCCATGTGTATAGTGCCACACAGCTCCCCCTTGTGTATAGTGCCACACAGCTCCCCCTTGTGTATAGTGCCACACAGCTCCCCCTTGTGTATAGTGCCACACAGCCCCCCCCCCTTGTGTATTGTGCCACAAGGCAATGGCACATCCGAAAAAGTTGTATCAGCCAGGGGGATGTCAATCAAACATGGAAAGTTGGGTTTGGAGACAGGACTATGTGACCCTTCAGGATAGCGGCATTGCACCATGACCCTATAATGAGTAATTAGCATATAGTGTGTGCCATTTTAAAAGTGGATTTTAAAGATTTTGCTGCATCTGAAAAAAACATACATTTGGAAATAATGTCAGGTTATATATTACCGCATGGTGGTGGTTCAAGGGGTTAAAACTACCAGACAGGTTCCCATGAAATATACAATGAATTGAGAACAATTCCATCTGTTTGTTATTATAAATATATTCTATATAATTACGGCTCCAGAACCAAGCTCAATACATATATACATCCCCAGAACCAAGCTCAGTACATAAATACAGCACCAGAACAAGCTCAGTACATATATACATCCCCAGAACCAAGCTCAGTACATATATACAGAGCCAGAACAAAGCTCAGTACATATATAAATCCCCAGAACCAAGCTCAGTACATACAGTTAGGTCCAGAATTATTTGGACAGTGACACAAGTTTTGTCATTTTAGCTGTTTACCAAAACATATTGAATATACAGTTATATAATCAATATGGGCTTAAAGTGCAGACTCTCGGCTTTAATTTAAGGGTATTCACATCCTAATTTGAGGAAGGTTTTAGGAATTACAGCTCTTAAATAATGTAGCTGCCTCTTTTTCAAGGGACCGAAAGTAATTGGACAATTATCTCAAAAGCTATTTAATGGGCTGCTTGGGCTATTCCCTCGTTAATCCATCATCAATTAAGCAGGTAAAAGGTCTGGAATGGATTCCAGGTGTGGCATTTGCATTTGGAAGCTGTTGCTGTGAACCCACAACCTGAGGTCAAAGGAGCTCTCAATGCGAGTGAAGCAGACCATCGTTGGGCTGAAAAAAATGAAGAAATCCATCAGAAAGATAGCACAAATGTAAAGAGTGGCCAAATCAACAGTTTGCTACATTCTTAAAGAAAAAGAGCGCACTGGTGATCTCGTGAACTCCAGAAGGCCTGGACATCCACGGAAGACAACAGTGGTGGATGATCGCAGAATCCTTTCCATGGTAAAGAAAAACCCCTTCACAACATCTACCCAAGTAAAGAACGCTCTCCTGGAGGTAGGTGCATCAGTATCTAAGTCTACCATAAAGAGAAGACTTCATGAGAGCAAATACAGAGGGTTCACCAAAAGGTGCAAACCATTAATCAGCCTCAAAAATAGGCCAAATTAGACTTTGCCAAACAACATATAAAGAAGCCAGCCCAGTTCTGGAACAGCATTCTATGGACAGATGGAACTAAGATCAACCTGTACCGGAATGATGGGAGGAAGAAAGTATGGAGAAGGCTTGGAACGGCTCATGATCCAAAGCACACCACATCCTCTGTAAAACATGGTGGGGGCAGTGTGATGGCATGGGCATGCATGGCTGCCAAAGGCACGGGGTCACTAGTGTTTATTGATGATGTGACTGAAGATAGAAGCAGCCGGATGAATTCTAAGGCTATGTTCACACGGAGTATTTTGGGGGAGGAATATTTGCTTCAAAATTCCGTTTGGAACTTTGAGGCAGATGTTCCTCTCCCTGCACGCCGATTTTCGCGGCAATTATCGCGCCGTTTTTCGCCCGCGCCCATTGAGCGCCGCGGGCATAAAACAGCGAGATATACGCTTTCTCCTGCCTCCCATTGAAGTCAATGGGAGGTCAGAGGCGGAAGCGCCCGAAGATAGGGCATGTCGCTTCTTTTTCCCGCGAGGCAGTTTTACTGCTCGCGGGAAAAAGACGCCGACGCCTCTCATTGAAATCAATGGGAGGCGTTCTCGGGCCGTTTCTGCCGAGTTTTGCAACGCGGTTTCCGCGTCAAAAAACTCGGAAAAATACCCCGTGTGAACATAGCCTAAGTGTTCAGGGATATACTTTCTCCTCAGATTCAACCAAATGCAGCAAAGTTGATTGGACGTCGCTTCACAGTACAGATGGACAATGACCCAAAACATACTGCGAAAGCAACCCAGGAGTTTTTTTAAGGTAAAGAAGTGGAATATTCTGTAATGGCCAAGTCAATCTCCAGATCTCAACCCGATCGAGCATGCATTTCACTTGCCTAAGACAAAACTTAAGGCAGAAAGACCCACAAACAAGCAACAACTGAAGACAGTGGCAGTAAAGGCCTGGCAAAGCACCACAAAGGAGGAAACCCAGCGTTTGGTGATCTCCATGGGCTCCAGACTTCAGGCAGTCATTGGCTGCATAGGATTCTCTACAAAGTATTTAAAAAAACATTTTATTTATGGTAATGTTAATTTGTTCAATTACTTTTGAGCCCCTGAAATGAGGAGGGTGTGTAGAAAAATTGTACAATTCCTAAACGTTTCACAGGATATTTTTGTTCAACCCCTTGAATTAAACCTGAAAGTCTACACTTCAATTGCATCTCAGTTGTTTCATTTCAAATCCATGTGGTGGCATGCAGAGCCCAAATCATGAAGATTGTGTTACTGTCCAAATATTTTTGGACCTAACTGTATTATTCAGTAACAGTATGGGGGTATTAGTCAGTCACTATGTTGTTATGGTGTGGTGGTATTATACTTGTGTGGAGGGCAGCTATAGGGGCATTATGATGTGTGGGGGCAGCTATGGGGCATTATACTGTGGGGAGCACTATGGGGGCAATAAACCGTGTGTGGGCAGACTCAGTCAGGGGGTTACACAATAGTATGCAACAGGTTCAGGAGATAAATATTAATTCAAAGGCGTAGCATGCAAATATGGGTGTGGCATGCAAATGGGTGTGTGGCCTAAATAATTATTCATTAATCGTAATCGAGGTTACATGTTCAATTAATCGTGATTTTGATTTAGGTCATAATCGCCCAACTTTAATATGTATACAGATAATTTTTTGGTGTGAGAGGGGGAACATGTGCTTTGGGTCTTGCAACACTCGCGTTTTGGACGCGCTAGAAATCAGTGATGCAGTTCTCTGCAAATCGCCTTCTGAATTGACTGCATTATTGATACAGCAACGGTGTGTTCACATCTGCGTTGGGGTTCCATTGATGGCTTCTGTCAGACCTTTCCGTTTTTTGGATGGAATCAATAGTGCAGTCAACTGCGCTGTTGATTCCATCAAAAGAACGGAAACCTTACGGTACGGGGACAAACGGAATCCTTTTGCAACGGAAACATTACCATTGAAATCAATGGTAATGCAAACGGAAGCTATAGTTTCCGTTTGGTTTGCGTTCATGGGTTCCCCTGACGGAAAGGGCTGACGGAAGCCAGCAATGGAACCCCGACGCAGATGTGAGCAGGCCCTGATTCAGCATTTGGGGCCCCACTTTTAACCTTGCCAAGGGCCCCAATTTGTATAAAAACGGCCCTGAAGATGGCTGAACCTGTCATGTCCGTGGCTGCGGGCTGTAAGCTCCGTTCCTCACCTGACAGCCGCAGCCACGAGTCGGCGAGCGCTGGCCCCAGCCTCCTCCTCAGGAGAAGCCAGCGCTCGCGTCTACTCACCAATGCCAGATCCCGTAGGGTGCGCGTGCCCGCTCTTAAAGGGGCAGCGCGCGCACCGGACCTCGTTCCTGACCTCTGACCTGTGAGTACTCTGGACTATAAGAGGGGTCCAGCCCCCTAGTTCTATGCATGAGCTTTGTTGTTGTATCCCTAGTCTGTCTTGCAAATGGCCCCCTAGTGTTTCCTGCTCCCAGTGGTTTCCTGTTCCTGTTTCCTGTTTCCTGTTCCTGAATCTAGTGTTGTGCTTGCTGTATCCATGCTGTGCTCTATTCCACGCCTGACCTGCCTCTCCACTCCTGACGTCCACCTGCTGCCAAGTTCCTGCCTAGCCTGCCTCGCTACTATCTGAGCTGCCACAGGTACCCTATACGAACTATAGACTTTGACCTGCGTCCTGTTGGCCAGCTGCCTTACTGCCAAGATGGTACGGCCCAGTGGGTCCACGAACCCCTCGTGACAGAACTATACATATAGTATAAATCATAAAGACAAGAGCATGGAAGCAGCACTCACGAAAAAAAAGTGACGTTTATTCACCCAACAAATGCAACATTTCACTTCCTCAATGGAAGCATTTTCAAGCAAACAGTGATAGCATCACACGAGTATAAATACAGAGAACACAGTTAAAAAAACAAGGGTTGTGATTAATAGCAATTTATACAAAACATATAAAAATCAGACAATGTAACAATGTGACCGTGTACAAAAAACAAATTTAAGAGTCTCATCTGGACATATAATAATAAAAATTACAAATGTGTATTATCTACCATATCCACGTAGGCTGCTTTGACTGGGTACAACTTCAATAAGTTTACATATACCTACATAATTTTTATGTCAGCTGGGATAATTTGGGATGCCTTGGCCCTTTTGAGTCGGTGATATGTGTTCTGCACACAGGGGTTGCTTTGCCTTTTTATGGTATAGGTTCTGCTGCTTAGCTAGAGATCCCGGAATGATCTCCACCATATACCTGTTTGTTGATTATATATCAGCATATTGGTTGAGTGAGGATTGAGACCACTATAATCCATATAGATTAATGTATACTGGCATTTTGCCCTTAATAAAGATGGTGGTACACGGCACATTTTACCTAGAAATTATTGCACGGCCGGAATGGCCTTTTTCAGCTGCTGTGTTTAATCTTGACCCCATGTTGTTGTACTTTGTCATGGCAACTTTGGAACACGAGGATGGCCTTACCCAATAGACAGCTAGGATGTGGGCATGTGCTGTCCGGCGTGTGAAACGCCCAGATTCAAGTAATTAGCACGAGTTATTCAGTCCATGAGGTTTGCATTCAACTCAGTGTGGTGAGTGTCAGCTGTTTTTATGTTTTATTATTTAATCACTAATGACACCTAATCTACAGAACATGCGTGTTTACATGGATATGGTAGATAGTACACATTTGTAATCTTTATTTTTATATGTCCAGATGAGACTCTTAAATCACATGTTTTTTGTACATGGTTACATTGTGTGATTTTTATATGTTTTGTATAAATTGCTATTAATCACAACCCTTGTTTTTTGAACTGTGTTCTCTGTATTTATACTTGTGTGATACTATCACTGTTTGCTTGAAAATGCTTCCATTGAGGAAGTGAAATGCTGCATCTGTTGGTTGAACAAATTTCACTTTTTTTCGTGAGTGCTGCTTCCATGCTCTTGTCTTTTTGTTATACATCGTATGGGGAGAAGTCACTTCTATCATTTGAAGCTTAGCACCGACCATTTATTTGGTAATCTGCACTTGTGCTGCTCCTATCCGCCTTACAATTTTGTATAGTATAAATCAAGTACTTTTTACCTCTTGTGTCACGCCTATTTGCTCATAGATTGTGAACTCTTGTAAGTAGGGCCCTCACTCCTTGTGTTTGAATTGTTCATTACTGGTCATTCTGGATTTTGTCTGTACTCGTACTCTTTGAGTTGTACAGTGCTACGGAATATGTTGGCACTACGTATATAACATTGTTACATAGGTTGAAAAAAGAAACAGGTTCATCAAGTTCAATCTTTCTCAATCAATTACATGTCTTTCAATGCCAGCATGATATACAGTATAATGTGTGTGTGTGTGTGTGTATATATATATATATATATATATATATATATATATATATATATACATACAAACACATACACAGTATATATATCATATATATGGAAAAGGCCGAGCAAGCACTGCCCAGCTGTTTCTGTAACTCCCATAGAGCAGAATGGAGAGAGCCGTGCGCATGCATGGCTCCCTCTCAACCTGTTTCAGCCTGGAATCTGCGGCCAGTAGATGCCTCACCAGGCAAAACGAGGTCGGGCAAACAAAAAAGAAAATATTTTTTGTGGGCATGGCATAATATATATACTTATTAAGGCCGGATTCACACGAGCGTGTGCGTTTTGCGCAAAAGGTACTTAACAGCTCCGTCTGTCAGCAGCGTATCATTATGACACTCTGTATGTTTGTAAACAGAAAAGCACGTGGTGCTTTTCTGTTTTCATTCATAGTTTTTACTACTGTTGCGCGAATCACGCGCGTTGCACGGACCTATTATATGTTCGTCTAAATAAGCCCTAAGGCAGATACATTATCACATGAACACAGGAAGCTCATGCAAGATGCTGCCACTAATATTGACTTTGGGCTAAAGGGGTATTTCAAAGATCAACATTTATCGCCTATCCATAGGATGGGTGTTAAATGTCTGATCACCGAAGGCCCCACCAGTGGGATCTCCACCAATTACTTGAACGGGGTCCCAAACTCCCAGTTCCTCCTCAATGCATAACCACAGTGAGGGGTACTTTGAATGGAGTATTGGCTGAGCATGCGCTTGGCTGTTTTCGTCAACCCCATAGACATTGAATCAGCGGCATAGCGCATATCTCGACCGCCGCTCCATTCACGCTCCTCACTGCAAGGAGTGCAATAAGGAGGAATGAAGGACCCCTGTTCTAGTGATCCATGAAAGCCCTAGCAATGAGCCACCAGTGATCAGGCATTTCAGACTATTGAAAGGATAGGTGATAAAGCTTGATCTTGGTAACCCCTTTAAGGCCAGGATCATGTTTTTGCAGAATATATTTCTTTCTATTGGACTAAAACTGATAGCAAAGTGTATCAGTCTTCATCAGTTCCATTTATGGGTAAATTAATTGTTATGGGCAATACCACTGGCAAATTATCCATGCTTAGGTATTTCTATTGATGAAGTTGTATCAGAACAGATCAGATTGCATCCTGATGGGTATTATTTTTGCTATAAATTATAATCATAGACATCAGCTGGTAACATGTGAGAATACCACAAATCTTATAGAAAAATAATGGCCATTGTTATCCGAATATACTGACCATGAGTGCAAACCGGAGTTATACATGAAACCCTTCAGAATGAGTCACCATCATGAGTCGTGATAATTCCTTAGACCCAGACTCAGAATATTTACTTTTTAAATATTTATTACTTAAATACATTAATTTCTATATTTAAATGAATGCATTTTACATAATTTCTGGTTCCCTTGGAGAAAACAATTCATTGTGACCTATTTGTGCAAGATTATTTCTATACATTAAGGATAAAAACCTTCATACAGCATCTGGAGAAGGTCATATGTTTATAATTTATGAAATATAAAATGTGAATGTTTGTTTATATAGAAAAAATTCTAAACTTCTGCTATTTTGTCTCTTACTTTAATCAAGGACTTTTAATAGTAGATAACCTTGTAACATTCTTTACTGAGGAAGATTATTAAACCTTACCAACAAGCACAGATGAAAATCCTTGTTGTAATTCTTTCTACTCCTTTCCCACTTATTTAAAATTCTACATTATTTTAAATATAATGTAGACTCAGTAAGATATTCTGTATGTCATTCCCTAATATAAACTTTAAACAGCTATTACAGTGCGGCCATACAAATGTATATTCTTTATGTATGCAGTATGAGGTTCTAAAGTAAACTGTTTTTTTTAATCAAAGGGGTTGTCCACTACCAGACAACTGATTACTTATCCACCAGAGAAGAATCCCTGCGCAGGCCAGTGTGATGATGTCACTGCATCACGCTGGCTTACGCAAGGGTCCCATCTCAGCGTCCCGAGGCTGTAGAGCAGCTCTGTCCGTCCCGGGAACGGGACTTGGTAAGTAAAACATTTTTTGTGTTTGCAGGGCTGTGTGACACCTTGTACAAGGAGGGGGGGGGTCTGTGTGGCACTGTCTACAGTGGGGGGCTGTGTGGCACTGTCTACAGTGGGAGGCTATGTGGCACTGTCTACAGTGGGGGGGCTATGTGGCACTGTCTACAGTGGGGGGGCTGTGTGGCACTGTCTACAGTGGGGGGGCTGTGTGGCACTGTCTACAGTGGGGGGGCTTTGTGGCACTGTACAGTGGAGGGCTTTGTGGCACTATCTACAGTGGGGGGCTGTGGTGTGGTACTATCTACAAGAGGGGGGCTGTATGGCACTATTTACAAGTGGGGGGCTGGGTGGCACTATATACAAGAGGGAGGCTGTGTGTGGCACTATCTACAAGAGGGGGTCTGTGGGTGGCACTATCTACAAGAGGGGGTCTACGTGTGGCACTATCTACAAGAGGGGGGCTGTGTGTGCCACTATCTACAAGAGGGGGGCTGTGTTTGGCACTATCTACAGTGGACTTTGTGTGGCACTATCTACAGGGAGCTGTGTGTGGCACTATTATTATTGTGTGGCCTAAAGGGGATACTATTATTGTGTGTGGCACCGAGGGGGCAATCTGGAAGAAAAAAAGGAAAAGTGAGCGACTCCAATCTGAGAAGACATTAACAGTGAGTCACTGGATTTCACTCTGTTGTATTAAAGGAGTTTTCCCATCTTAGACACTTATGGCATATCCACAGAATATGCTAAAAATGTCTGATAGATGCGGATCCCACCTCTGGGACCTACACCTATATCAAGAACTGACCGCAGAATCCAGGCAGAGACTAGTGGAGAGAGGGTTTTGTGTGCGCACAGCTCTCTCTATTCTGTTCAGTGGGAGTTACGGTCGTGCCCGCAATCGCGGGCCGTGATTTACGGGCACGGCCGTGTGCATGTGGCCTTAGACTGCATTTTTCTTGCATGGGAAATGAGAACAGCTTTTTTTCACCCTACTGTTTGTTTATTAGAATTATGATAAGAAGACCCATGACTTTCCATAAGGACTGCAGCTGTCATACCCATACTTTTTAACCCCTTTCCATTGCAGCCATTTTTTATTTTTCATTTTTGTTCCTTTGCTTCCCTCCTTTCAAAAATCATAACCTTTTTATTTTTCCATATGAGAGCTTGTTTTTTGCGAAACGAGCTCTAGTTTTTCAAAGCACTATGTAATGTACTGGGAAACTGGGAAAAAAAATTTGTGGGATGAAATGGGAAAAAACAGTGATTCCTCCATTGTTTCTGGGGTATTGTTTTAATGGCGTTTACTGTGCGGTAAAAATTTCATGTTAACTTTATTCTGCGGGTCAATACGATTACGGCGATATTAACCTCTTCCCGTCGCAGCCATTTTTCAGATTCTCATTTTTGTTTTTTCTTCCCCACCTTCCAAAAGCCATAACTTTTTTATTTTTCCATCTATATAGTCCTATGAGGGCTTGATTTTTGCGGGACGAGTTGTATTTTTTTGTAGCACAATTTATTGTGCCATATAATGTACTAGGAAACGGGAAAAAACAACGATTCCTCCATTATTTTTTGCGCTTTGTTTTAACGGAATTCACTGTGCAATTAAAATAACATGTTAACTTTATTCTGTGGGTCAATACGACTACTGCTATACCAAATATATATATAGTTTTTTTCTATATTTTACTACTTTTACAAGTAACAACCTAAGTGTAAAAAATAAAATGTATTTTGTGTCGCCAAATTATGAGAGCCATAACTTTTTTATTTTTCCGTCAATTAAGTGGTATGAGGGCTTATTTCTTGCGGGATAAGCTCTAGTTTTTAATGATACCATTTTGGGGTACATGCAACCCTTTGATCACTTTTTATTTAATTTTTTGTGGGAGATGAGGTGACCAAGAAATAGAGATTCTGGCGTTTACATTTTTTTTTTACGGCGTTCACCGTGCGGGTTAAATAATTATATATTGTAATAGTTCAAACTTTTACGGATGCGGCGATACCAATTATGTTTATTTATTTATTTTTTTACTTATGATCTAGGGGGAAAATGTGAAAAGGTATTTTTTTGAACTTTTAATATTTTTATTTTTTTTTACATTAAAAAAAACCCTTTATTTTACACATTTTTATTTTTTTTATTAGTCCCCCTAGGGGACTTCAACCAGCGATCGTTAGATAGCTTGCACGATATACTGCAATAATAATGTATTGCAGTATATCGTGATTCTGACAGGCATCTATTAAGCCCTGCCTGAGGCAGAGCTTAATAGGTGTATAAAGATGGCGGACCTGGGGGACTTCATTAGACCCCCAGGCAGCCATAGCAACCATCGCCTCCCCGTGATTGCATTGCGGGGGGCGCGATGAGCTGTTAGAGGGGGTCGCCCCTCTTTCTAACGATTTAAATGCCGCGGTCGCTATTGATCCTACTCCGTGAGCCCTTTTCCATACTTCCCCTACCCGACTTTGGCGTATGGATACGTCAAATGTCGGGAAGGGGTTAAATTGATAACGTTTTTTTATTTTCTCCTACTTTTACAAGGAAAAAAACTAATTGTTAAAAATAAAATTTGTTTTTTGTCGCCATATTCTGAGAGCCATAACTTTTTTATTTTTCTAACGTTTGATGGGAGGGCTTGTTTTTTGCAAGCGGGGTCTGACTTAAAGAACAGTTGTCCAGATCAGACTACCCCTTTACATAGTCTAAACTAAAGGACAAGCAAATTAAAAGATAAATAAATTAGTGGTAGAAAAGGATCCTCCAGAACGACATGAAGCTCTCATAGTAATTAGTTTTACAGCACAAACGATGAGATAGGTAAGAAAATAAGAACATCTTGAGTGAATTGGATGAGCTGTAGTATTTATTGGTACAATTAAGTATATTATTAGAACAGTGCATGGTTTTTAATCCCATCAACCAAATTATTATTTTACAGTGGAATTTTCCAAAAAGTTAACATTTTTATTATATTAGATTATATTTGGCACAGATTGGGAAGCATGGGATAAGGCCCATTGTGAAGGTTTACCTATCTGATGAGTACTCATGCTAGCACAATTGGATTGTGTCTTCAGAAAATGGCCTATTGTTTAAATCAAGTTTTTATGTTAAACTGATTTTTTAAGAATGTTTGATGATTATTTATTTTTTTGCATGTCATTATCTATGTTAAAAAATAATCCTTACATTTTGCAGTTTTCACTCTGACTGCTGGGCCTCATAATAGACTGACACTTCCTGTTCTGTAGAGATCACTTCTCAGCAGTCATCTCATTATCATCACAGGCAGGAAAACAATGAAAGGTAACACATATAAATAGAAAACACAGGATCCACCAGGACACAGCTCTCCTCTTATCCATTCCTGCACAGTTCACAGAGCATGCCTAGAAAACTCTCCCATAGAAGTCAATGGTTCCTCTCCAGTTCACAAGTATCCTATGGTCCATTCGGACCTACAGTTTTCTACGTCCGAGGTTAGCTACGCTCCTCTGATACAGCAGCCATTTACAGCAGCTCAGGGAAGATGACTGCCACAATAATCATGTACAGAGCAAAAAAATCTAGATTAAAAAAATAAAAACTGATTAGAAAAAAGATTATTTAGGAAAAAAAAAATATATGTTATACTTTTCCTTTAAACAGAAACTGAAGGTGCACAAATATTGTCTTTAAGAAAATTGAAACGTGAACTTTATTACTTCTAGAAGAACCTATTATTAGTTCTTAGAAGAGACATTTCTATGAGATATAGAAATGTACCAGGCTTTCAGTCTACATACTGCTTTCCTTGTGTTACGACACTAAACTACAGAGTATTTCTAATCAGTTGTTTTTACACCTCCAATATATTTTATGTCTAGTATTAATAAAAAACAACAACTTTCCACTGCTTCCTTTAGGATGAATTCGCAAAGCAAATCTGCTATACTTCTTGCGCAGGTTTTTACATCTATTCACTTGGGCCATTTTATAGGAGACAAACTTTTAAGAATAAAATGATACTGTAAAGGTTTGTCACGGACGATGTGAACAGTATATAATATCCTTGTAGATCATGTGCACAGGAGCAGGTTGGGGGGGCATGCTTATGTTTTTCCACTCCCATTAACTAAAGCTGAGAGCCATGATGGAATGAATCCATAAAAGCATGGGAGATCCATAGATCATCGAGGCAGAAAGTCTAAAGACAGCATATTATACCATAGAATATTTTATTGAGAGTTTGTGTCCTTAGACTTGGCAGGAACATGAGCTTCTAAATCATGAGGGAACAAGCTTAATTCTGTGCCTCAATTCAAATTTTGCTTATCCTGATCTGTGCCCCTCCATATGCTGCCAAACAGGCTGCGTTGGGTGCTGTATGTACGGAGATATTCTCCCATAGAAGCAATGTTGTACAGAATCCAAAAGAAAAAAAACCTCCATATTCCTCCATATTAAATCGGAGGCATATGGAGGTACAGTAAGGTCCAATGCACTTGAATGGGTGCCGTATAATTTATAGATTGTATAGAACCGTAATACGCCCATGTACATGAGGCCTTACTACTATTAGGGCTGCTGATTCAGATTCATCCGTCGGATGTTACTATTGGTGATTATTCTGCAAATTACAATCTGAGGGAGGATTCCTTCTGTCAAGCACCAAACATCTAGAGATAAACTTCAAGAATAATAGAAATGTAAGAAATTAAATTCATGGGGTCTTCACATGTAAAACCAAAATGATGAGTGCAATGTACAATTCCTCTACCCAGTAAAATATTTAGTCCCATCGTTTTATAAGGGAAAAGATAAGTATTTATGTGATTTTATAAAGCAATTACATCGTTGCACATTATATAATCATATTTATAGCCTGACCTGTTTATATTATGTGCAAGGACACATTTCATGTACAGTTTATTGTCTTCTCCATTCCAAGAGTTTCTCATCAAGTGTTTCTGCAGAATATAAACAAGGACACATTCCTGTACATGTTATGTTATCTTGTAGTGATTTCCAGTGTCCTGGAGCAGGCTGTTTGTGTAGATATATGTACTGTAGTATGTGCATTTAATATTAGAGTATTAGACAATTTATTTTGGGGCTTCATTTTTCCTAGATACATATCATCTGACTAGTTCTAAATAATGTGTGCTACAAAGATCAATTCTGTGCAACCCAACTTTATAAGTGCACTAAACAAAATTGGAACTGAACGTAACTATTAGAGCCCATATTATATTCTTACCATTATCAATATAAAATGTATATTTTGACTATCACACAAATTCTTAATTTTCAAAAGCATTTGCTTGACCCATGTTTCCCCAGTCCCTCTCTCTTGAGCATTATTGAATGCACGTTCTGTCTACAACAAACTCTCCTACATCCATAATCTCTATTTTTTACACGTTATCCTTCCTGGCTCTAACTGAAATGTGACTGACACACTCCAACACAGCCTCCCCTGCAGCACTCTCTTATGGCAGCCTTCACATTCCTTGCTCCGGCAACCAACATGGTGGAGTAGTTGGCATTCTCTTATCAGAAAACTGCTCGTTCAGCCCAACTCTTCTCTGTCCCACGACCCGAAACAATTATTATTTAACTGCCTATTCCGTTCTCCAGTGCCCCCTTCCACATCTCTCATCTTGTCACGAAGCGGGTTAGTGGACCCACTAGGCCGTACCGCCGCAGCGGGGAGGCAGCTGGCCAAACAACAGGACACCCCAGAATTACAATGTCCCGCACAAGGGTACCTGAATAGTCCAGATGGTGGCCGCAGCTCTGGCACAGATGAGATGGGTGCAGCAGATGGCGCCACACGTGGCGGATGACACAGGAGCCGCAAGTTGTGCCAGACGTGGCGGATTCCTACGGACGTGGCATATAACACAGGACGTGGCGGATTCCTCCGGACGTGGCAGATGACACAGGACGTGGCGGATTCCTCCAGACGTGGCAGATTCCTCCAGACGTGGCAGATGACACAGGACGTGGCGGATTCCTCCAGACTTGGCAGATTCCTCCAGACGTGGCAGATTCCTCCAGACGTGGCAGATGACACAGGACGTGGCGGATTCCTCCGGACGTGGCATGACTAGATACTAGGGCAAAGCACGGAAACAGGAATGGGGAACAAGGTACGGGTAACAACAGGAACGGGAAACACTAAGGGACCATTTGCAAGACAGACTGGGAAAACTAACAACGCTCAGGCATCGAACTAGGGGGCTGGACTCCTCTTATAGCTCAGGGTACTCACGGGTCAAAGGTCGTTCAAGATGTCCGGTGCGCGCGCTGCCCCTTTAAGAGCGGGGACGAGCGTGCGCGCGCACCCTGCGGGCTCCGACGAAGGTGAGTGGATGCAAGCGCTGGCGTCTCCTGAGGAGGAGGCTGGGGCCAGCGCTTGCCGACTCGTTGCCGCGGCTGTCAGCGGGAGGCTGGAGCTGACAGCCTGCAGCCACGGACGTTACACATCTCATCTGAGGACTTTGACTCATATTTCAAACACAAGATCAACAACATAAGAGAAAGCTTCAACCTACAGAACCCTCAACCTCTCTCCACAATTGCTCAGTGCTCTTCCCCATAACCTGCTTCTCTATCATTACAGATTAAAATCTTTACCCCCTAAATACCACTAAATCCCACTTCACTACATGTGCACTTGCCACCTCATTCCCAACCTTACTACTGTGTTTATCCCAGCCCTAATCCATCTTTTAAACTTATTACTAACCACTGGAGTCTTCCCTTCTCCATTTAATCACGCAACCATCACACCCATCCTTAAGAAGCCATTCCTTGACCCATCCTCTTCGTCCAGCTATCGCGCCATCTCACTACTTCTGTGTACCTCAAAACTCCTTGAACAACATATCCACCTTGAACTTTCCTCCCACCTCTAATCCAACTCTCTTTTCGAGACTCTACAATATGGCCTTTTATAAAAAGAAAAAAACAGCACTGAGAGAAAAAACGCAAGACAAGAATAAAATGACAATTAAAAAAATGTGTGTAGTGCGTGAAATATTTCAGAATTGACTTTCAGCTAGCATCTGGCTTCTGCTTTGTTTGCTGCAAAAAACGCACCAAAAATGCAAAGCAAGATAAGTGCCGTTTTGCAAACAACGCTGCATGTCAAGCCACCCTAAAGGTCCTTTTACAGGGCAGATATTCTGCCCATTAAACGAGCGACGATACATCTTTTTTGCTGCTGACAAGCGACCATTAAAGGCGTGATCAACTGACGAAAGAGCATTTGAAGTCGAGGATCAGAATGAAACGTTTTACTTCCTGGTTTTGTCTCGAGGGTGGAAGTTAAAAGTGATAACAAAAAAAAAACATCACAGTCTGTTGCTGTGGTCTTTCTGAGCGTACAGCCTCCAGTGATCCCTGGGAGGGGGATACAGGAACTTTTTTTTCATGTTATCACCCCCTCCCCCTTCAATGAGTAAGGATATGTGCTCTCTGATTGTCACATTTAGGATGGGCATTTTCGTTTTTTCTACAAAAGGGGTAAGATAATGAGGTTATGCACCTTTTTATTACACTTTGTGTTACACATTCCTCACCATTTTAAAGATTTCTGCTTACTGCCAGTGAATGGAAACATCCATTGCTTACATCCAGAGGATTCATCATATTAAAAAATGCTCTCTGTATTGATAGCTTAAAGGGGTTCTTCGGGTATTTTATATTGATGGTCTATCCTTTGGATAGTCCATCAATATCAGATCAGTGGGTGTGCGATTCCAAGGCATCCATACCGATCAGCTGACTGAAGGGGTCGCGGCCTCTTCTGTATTCACCAGGCACAGCACTGTACACATCCGTAGCGACAGAAGTGCATGGCACCGTGCCTGTAAACTGGGAAAAAGCTGTGGTGACGAACACCCCAGCTGCAATAATCAGCTGATTGGCGGGGGTGCTGGGAGTCGGACCCCCACCGATCTGTTATTGATGGCCTATTGATGAACCCTTAATGGAAATGTGTCGCTAAAAAAAAAAAATTGCTAAGCAGTGTCCAGCTCCTATTTTGGGAGTGTTTTTGTCAGAAGTTACAGGACACACCAAAAGGCTAAGAATGATGAAAATCAAGAGGGAAGACCCTGTGGTGAATGATTTTTCAGTTGAAAGGTTCACACAGCGTGTATTTGACTCGGGTTTTGACGCGTTTTAGAAAAAAACGCATCAAACCCTTGATTAAGCTTCCCATTTGCATCAATTGGAAAGTGCGCCGTTAGTACATACAACACAAGTTTTTTTACGCAATCGCTTTTAAAAAACGCGTTGCGGAAAAAAAGTGTCTTGTCAATTCTTTGGCACGTAAAGCGCGCCAAATGTTCCCATAGTCTATGGGACTCATAATTACGCACCAAAAAAAACGTTTAAAAAGCACCTTGAAAGACGCATCAAAAAACACTTGATTAAGCTTCCCATTTACATCAATGGGAAAGCACGCTGTTAGTACATACAACACGATTTTTAAAGCGCGCCAAATGTTCCCATAGTCAATGGGACTAGTAGTTACGCAAAATGCGTAAAAAAAACGTGAAAGACATGTAAAAAACACCTGTATTTTAAAAGGCTCTTCACAAGAAACGCTAGTGTATTTGACACGTTAGGTTTTTTTGGAGCGTCGTGTGGACATGCCTTAAGGGAATTTTTTTTCATTGGCCTGTAGTTTATATTGCTGTGCAGGGAGAAGACAGAAGTCGCTGTAGCTGAGAAGATTTTTCTTTTTTATATTACTAACTTTATTTTTTTATTTTGCAGGTTCTGCTCGACCGTTTGGACTACGTCGTAGATACGCTGGACTACTTCGATGATCTACGTTTTTAAAAATAAATAAAATGGTTAACGAGGTTTGTGCGGGGGGAGTTTTTATTTCAATAAAAAAATATTTTCTTAGGTGTATTCAAACAGTGCGGTTTTGCCTTGTTTTCACCATGCAGGCGAAAACCGCAACGAAAAAATTGTGCTAAAAACGCATGCGCTATTCGATGTGGTTTTCGGCCACGCGGGAAGGACGCGGCAATACTGCACTGTGTGAATACACCCTTAGGCCCTGTTTACACAGAGTTTTTTTGCGGCCATTGAAGCTAATGCAAAAACCATGGGCAAAACCACCATGAAAAACGCCTCCCAAAAGATTTTAATGGGTTGTCAGAGGCGGAAGCCGCAAGAACAGAAACACCACTTTTTTTTTCCCCCTGAGCAGTCAAAAGCCACCTGGGAAAGAAACGCCTCTGCCTCCCATTGAAATAAATGCAAGGAGATTTCGGGGTTTTATGTCACTGATTCCGACGCGATTTCCGCATCAGAATCAGTGACAGCAAGCTCTGTGTGAACAGGGAGTTATATCTCTGTTAATACTTTATTACCACCTTAGCAATGGCAGTTGTCTGTTTGACGATGTCCATTACTAAGGCGGGGCTTAGTGTTAGCCAGTAAGAAAATAGACATCAGAAAATATGTTTTTATTGAAATAAAAACTCTCCCACACAACCCTCTTTCACCATTTAATTTAAAAGAGAAAAAAAGTGGTGTAAAGCACACTACCACTGGACTCTGGAGCACGGAAAACATGTTCACTAGAGGGATAAATCACATTTCACTATCTGGCAGATATGGATTCAGCAGATGTTAGGTGAATGCTACCTACTAGAATGAATAGAGCCTGCTGTAACTTTTGGTAGAGGAGGGATAATGGTCTGGGGTTGTTTTTCAGGGTTTGGGCTAGGCCCTTTAGGTCCAGTGAAGGGTAATGTTAATTCTACAGCATACAAAGACATTCCAGACAATTGTATGCTTCCAACGTTGTGGTAACAGCTTGGGAGAGGCCCTTTCCTTTTACAACATAACTGTGTTCTAGTGCACAAAGCAGGTCCATAAAGATAAGATTTGACATGTTTGGTGGGGAGGGACTCGAGTGGCCTGCTCAGATCCCTCACCTCAGCCAATCAAAAACTTTTGAGATTAATTGGAATGCAGATTGTAAAATAGAATTTCTCGTCCAACATCAGTACCTGAGCTCACAAATTCTCTTTTGGCTGCAAGGGCACAAATTTCCAAAATCATTTGGAAAGCCTTCCCAGATGAGTAGAGTCTGTTATTTCTCCATTAGGAGACTCAACTCCATATTAACAGCTATGGTTTTGGTTTGGGATGTCCAACAAGCTCATATACTGTAGTTGTAATAATCGGGTGTCCACATACTTTTGGCCATATGGTGTACATCTGCATACCTATACATCTTGAGAAAGAGGAGCAGAGAGTCCCAATCATCCACCAATCTGCCATTGACCACTTATCCTCTGCATTGGACTGCCCAAGGACAGCACAGATCATTGCCAAAATGGCATCAAGATAGTGCTAATTGACAAACAGAGAGAAACCTCCAACAGGCTGAGACATTGTGGAGCAGAGAAGCAATAGCCATCTAACTAGTCTCTTCCTCTAACAGCATCAGAGACAGACTGGTCATACCCAGTGGCGTAACTACCGCCGTGGCAGCCGTAGCATCTGCTACGGGGCCCGCGGCATGAGGGGGCCCGTGTCGCCCGCCGGCACGGGCCCCCACCATGGCCTGAGGCTCCGCTAGCAGCCGCTATGGCTGCTACAGCGCGACGCCACTGAACACTACGGCAGAGCAGGGAGGTATCTCCCCGCTCTGCCATTAAACAAAAGACATGTATCCCCTATCCACAGGATAGGGGATACATGTGTGGTCGCTGCCACTGATAGGGAGAACAGGGGACTAAAAGTCCCCTGAAGTTCTCCATCACAAACCTCGGACTTCCGGGGTCTGTGTCGGCAGCTCCGTAGATATGAATGGAGCGCCGGTCGCGCTTGTGCGCATGCGTGACCAGCGCTCCTGTAACGGCAGGGGGTAGGGAGACGGACACGTGAGCCCTAATCTACCCGCCACTCTGTCCCTGCCTACTTGCAACGATCCCTGCGTTCAGTAAGTGCACGACAAACACGACAAACATACAAGGAACACAAGCAAGGAAAAGGGGCCGTTGCCCACGGCAACACCGTGAGCAACCAGAGTGGTGAACGAGCCGAGTCAAGCCAGGAGTGTGCGAGGTACAAAACGAAAAGCAGAAGAGTAGTCGGTAAGCCAGGGTCGGTATGGAGCAGGATCAAAAATAGCAGGAGCTGTAGCTGGGCCAGGAACCACAAGGAAGGAAACAAAAGCAATAACAAGCACCGAGGGACAGGAAGTGCAGGCTTAAATAGACCGAGGGCGGGAGCTAGCTGAGTCTGGCCAGGTTACGATAGGCTCTCCCACTCCTAAGCCTGCCAGCCTGAATGGTGGAAGCAGGAGTCAGTCTCAGGGATGTATACTCAGGTGCTGACTGATTAGTTCTGGGAGTTAACCCCGCAGTGCCTGGCAGATCCTTTACAGTACCCCCCCTTTTATGAGGGGCCACCGGACCCTTTCTAAGTGGACCTGGCTTACTGGGGAAACGCAGGTGGAACCTCCTGACCAATACCCCAGCGTGAACATCCCGGGCGGGTACCCAAGTCCTCTCCTCGGGCCCGTATCCTCTCCAATGGACCAGGTACTGGAGGGAGCCTTGGACCATCTTGCTGTCCACAATCCTGGCCACCTCGAATTCCACCCCCTCCGGGGTGAGGATGGGAACAGGAGGTCTCCTCGAGGGAGCCAAGGACGGGGAGCAGCGTTTGAGGAGGGAGGCATGAAACACGTCGTGTATCCGAAAGGACGGGGGTAACTCCAGCCGGAAGGAGACAGGATTGAGGACCTCAATGACCTTATACGGCCCAATAAACCGGGGAGCAAACTTCTTGGACGGAACCTTGAGACGCAAGTTCCTAGACGACAACCACACCAGATCCCCGACCATAAACAGGGGGTTAGCAGAACGTTTTTTATCAGCCTGAGTTTTTTGTACGCTCTGGGACACCTCTAGGTTTTTCTGAACCTGGGCCCAGACTGTGCACAGTTCCCGATGAACGACCTCTACCTCAGGATTGTTGGAACTACCAGGTGAAACGGAGGAGAACCGTGGATTAAACCCAAAATTACAAAAAAAAGGAGAGACCCCTGACGAGTTACTGACCCGGTTATTAAGGGAAAATTCGGCGAGGGGAATGAAAGAGACCCAATCAAATTGATAGTCAGAGACAAAACACCTTAAGTATTGTTCTAGAGACTGATTAGTCCTCTCCGTTTGGCCATTGGTTTCAGGATGGAAGGCAGAGGAGAAGGACAGATCAATCCCCAACTTCATACAGAAGGCTCTCCAAAACAATGAAACAAATTGTACCCCTCTGTCCGAAACAATATTGACAGGGACCCCATGGAGACGCAGGATGTGTTTGACAAACAAGGTAGCCAACGTTTTGGCGTTGGGTAGTTTCTTGAGGGGCACAAAGTGGCACATCTTACTGAAGCGGTCCACCACCACCCACACCACCGACTTGCCTTGGGATGGAGGCAAATTGGTGATAAAATCCATGGAGATATGTGTCCAAGGTCTCTGGGGAATGGGCAACGAACGCAGTAAGCCCGCTGGTCGGGACCTGGGAGTCTTGGACCTAGCACAAACCTCACAAGCGGCGACGTAGGCCTTAACGTCTTTAGGCAACCCAGGCCACCAATAATTTCGGGTAATGAGGTGTTTGGTACCCAGGATGCCTGGATGGCCAGATAGTGCGGAGTCATGATTTTCCCTAAGTACCCTTAGGGGAACAAACAGCTTGTTCTCAGGAAGGTTCCCGGGAGCTGCACCTTGATCAGCAGCAATTTCAGAGACTAAATCAGAATCGATCGAGGAAATGATTATACCTGGAGGCAAAATACAAGCAGGATCTTCCTCCGAAGGAGGGCTGGCCATGAAGCTATGCGACAGTGCATCAGCCTTAATATTTTTAGACCCAGCCCTATAGGTAACCCAAAAATTTAATCTGGTAAAAAATAACGCCCATCGAGCTTGTCTCGGGTTTAGCCTCCGGGCAGATTCTAGGAAAACCAGATTCTTGTGGTCGGTAAGGACCGTTACCTGGTGCCTAGCCCCCTCCAGGAAGTGGCGCCACTCTTCAAATGCCCATTTAATGGCTAAGAGTTCGCGGTTGCCAATATCATAGTTACTTTCAGTTGGCGAAAACTTCCTGGAGAAGTAGGCACAGGGGCGGAGATGGGTGAGGGACCTGGTACCCTGGGACAAGACAGCCCCCACTCCCACCTCAGATGCGTCAACTTCCACGATAAATGGCTCCATTTGGTTGGGCTGAACCAGCACCGGGGCCGAGACAAAGCACTTCTTAAGGACCTCAAAAGCCTGGACAGCCTCAGGAGGCCAGTGGAGGAGATCAGCACCTTTGCGAGTGAGGTCCGTAAGGGGCTTAGCGATGACCGAGAAGTTAGCAATAAATCTCCTGTAATAATTAGCAAACCCCAAAAAACACTGTAACGCCTTCAGGGAGGCAGGTTGGACCCACTCCGCCACAGCCTGAACCTTGGCGGGGTCCATGCGGAATTCATGAGGATTTGACCCAAAAATGGAATCTCCTGTACCCCAAACACACATTTTTCGGTTTTGGCAAACAGTTTATTTTCCCTAAGGACCTGGAGCACCTTCCTGACATGCTCCACGTGGGAGGACCAGTCCTTGGAAAACACCAGTATGTCATCAAGGTACACTACCAGAAAAATCCCCAGGTAATTTCTCAAAATCTCATTTATGAAATTCTGGAAGACCGCAGGGGCATTACACAACCCAAAGGGCATGACGAGGTATTCGAAATGGCCTTCGGGCGTGTTAAACGCAGTCTTCCACTCATCCCCCTCTTTGATGCGAATAAGGTTATACGCCCCCCGTAGATCCAATTTAGAAAACCATTGGGCCCCCTGAACCTGATTAAAGAGATCAGGAATCAAAGGAAGGGGATACTGGTTCCTTACCGTGACCTTATTCAGGCTACGGTAGTCAATGCATGGCCTAAGACCACCATCCTTCTTCCCCACGAAGAAGAAGCCAGCACCTACCGGAGAAGAAGAGGGACGAATGTAACCCTTGGCCAGGGATTCCTGGATATACACTCTCATAGCTTCACGTTCGGGACAAGAAAGATTAAATATCCTACCCTTAGGAAGCTTAGCTCCTGGTACCAATTCGATAGCGCAATCGTATTCTCTATGAGGAGGTAACACTTCGGAGGCCTCCCTAGAGAAAACATCAGCGAAGTCCTGAACAAACTCGGGTAGCGTATTCGCCTCCTTAGGGGGAGAAATAGAATTAACAGAAAAACATGACGTACAACATTCATTACCCCATTTGGTTAGCTCCCCAGTATTCCAGTCAAACGTAGGATTATGCAACTGCAACCAGGGAAGACCTAGCACCAAATCGTACGATAATCCCTGCATCAACAGTACAGAGCATTGCTCCAAATGCATGGAGCCAACAAGGAGTTCAAAAACAGGGGTATGCTGTGTAAAATAACCATTAGCAAGAGGAGTGGCGTCGATACCCACTACCGGGACAGGTTTAGGCAAATCAATAAGAGGCATAGCAAGGGACATAGCAAATTCCACAGACATGATATTAGTAGAGGACCCTGAATCCACGAAAGCACTGCCGGTAGCAGACCTACCACCAAAAGAGACCTGAAAGGGAAGCAAGATCTTAGTACGTTTCATATTTACGGGAAATACCTGTGCGCCCAAGTGACCTCCCCGATGATCACTTAGACGCGGAAGTTCTCTGGCTGCAACCTTACGCTTAGGACAGTTGTTCACTTGATGCTTGTCGTCCCCACAGTAAAAGCAGAGACCATTCTTCCTGCGGAATTCTCTACGTTGTTGGGGGGACACGGAGGCCCCGAGTTGCATAGGTATCTCTGAATCTTTCGGGGAGGAACGAAGCAACGGAGCTTCGGGAGGCATCATGGGGGAGTCGGAGGAGAAAACACATAAACGTTCACGTTGTCGTTCCCTGAGACGTCGGTCAAGTCGTATCGCTAAAGCCATAACCTGGTCTAGGGAGTCAGAAGAGGGATAGCTAACTAGCAGGTCTTTCAGGGCATTCGACAGACCCAACCTAAACTGGCACCTTAAGGCAGGGTCATTCCACCGAGAAGCTACGCACCACTTCCGAAAGTCAGAGCAATACTCCTCAACAGGTCTCTTACCCTGACTTAAGGTCACCAGCTGACTCTCGGCAAAGGCAGTCCTGTCAGTCTCGTCATAAATAAGTCCGAGAGCAGAAAAGAAACAATCAACGGAGGAAAGTTCAGGGGCGTCAGGAGCCAAGGAGAAGGCCCACTCTTGGGGCCCTTCCTGGAGCCGGGACATAATTATACCCACCCGCTGGCTCTCAGAACCTGAGGAATGAGGCTTTAAACGAAAGTAAAGCCTACAACTCTCCCGAAAGGAGAGAAAAGTCCTCCGGTCCCCTGAGAACCGGTCGGGCAACTTGAGGTGGGGTTCAAGAGGTGCGGTGCGGGGAACTACCAGGGTAGCATCAGGCTGGTTGACCCTCTGAGCCAGGGCCTGGACCTGTAGGGAGAGACCCTGCATTTGCTGAGCCAGGGTCTCACGGGGATCCATAGTGGTGTCAGGGACCAGGGGTAGACTAGGTATGGGCTTGTTATTATGTAACGGCAGGGGGTAGGGAGACGGACAAGTGAGCCCTAATCTACCCGCCACTCTGTCCCTGCCTACTTGCAACGACCCGCCCTAGGCGACGGGGTACAACTGGGCGGCGGTCCCTGCGCTCAGTAAGTGCACGACAAACACGACAAACATACAAGGAACACAAGCAAGGAAAAGGGGCCGTTGCCCACGGCAACACCGTGAGCAACCAGAGTGGTGAACGAGCCGAGTCAAGCCAGGAGTGTGCGAGGTACAAAACGAAAAGCAGAAGAGTAGTCGGTAAGCCAGGGTCGGTATGGAGCAGGATCAAAAATAGCAGGAGCTGTAGATGGGCCAGGAACCACAAGGAAGGAAACAAAAGCAATAACAAGCACCGAGGGACAGGAAGTGCAGGCTTAAATAGACCGAGGGCGGGAGCTAGCTGAGTCTGGCCAGGTTACGATAGGCTCTCCCACTCCTAAGCCTGCCAGCCTGAATGGTGGAAGCAGGAGTCAGTCTCAGGGATGTATTCTCAGGTGCTGACTGATTAGTTCTGGGAGTTAACCCCGCAGTGCCTGGCAGATCCTTTACAGCTCCTTTCATTTTTATTGAGCTGCGCAGACGCCGGAAGTCAGAGGTAAGTCATGGAGAACTGCGGGGGACCGTTCTCCCTATCGCTGCCAGCGATCACACATGTATCCCCTATCCTGTGGAGAGGGGATACATGTCTTTTCACACTGTAGGTCGCATTTTTTTGGGGGGGTTGGGGACGCTGTAAGGCGTTCCCTACAGGGGGGGGCTGTATGGCGTTCCCTACAGGGGGGGCTGTAAGGCGTTCCCTACAGGGGGGGTGCTGTAAGGCGTTCCCTACAGACGGGGGGTGTGGAGTAAGGCGTTCCCTACGAGGGGGGGAGGCTGTATGGCGTTCCCTACAGGGGGGGCTGTATGGCGTTCCCTACAGGGGGGGCTGTATGGCGTTCCCTAAAAGGGGGGGCTGTAAGGCGTTCCCTACAGGGGGGGCTGTATGGCGTTCCCTACAGGGGGGGCTGTATGGCGTTCCCTACAGGGGGGGGCTGTATGGCGTTCCCTACAGACCCCCCTGTAGGGAACGCCATACAGATCCCCTTATAGATAACGCCATACAGACCCCCTGTAGATAACGCCATACAGACCCCCTGTAGATAACGCCATACAGACCCCCTGTAGATAACGCCATACAGACCCCCTGTAGATAACGCCATACAGACCCCCTGTAGATAACGTCATACAGACCCCCTGTAGATAACGCCATACAGACCCCCTGTAGATAACGCCATACAGCCACTCCCTGTAGAGAACGCCATACAGCCACCCCCTGTAGAGAACGCCATACAGACCCCCTGTAGAGAACGCCATACAGACCTCCTGTAGAGCACGCCATACAGACCCCCTGTAGAGAACGTCATACAGACCCCCTGTAGAGAACGCCATACAGACCCCCTGTAGAGAACGCCATACAGACCCCCTGTAGAGAACGCCATACAGCCCCCCTGTAGAGAACGCCATACAGACCACCTGTAGAGAACGCCATACATACCCCCTGTAGAGAACGCCATACAGCCCCCCTGTAGATAACTACATACAGCCCCCCTGTAGATAACTACATACAGCCCCCCTGTAGATAACTACATACAGCCCCCCCTGTAGATAACTACATACAGCCCCCCCTGTAGATAACTACATACAGCCCCCCCTGTAGATAACTACATACAGCCCCCCCCTGTAGATAACGTCATACAGACCCCCCTGTAGATAACGCCATACAGACCCCCCCTGTAGATAACGCCATACAGACCCCCCTGTAGATAACGCCATACAGACCCCCCTGTAGATAACGCCATACAGACCCCCCCTGTAGATAGCGCCATACAGCCCCCTGTAGATAACGCCATACAGCCCCCTGTAGATAACGCCATACAGTCCCCTCTGTAGATAGCGCCATACAGCCCCCCCTGTAGATAACTACATACAGCCCCCCTGTAGATAACTACATACAGCCCCCCCTGTAGATAACTACATACAGCCCCCCCTGTAGATAACGCCATACAGCCCCCCCTGTAGATAACGCCATACAGACCCCCCTGTAGATAACGCCATACAGACCCCCCTGTAGATAATGTCATACAGACCCCCCCCTGTAGATAACGCCATACAGACCCCTCCTGTAGATAACGCCATACAGACCCCCCCTGTAGATAACTACATACAGCCCCCTCTGTAGATAGCGCCATACAGCCCCCCTGTAGATAACGCCATACAGCCCCCCTGTAGATAACGCCATACAGTTCCCTCTGTAGATAGCGCCATACTGCCCCCCCTGTAGATAACGCCATACAGCGCCCTTTGTAGATATCTACAGAGGGGGCTGTATGGCGTTATCTACAGGGGGGCTGTATGGCGTTATCTACAGGGGGGACTGCATGGCGTTATCTACAGGGGGATGTATGGCGCTATGTACAGAGGGGGCTGTATGGCGTTATCTACAGGGGGGACTATGGCGTTATCTACAGGGGGGGCTGTAAAAAAGGCACTATCTACAAGGGGGCGGGGGTTGTGTGACACCCAGGGGAGGGGGGGCCCCAGTCAAAAGTTTGCTATGGGGCCCAGTCTTTCCTAGTTACGCCCCTGGTCATACCTATGAAGTCTACGTTGTCCTGCTAAAGGGGACAGATGCAGCTCTTGTATGAGACTAGGCTGCTGGAGGAACTAAGGGCAATGATTTTCACTCGTCTAGTCTAAAATTGGGGATAGACGTAAAGATTTCCCTAGATCTATGAACATTACAATATTCTTTACAGTTGGAATACTTGTTGGAAAGGGGCATACACCAATACATGTATCTCCACATTGCCCATTTTTGATATATATATCAGACTATATTAAACACCAGTCTTTATATAAAGAGAGCTGGGGTAAAATGTGCCTAATTTATTAGGAGAGGCATTTTTGGTAAAGTCTCGTGAGTTTCTCAAATGCTGCAAAAGTCATAATTTTCATTAACCACTAATTACCAAGTAATATTTTAAAGCATGAATGATATCTGTTCCAGCTTAAGGCCGGATTCACACGAGCGTGTGCGTTTTGCGCACGCAAAAAATGCTGCCTTTTGCGTGCGCAAAAGGTCCACAAAAGCTCCGTGTGTCATGAGCATATGATGCGTGGCTGCATGATTTTCGCGCAGCCACCATCATTATGACACTCTGTTTCTATGTTTGTAAACAGAAAAGCACGTGGTGCTTTTCTGTTTTCATTCATAGTTTTGACTACTGTAGCGCGCATTACGCGCGGCACACGGAAGTGTGTCCGTGTGCCGTGTGCGGTTTTCACGCATCCATTAACTTCAATGGGTGCGTGATGCGCGAAAAACGGGCAAATATAGGACATGTCGTGAGTTTTACGCAGCGGACATACACTGCGTGAAAATCACGGACTGTCTGAACGGTCCCATTGACTAACATAGGTTCGTGTGACGCGCGTGAAAATCACGCGCGTAGCACGGACGTATTTTACGTTCGTCTGAATAAGCCCTTATGTGCAGAGCCAGCCTTTATGGAGATAATTTTTCTCCCAGAGTAGCTTCACTTACCATGGGTAAGTGGGTGAAAGAAAGGGTTAAACCAGAGGCGTAGCTAGGTTCTCCCGCACCCGGGGCAAAGATTCAGATTGGCGCCCCCCCCCCCCCCCCAATTTATTTCCCGACATCTCCTTCCCCCTCACCATGTTTTCTTTCCCTACCAATCAATGAGGTGTAATTTTTTTTCACAATTTTTTTAATGTAACTCGAGCATAAAAGCATTTCTACATTTTACAAGCGATATAGTTCTATAATGTAATTAACATAAAAATAAATTAAAAGAAAATAAATTAAAGAGGCCACACACAGCCCCCTGTAGATAGCGCCACACAGCCCCCCTTGTAGATAGTGCCAAACACAGCCCGCTGCCCCGTTGTAAACAGCGCCACACTCCCCTCCTCCCTTGTAAATAGTGCCACATTCCCCCCCCTTTTAAATAGCGCCACACTCCCCCCCTTGTAAATAGCGCCACACTCCCCCCCTTGTACTCAGCGCCACACTGTGAACAAACCGGTGAGCGGTAGCCTACCGCTACCACTCTCCGCTCTGCCTGGTGTGACTTACCGGAGAAGCCGAGGAGGTCATTCGGCGCAGGCAGCGGCGGAGTAACTTCTGACTAGGGTTGGTGATAGCCAGTGCCGGCCTTAGCTTGGATGGCGCCCTGTACGGGACTCTATTGCCGCCCCCTACACAAACCAAAAATTACCACATATATGGACACGCTGGAACATATATACTGTACATACATAAAGACAGATATTTAGACATACAGGCAAATATACATACACACATCTGTAATATATACATACAGGTAAATATATAGACGTACAGACACATATACACACACACACCGGCAGATAAATACACAGACCGGAACATATACAAATACATAAAAGGCACAAATATACAAGCACAAAGACACATTCACAAACAGACCCATATATACCCACACAGGCACATATGTACACAGCACAGATAATGTAGTAGATGTTACCTGCAGTCCTATGTAACAACACAGATAACACACAGTGATAACTTTCTGAGTACAGATAATGTAGCAGATGTTACCTGCAGTCTTATGTAACACCACAGATAACACAGTGATAACTCTCTGAGTACAGATAATGAAGTAGATGTTACCTGCAGTCTTATGTAACACCACAGATAACACAGTGATAACTCTCTGAGTACAGATAATGAAGTAGATGTTACCTGCAGTCCTATGTAACACCACAGATAACACACAGTGATAACTCTGAGTACAGATAATGTAGTTATGTCACCTGAAGTCCTATGTAACACCACAGATAACAGTGATAACTCTCTGAGTACAGATAATGTAGTAGCTGTTACCTGCAGTCCTATGTAACACCACAGATAACACAGTGATAACTCTCTGATTACAGATAATGCAGTAGCTGTTACCTGCAGTCCTATGTAACACACAGATAACACAGTGATAACTCTCTGAGTACAGATAGTAGTGTTACCTAAAGTCCTATGTAACACCACAGATAACACAGTGATAACTCTGATTACAGATAATGTAGTAGCTGTTACCTGCAGTCCTATGTAACACACAGATAACACAGTGATAACTCTGAATACAGATAATGTAGTAATGTTACCTGCAGTCCTATGTAACACCACAGATAACACAGTGATAACTCTCTGATTACAGATAATGCAGTAGCTGTTGCCTGCAGTTCTATTTAAATCACAGATAACACAGTGATATCTCTCTGAGTAAAGATAGTAGTGTTACCTGAAGTCATATGTAACACCACAGATAACACAGTGATAACTCTCTGATTACAGATAATGTAGTAGCTGTTACCTGCCGTCCTATGTAACACCACAGATAACACAGTGATAACTCTGAATACAGATAATGTAGTAGTGTTACCTGCAGTCCTATGTAACACCGCAGATAACACAGTGATAACTCTCTGAGTACAGATAATGTAGTAGATGTAAGAGACAAACACATGCAGAGACACACACACACACACACACACACTGTAACATATACACATACAAACACAGAGACACACACTGTATTCACACTACACACACATACACACACAGACACTCACCATGTCTCCTTGCTGACAGCATCACTGGTCAGGACGGGCTGTGGGCAGAGCTTCCTCTCTGCTTCTCGGCATGTGTAACAGCAGAGCTGGAAGGCTGCAGCATGGGAGTGGACCTGTCCCCTGACCTGAGTCTCATCTGACCTCATGTCACTGATGTGAGGTCAGGTGACAAGTCAGATGGCTGGACTGGTCCACTCCCTGGCCGTCACAGACCCCAGTCAGAAAGCCGTAATTTCCTGGCTCTTCCTAAAGCTGCTGCAGGTGTCCGACATACGGGGCGCCTGTCAGCAGCGATCAGCTGCTCTTTGGTGCCCCCCCTTCCCTACCACCAGGTTGCGCCCGGGGCACATGCCCCGCCTGCCCCCCCCCCCTAGCTACGCCCCTGGTTAAACTTACAACTTTGTTTTTCCTTATTGATCCACAATTGATCAATATTCAAACAAGACATTTACATAAGCTTTAAAGGAGTTATCTGGTTATCAAAAATTGCATTGCATTAATATTTTTATGTGAAAAGAAGTCACTGACTAATGTACTTTTATTTAAAATTCGGTACTAAATTATAAAGGAATCACTAGTTGAGCAATTCCCCAGAGTTCAAGTTCTGGAATTGCTCTGTGAGCGATTCCCCAAAGGCAGCTGGAGACTGTCTGGATAAAGCATGCAGGTAATACGCTACCTAAAGTCCATTACTACTCTGATCAGCAGAGTCTAAGGCTACTCTATGGTGTTCACCAGAGCCCACCTCAAGGCAGATCAGATTTGTCTGCATAGAACCCAGGTTGCATTAACAGAATACAGTGTTGGACAGGAGGTGCAATGCTGGCAATACCAGAACGGAAACCAGACAGACAGAGGGTAAATAGCAAACAGGGTACACAAGCAGGAGAAGACTGTAAGTCCAAAGCAGAAAGCAGAAGAATACCAGGAGTTGCAGAGGTCAAAACCAGCCGAGAGCAGAATGTCCAAATCAGTGAGCAATAGGTTTAGGCTGGGTTCACACGACCTATTTTCAGGCATAAACGAGGCGTATTATGCCTCGAATTACGCCTGAAAATACGGCTACAATACGTCGGCAAACATCTGCCCATTCATTTGAATGGGTTTGCCGACATACTGTGCCGACGACCTGTAATTTACGCGTTGTCGTTTGACAGCTGTCAAACGACGACGCCTAAAATGACTGCCTCGTCAAAGAAGTGCAGGACACTTCTTTGGACGTAATTTGAAACGTTTTTCATTGAATTCAATGAAGAACAGCTCAAATTTACGGCCATCAAAGACGCCTCGCATAATGCGAGGAGGAGCATTTACGTCTGAAACGACGGAGCTGTTTTCTCCTGAAAACAGTCTGTAATTTCAGACGTAAAAGCCTAGGTCCAGTTCCAATAATCCAAATAGTCAGGTGATACAGGGAGTAGCCAGGAGCTTGATCAGATACTTGCATGTACAAAGAAATTCACAAACAACAATGAAAGAATTGACCAGACTTAAAGAGGCTCTGTCACCAAATTTTGCAATCCCTATCTGCTATTGCAGCAGATAGGCGCTGCAATGTAGATTACAGTAACGTTTTTATTTTTAAAAAACGAGCATTTTTGGCCAAGTTATGACCATTTTTGTATTTATGAAAATGAGGCTTGCAAAAGTACAACTGGGCGTGTTTAAAAGTAAAAGTTAAACTGGGCGTGTATTATGTGCGTACATCGGGGCGTTTTTACTTCTTTTACTAGCTGGGCGTTCTGACGAGAAGTATCATCCACTTCTCTTCAGAACGCCCAGCTTCTAGCAGATCACGCTGTGACGTCACTGTGAAGTCCAACTGGGCGTGTATTATGTGCGTACATCGGGGCGTTTTTACTAGCTGGGCGTTCTGACGAGAAGTATCATCCACTTCTCTTCAGAACGCCCAGCTTCTGGCAGTGCAGACACACAGCGTGTTCTCGAGAGATCACGCTGTGATGTCACTCACTTCCTGCCCCAGGTCCTGCATCGTGTCGGACGAGCGAGGACACATCGGCACCAGAGGCTACAGTTGATTCTGCAGCAGCATCGGCGTTTGCAGGTAAGTCGATGTGGCTACTTACCTGCAAACGCTGATGCTGCTGCAGAATCAACTTGAGCCTCTGGTGCCGATGTGGCCGACACGATGCAGGACCTGGGGCAGGAAGTGAGTGACGTCACAGCGTGATCTCTCGAGAACACGCTGTGTGTCTGCACTGCCACAAGCTGGGCGTTCTGAAGAGAAGTGGAGCTAGTAAAAGTAGTAAAAACGCCCCGATGTACGCACATAATACACGCCCAGTTGGACTTTTACTTTAAACACGCCCACTTGGACTTTTGCAAGCCTCATTTGCATAAATACAAAAATGGTCATAACTTGGCCAAAAATGCTCGTTTTTTTAAAAATAAAAACGTTACTGTAATCTACATTGCAGCGCCTATCTGCTGCAATAGCAGATAGGGGTTGCAAAATCTGGTGACAGAGCCTCTTTAAATACTCCACCCTAGAATCTGATAGAAAGAAGACAGAGAAATAAGATTGGCTCTGCAACTCAAAATGCCACCCAGAAGCTAGGCTTGTAGTCATGACAATCTTAAAGAGACGGACGTTTCCTAACATAAATTGCGCAGTTCAAACCAAATGGTTACTGGAAGTCCTGTAACTTTTCTAATATTGATGATGCGCCGAAACGGCCCCACTTGGCTGAGGGCTTGCTTCCTGTACTGTTCGTGTCAGCGTGTTATCAAGCCCTCAAGTGACTATTCCACTGATTCACAGTTCTTACAGTAAAGATGATTTGCCGCTTCCGGAGATTGAACCTTTTTTTTCCAGACGGAGGGAGTGGCCCCTTGTATTTTGAGATTTAACATGGAACAACTTTTTATCACGTTATGTACTTACCCCGTCTCTTCCGAAGACAAAAAACATTTAATTCTTTTAATATTTACACATAAGGGTATGTGCACACACACTAATTACGTCCGTAATTGACGGACGTATTTCGGCCGCAAGTACCGGACCGAACACAGTGCAGGGAGCCGGGCTCCTAGCATCATAGTTATGTACGATGCTAGGAGTCCCTGCCTCTCTGCAGGACAACTGTCCCGTACTGTAATCATGTTTTCAGTACGGGACAGTAGTTCCATGGAGAGGCATGGACTCCTAGCATCGTACATAAGTATGATGCTAGGAGCCCGGCTCCCTGCACTGAGTTCGGTCCGGTACTTGCGGCCGAAATACGTCCGTCAATTACGGACGTAATTAGTGTGTGTGCACATACCCTAACTAAGATTCTCCATACCCCTTATCAGATTAGTTGCTCTTTTTTGTAATTTTTCCAAATCCAGGGCATCCTTTCTATGAACCGGTGTCCAGAACTGAATTGCACATTCCAGATGAGGCCGCACTAATGCTTTGTAAAGTGGTAATATTATATCCCTGTCCGGCGAGTCCATGCCTCTTTAATATACGACAGTATCCTGATGGCCTTAGAAGTAGCTAATTGACATTGCATGCTGTTATTTAGTTTATGATCTACAAGTACACCCAGATCCTTCTCGAAAAGTGACTAACCCAGTTTAACTCCTCTAGTATATATGGTGCACGCAGATTATTAGTACCCAGATGCATAGCATTTATCCAAACAAAACCTCATATGCCAAGTGGAAGCCCAAACACTCAGTGGAGGGGGGTTATATCAAGAGGTTTACGCCAGTTTTTGGTGGAAAAAGATTAAACATTTTGGTGCACGCCATGGTTGCGCTAAAATTTAATGCTTCTTACTTTTCTCACCACTTTTTGAAAGCAGCAAGAAAGGGACGGTGCCTCCATCACAATTGTTCAATTTATACCAGAAACTGGCATAAATTATGGAGCAAATCTATACCATGTCTTAGCAGGAGTAGATTTGGATTTCTGTCACATTGACAGCCAAAAATACGCCAAATATATTAAGAGGTGTGCCCCACTGAATATATTTGGTGCATTTATTGCCAGCGTAAATTAGATTAAAACTGGAATTTGAAAAAACAGTCTTAATTTATTCACCCCAGTATTTTCAAGTTGGTTTGTAATTTATGAACATCTTCCATAAATTGAACTATACTACATAGCTCGGTGTCATCTGCAAATACACACTCCTCAACATTCAAATTGCAACACTTAGGGTATGTTCACACGCAGTGACCAAAAACGTCTGAAAATACAGAGCTGTTTTCAGGCGAAAACAGCTCCTGATTTTCAGAGTTTTTTTAAAAAAACTTGCGTTTTTCGCGGTGTATTTTACGGCCGTTATTGGAGCTGTTTTTGAATGGAGTCAATGAAAAACGGCTCCAAAAACGTCCCAAGAAGTGACATGCACTTCTTTTTTGCGGGCATCTTTTTACGCGCCGTATTTTGACAGCGACGCGTAAAATTACAACTTGGGGGAACAGAACACTGTAAAACCCATTGAAAGCAATGAGCAGATGTTTGTAGGCGTAATGGAGCCGTTTTTCAGGCGTAATTCAAGGCGTAAAACGCCCAAATTACGTTGGGAAAACACTGCGTGTGAACATACCCTAAGGGCACGGCCAGACGTGGCGGAATTGCTGTGGAATTCCGCTGCGGACAGTCTGCTGCGAACCATAGGCTGCGATGCGGAATTTGGTGTCCGCAGCATACACTGGCTGTTGCGGACGTGTAGCGAACTTGTTGCAGACTTGTTGCGGAATTTCTCTATTGACTTCAATGGAGTTTCAAAATTCTGCAGTGAAATCCGCAGATGTTATGTGTGTTGCGTTGCGGATTGGTTTTCCGAACAGGATATTTCTTTATTGTTGGACCTATGTGTTTCGAGGTCTATAGCCAGACTGAGATGGAATGTTTTAAAAGAGAGCAGGTTGAACTCTTCACCTGAATCCGCAACGACTAATCCGCAGCAATTTACTTCACATTTTAGGCAAAGGCGCAAGGGAATCTGCAACGCAGATTATGTGCGGTATTGATGCTTACAGTGTCTGCAGAAATACGCCACGTCTGGCCATGCCCTAAGAAGGAAAATTTGTGGAATTCTGGAAATCACAGTATCGATAGACATGTTAGTGATATGCAAATAAAAAATGGAAACAAAATATTCCAAACATCTTGATTTATTCAGTATCGAGTATGAGCTCTACACGCAGAAATACACGCATGTACACGTCTTGGCATGATATCAATGAGGTTATTAATAGTTGTCTGAGGAATGTTATGCCACGCTGAATGCACTTGGGCACGCAAATCATCAAGATTGGCTGCTGGCAGTTCCCTTTGCAATTGCCGACTCATAAGTACCATTTGTGCTCGATGGGAGACAAGTCTTGAGACGCTGCACGCCATGGTAGCAGGTTTGGGCCATGCAGGCTGCTCACAGTAGAACTAACAACATGCAGCCTGGCGTTGTCTTGTTGAAAATGGCTTCTGGGAAATGGCCCTACCACTGTTTCCACAAGCAAATCAAATGTAACGCCGAGATGTTAGTGTACCTGAAATGAAGACAAGAGGGGTTCGTCTACTGTACATTATGCCACCCCACACCAGAACACCATAATCCCAGGAGTAGGACCGGTGCGACGTTCCCTTGTGAAGGCCGCTTCGTGGTCTTGCCCACATGGTCTCCAGACCAATCTCCGTCTATCACTGCGTTCGAGACCAATGCGAGAACCCATTGCTGAGGAGGATAGCTCCATGATAGCCTTTGAGAGCGGTGGCATGTGGTCAATGGAACACCTGAAGCTGGACGTCTGGCTGGTTGCCCAAATTTGTGCAAACGCCTTCTGATAGTTTGTGTGGAGGCTGGTTGCCACCCTAGGCTTGTGTTGTGACATCCAATTTCACTTGCAGTACAGAATGAATCACTACGCGCCATTCTTCCAATCAGACGATCTGTCCGTGTCGATGTTCACCTCCACACACCTCTTGCTGTTCTCCTAACCTCCAGGACATGCAACGTTGAACAGTGCTGATATCTTGGCCAGGCGCATAGTGATCTCCTGGAGTGATAAACAAGGGTCTCTCAGCTCAAGGATTCTGACCCTGCCAGTTTGCGTAACAAGTGGCGATAACTGGAACGTTGACAAACAGGAGGCATCGCACAATCATCCCACACCGCTTGATCTGATTTTTGAGGTTTCATGTGGCTAATAAACTTTGCTTTCAATCCGGCTTTTATGCTCCTGACACATGCCACAGATTGGAGCTAGGTCCTGGAAAATTTGATCATTTGCAGATCTTAGCGACACCTGCTACTTCCTCTATTTGCATAACCTTACGGCTTGCCCTTCTTGGTGTTGCAATTTCAATGTTGAGGACTGTAGAAACAATTATTTTAATCACATCTTCTGTATCATTCATGAATAAAAGTATGCTCCAAAAAAAACTATGTAGCCAAGCTCAAATGATGAATAGCATCCCCAGATCTTTATTTTACCCCAGCAACATTGACAGTTAACTTTGTGCATTTGTGTCAGAAGGGTTCTCCTGGCAGCCACAAAACTCGGATTTACTGTCAGATAGCTAAATTGTGAAGCTATGTCCACAGAACATTTTTTTTTTCCATGTCTCCAAGGTCCAGTGGTTCTAGTTTAGACTTTCACATGCTTTAGCGCTTGGATGTCTTAGGCGGAATTCACACGACAGGGATTCCCGGCCGGGTGCCGGCCGTTCATAAATCGGCCGGCACCCGGCTGCATTAGGAATAATAGACCCCTAATGGGGCTATTCACACGACCGATTTTTTGACGGCCGGGAAAACCGCCCGTCAAAAAATAGGACATGCTCTATTTTCAGCCGGGTGCCCGGCCGCCCGGCTCCCATAGAAGTCTATGGGGCCGGGTAATACACGGCCATCACCGGAATGTGTTCCGAGTGATGGCCGGGTCTACCGTCGCTCGCGCACTCTCTCTCCTCCTCCTCACAGTGCAGAGTGCATGTGAGGAGGAGGATCTTTTATTGCTCGCTGTAGGAGTCGGAATCCCCAATCCCCGGCTGGGGATTGGGGATTCCGCTACAGGAGAAGTGAGTGACTACACTGTCCATATATGGACACAGCGAAGTCACGCACTTCTGCAGCGGAATCCCCGACTCTATGGCCGGGGATTCCACTACAGGAGAAGTGAGTGACTACACTGTCCATATATGGACACAGCGAAGTCACTCACTTCTGCAGCGGAATCCCCGACTCTATGGCCGGGGATTCCGCTACAGGAGAAGTGAGTGACTACACTGTCCATATATGGACACAGCGAAGTCACTCACTTCTGCAGCGGAATCCCCGACTCTATGGCCGGGGATTCCGCTACAGGAGAAGTGAGTGACTACACTGTCCATATATGGACACAGTGACGTCACTCACTTCTGAAGCGGAATTCCCGACCTGTGGCAGGGAATTCCTCTTCAGGAGAAGTCAGTGACTACACTGTCCATATATGGACATTGAAGTCAGTGACTTCTCCTGGAAGGGGGGGGGGGGGTGGGTGCAACCTACAGGGGACTGTGTGGCATCACCTACAGGGGGCAGGGTGGCATCACCTACAGGGGGCAGGGTGGCATCACCTACAGGGGGCAGGGTGGGTGGCATCACCTACAGGGGGCAGGGTGGGTGGCATCGCCTACAGGGGGCAGGGTGGGTGGCATCGCCTACAGGGGGCAGGGTGGCATCACCTACAGGGGGCAGGGTGGCATCACCTACAGGTGGCAGGGTGGGTGGCATCACCTACAGGGGGCTGTGTGGCATCACCTACAGGGGGCTGTGTGGCATCACCTACAGGGGGCTGGGTGGCATTACCTACAGGGGGCTGGGTGGCATTACCTGCAGGGGGCTGGGTGGCATTACCTACAGGGGGCTGGGTGGCATCACCAACAGGGGGCTGGGTGGCATTACCCACCAGGGGGGCTGTGGCATTATCTACAAAGGGCTGTGTGTGGCAACAAATTTAAATGAAATTCATCCGATTTTAAAACGGACAGGGAAAAAAACGGATGCAAATCGGGTCCAAATCGGCCGGAAAAAACGGCAACTCGGCCCGGAACGGAATCGGAACGGATGCAAATCGGATGCAAACCGGCCGGGAAAATCGGCCAAAAACGGCCGATTTTCCCGGCCGACACTCGGACCCTGTCGTGTGAATGAGGCCTTATGCTGTCAGTTTGTGTTTCCTACTACTCTGTAGCTGATCCATTGTTGGTCGTCAAACTCCACAAAGCAGCTCTAATAAATGATCAGGGCAGATATAACAGGGCAAAAATTGAATGAACTGAAAGGTGGCATCTTATGATCGCTCTGCAGTGTAAGTTATTAAGCTCTTCAGTGAATAATCTATTGCTAGTTTGTCTGTAAATTGCATGGCTGTTTGCTCGAATTTATGCAGCTGTTAGTAATGAGTGAGGCTAAAATGCTTGAAACGTATCAATTAGAATGGGTGACCATTTCCTTTTGGTCATGTATTATATCAACAGAAGAAAATATCTGTTACAATATTTTATTACATGCGACTATTATTCCAATTTTTTGGAAACAAGTCAGTCATTATTGTAAACTATTTTCTTGTTGTAAACTAGAACAAGAAATTAAATGTATGAAGAAGTGTGTGAATAAATACTCCAGTGGGATTGATCCAGTAGTAAATGATGTCATCGCCACTGGAGAGTTTCTCAGTTCCGTAAGAGAAGCTCATTAAGAGATCATTTTCCTGTACAACAAAAATATTTTGCTGATAAAAAGACAGATCTAACAATTATAGCATAGAGCAAGAAGAAAACAATGGAACATCTGCTTCTAAAAGATCTATGATGAAGGGTCTCTTAAGGCTCTGTTCACATCAGTGCAATGGCTTCTGTTATTAACAGAGCTATGGTAAATCTATTGCGAAACCGATCCTAATACACGGTGGCGTACATTCAAGAGAGGGAGTCACTTAGCAATGATCATAAAATGCACTCGATTATGGTGCCGGGCATGGCATATTCTAGAGAATTTGACCAACAGGGCGCCCACCCCCCCCCCCCCCCAAATCAAATAATGCTTAAAACATTAACTCCTTAAGGTCACAGCCAATTTGAGTTTTTTCATTTTCGTTTTCTCCTCCCCGCCTTCCGAAAGCCATAACTTTTAAATTTTTTCGTCAACATAGCCGTATGAGGGCTTGTTTTTGCGGGACAAGTTTTCCTGGCACCATTTATTGTACCACATAATTTACTGAGAAGCTGAAAAAAAAATTTTGGGTGCCGTGAAATGGGTAAAAAACAGCAATTACGCCATTTTTTGGGGGGCTTTGTTTTTATGGCGTCCATCAGGCGGTAAAAATGACATGTTCACCTTGTTCTACAGGTTGATACAATTATGGCGATACCAAATTTATATGTTTTATTTTATGTTTTACCACTTTTAGAAAAAAAATATTTGAGAAAAAAAAATGTTTTATGTCGCCATATTCTGAGAGCCATAACTTTTTTATTTTTCCGTCAATTTAGCGATGTGAGGGCTTATATTTTTCGGGGCGAGCTATAGTTTTCACTGATACCATTCTGGGGTACATTTTTTTTGAAAGCTAAGGTGACCAAAAAACGTATATAAAATTACAACATTTACGGCGTTCAACGAGCATGTTAAACAACGCTATATTGTGATAGTTCAGACTTTTACGGATGCGGCAATACCAACTATGTTAACTTTTATGTTTTTTAATATTGCTCTAAGGAAAAAATTTAAAAACGTTTGGTTTTTTTAACTTTAATTTTTTTTTGGAACATTGGGTGCCGTGAGCCCGCTCCATACTTCCCCTTAATGGCTGTCACTTACATGTAATAATAACAGTAGATCAAGCACCTGTGAATAAAACATAGAATGAAATCACATACATAGCACCACTCTTGCACTCTTGCCTATGAGCTGTTTCTAATCCTGGAGAATCATTTTAATGTGTTTCTTTAAAAAAGTAGATGTAACTAGGAAACAGCCCCCTGTAGATAGTGCCACACACAGCCTCCTGTATATAGTGCCACACACAGCCCCCTGTAAATAGTGCCACACACAGCCCCCTGTAGATAGTGCCACACACTGCCCCCTGTAAATAGTGCAATACACCCCCCCCTTTTTACATAATTGCCCTGTGTAAACAGGGGAATGATCAGCAGATGAACGAGCAAACGCTCGATCATCTGCTGGTCATATCGTTCTAAAAAAGCAAAAGATTATTGTTGTCGGCAGCACATCTCCCTGTGTAAACAGGAAGACACGCTGCCTACATGATAATAATGGATGGGGATGAGCGATCGGAGTAATGACCGCTCGTCCCCATCCAAAGCTCAGTGTGACAGGAGCAAGCGAGCGCTGATGAACGATGTCTCGTTGATCGGCGCTCGCTGCACCGGCCGGTGTAAAAGGGCCGTTTTCACGGGATGTCTATTCACAATCTCTGCACTTCGTTACTCTGTCTGTGGTAGTTACAGCAGAGGAAGCGTGATCTCGTGAGATCTCGCTGTAAATGACAGGTTACAACGAGATCACGCTTCCTCGACTGTAACTACCATAGAAACAGTAACGAAGTGCAGAGATTGTGAATAGACATCCCGTGGAATGTCTATTCACTGTCTAAACACTTCAGTATTGTTAATGTGTTAGTATAAGACAGCACATAAGGATCTAGCAAGATCCCTATACGCTGAGTAAATGAATGGAGAGGAGTGCATGAGGCTGATTGGTCAGCGTCATACACTCCCCTGTACAACGCCGCCCACTTGGTCTAAAGTAAAAATACGCCCACTTGGGCATTAAGCAACTCATTAGCATAAATCTAAAATCGCTAATAAAGTGGTAAAAATAGATCGTTTTTTAAAAGAAAAAGCACTGCTGTCACCTACATTACAGCACCGATCTCCTTATGTAGAAGATAGGGCACTTATAATGTGGTGACAGAGCCTCTTGGGAATAGGGGTAACACAAAATGTAAAAAGTGCTTGTTTGGTATGATGGTCGAGCTTCAGGCTTACATGGAAAAACAGCCTTCAAATCTAAAGCAGTTTTATATTCTGGCTTCTGTTAGACACGTAGATATTGCTTTCTGCTGTCACTTTATACTTTTAGGGTAAGCACTATCGATATGCTTGCTTGCAATTATGGTTGTGTTTGCGCACTGTAGGACTGAGTTTAATTTACCACTTTCTCCTCCACATAATCATATTTATGAGACCTGCAGTCATAAAAAGGCAACCTGTTCTTCAAGGGTATGTTTTGAATAGCTGGAATATATTAAATAAAGTAATCAATGCAGAGTAGATCTGCCCTAGTTGTGCATCTACTTTCTGCAAAATACTTATGCGCAAGGCAATCTATCTTTTAGAAGTTTACATATTCATACATTTATACACTGAGAGCAAAGGTAACCTTTTCACTTGCCAAATGAAACCAGAACGATAAATAAAAATTAGCAGAGGGCGTTCTTCCAAGCATCAAATACTATAAAAAATATGTAAAGGTTTATCTATGGCATTCTATATATCACATATAATTATTATTATAATATTAGTAATACAGCTAATGCTATAGTGTAACAAAACAATATTTCAATTGTAAAATAATAACCATGCAACCTTAAGTGCTACAGTATTTAAATCTTAAAGGGGTATTCCCAAGATGGCTCATTGTCTCCTATACATAAAATCATTAAGCTTTGCAAATATATATATTTGCTATAATTTACCATTTTTGTGGAATGACCCCCAAAAATATCCCATGAAATATTGCTGCTGTCATCTGGTTGCTGCTGGATACGTCCCTCATTAGTTCTGTACTGTCCCAGACGAGCATGCAGTTTACCCGTTCTTGCTGCACAGGGTGAACATGCGTAGTGAATACCACTGTGCTAGCTGATCTGCCTGACTCTGCATTCTCTAGGTGCTTCTTTACTGTACGACTGCTGAGCATGCGCAAAAGACTATCCACCTGAACTATCAATGAAATTGTATATAAATATGAGGATATGCATACATATTATTTTGACCTTATTTAGCTCAGTGCAGCAGTGTTGGCAGTGCACGTGAGAGGAAAGTACAGGTCGGTGCCTGCAACCAAGAGGAAACACAAATACTTCTGGAAGCAGAATCGCATGTTTGCTAAGAGAAGAAGGGTGCAACAATGGGGGAAACAGAGTACAAATATGTAGAAGAAAAGGACAAAGTAGCAGTCTCTTTTCACAAGTTATCAAGGAACTATGCTTTTGCCAAAAACAATAGATTGTGGGATAACCCCCTTTTAAAGAAAGGCGTGGTGAAGCAGGACAGGCGTGGTACTCAGCGCAGCACGACTCCAACTCAATACAGCACTTGACCAGGATAGCACGGGATGCAGGTTACAGGTAGCAGGAACGGGAAACACTGGGAAGTGGAAAACACTTTTGAATAGACAGAATAGGGTAACGACAACAAAGCTCAGGCAAAGCAGGAAGGGGCTGGGCCCCTCTTATAGTCCAGGGCGCAAATGGACTAATTTGACACTAACTCAGGTGCGCGCGCTACCCCTTTAAGAGCGGGCACGAGCATTCGCGCGCACCCTACGTGACTCGGCCGAGAGAAGCGAAAGTGAGCGCTGGCGTCTCCTGAGGAGGAGATGGGGGCCAGCGCTCACAGACCCATGGCTGCGGCCGTCAGGAGGTGAGTGAGCCTGACGGCCCGCGGCCATGGGCATGACAGTATCCCCCTCTTACACCCCTCCTTTTGGGGCAAGAGCGATAGAGAAACTTCTTCAGAAGGGTAGGAGCATTGAGGTTCTCCTCTGGCTCCCAGGACCTCTCTTCAGGACCAAATCTCCTCCAATCCACCAAATAAAAGGTTCTTCCACCCACTCTCTTGGTGTCCAGGATCTCTTTAACCTCAAAAGTATCTGATGAACCGCTGGGAGCCACTGCAGGACTAGGAATCTTGGAGTAGCGGCTCAGGACCACAGGTTTCAGAAGGAAGACATGGAAGGAGTTGGGGATCTTGAGGGTAGGAGGCAGCTGAAGTTTGTAGGAGACAGGGTTGATTTGTTGCAAAATCTCGAAAGGTCCGAGGAACCTGGGAGCAAACTTGTACGATGGCACCCTCAGCCAGATATTCTTAGAGGACAGCCAGACCTTAGTGCCTGGAAGAAACTGGGGAGGCTCTCGTCTTCTGGTGTCTGCCTTTCTCTTTATGCGGTCCACCGCCAGCAGAATAGAAGATCGTGTCTACTGCCATAGCTGCAGAAAGTTCCTGAAGGTAGAGTCAGCTGCAGGCACCTGGGACATAGTAGAGCCAGGCAGGGGTATTCGAGGATGTTGGCCGTGAAGAACGGGCGATGGATTTTAGCAAGGAGACGTGGAAGGATTTAGGGATCTTGAGGGTAGGAGGCAGTCAAAGCTTGTACGACACAGGATTGATCTGTAGTAGAATCTCGAAGGGTCCCAGGAACCTGGGAGCAAACTTACAAGATGGCACCCTTAGCCGGATATTCCTAGAAGACAGCCAGACCTTTGCACCTGGAAGAAACTGGGGAGGTTCTCGTTTTCTTGTGTCTGCCTTTCTTTTCATGCAGTCGACCGCCAGCAGAATAGAAGATCGGTTCTGCTGCCAGATTTGTAGAAAGTCCCTGAATGCAGAGTCAGCTGCAGGCACCTGGGATGCAGTGGAAACAGGGAGAGGTATTCATGGGTGTTGGCTGTAGACAATGAAGAATGAGCTGGAGGCGGTGGACTCGCTAGTGTGGTTGTTGTAGGAGAAGTCAGACCAAGGAAGCGGCGGCACCCAGTCATCATGCTGCCTGGAGATGAAGTGTCGCAGATAGTTCTCCATAATCTGATTTATTCTCTCGACTTGACCATTGGACTGGGGATGGTAGGCTGAGGAAAAGTCCTACTTCACACGAGGAGTCCGCAGAGGGCTCTCCAGAACTTTGATGTGAACTGAACCCCCTGATCCGACCCAATATGCAGAGGCAAGCCGTGCATATGAAAGATGTGTTGGATGAAGAGATTGGCCAGTCGGGTAGCAGAAGGTAGGCCGGTTAGTGGAACAAAATGAGCCATCTTGGAGATCGGTCCACCACAACCCAGACCGCAATGCATCCAGCAGAGGGAGGAAGGTCCGTGTCAGGCACAGGCAGCGGCAGGAGCAGGCCAGCCGGTTTGGAGTGGGCAACTTTATTTGCTGCGCACACCGTGCAGGAGGAGACAAAGTCCGTGATGTCTTTGGGCAGCGTGGGCCACCAGAACTGACAAGCAATGAGGTATCGGGTGTTACGGGCACCTGCCTGACCTGCCAGTTTGGAACTGAGTCCCCAGCGGAGGATTCTTCTTCTGTCTGACAGATGCACAAAAGTCCTCCCCGGGGGAATGTCTTTAACTTGCAGAGGGTTGACAGGGATGATGCAGGACGGATTAATAATATTCTGTGGAGACTCCATAGTGTCCTCTGTCTCGAACGACCTGGACAAGGCATCGGCCCTCACATTTTCTTGTCGGCCAGACGGTAGTGGAGCTCAAACTGGAACTGGGCAAAGAACAGCGACCACCTGGCTTGACGGGGATTCAGTCGTTGGGCCGTTTGGAGAAAGGTGAGGTTCTTGTGGTCCGTGAATATCAAGATGGGATGAACTGTGCCCTCTAGTAGATGTCTCCACTCCTGCAGAGCAAATTTGATGGCCACTAACTCCCGATCCCCAATCGAGTAGTTGCGTTCTGCGGAAGAGAAGAGCTTAGAGAAATATCCACATACCCTTGACTTGCCCTTGGGACCTCTCTGGAACAGGAGTGCACCATCACCGACAGAGGATGCGTCCACCTCCAACGAGAACTGCAGAGAGACATCCGGATGATGGAGGATAGAGGCTGACAGGAAGGCACTCTTCAGGCTATTAAATGCGGATTCCGCCTCAGGAATCCACACCTTTGCATTATTGCCCTTCTTGGTAAGGGTAGAGATAGGAGATGTCAGTGAGAAGAAGTTTGGAATGAACTGTCTGTAGAAATTAGCGAATACAAGGAAGCACTGTATGGACCTCAAGCCTTGAAGGCGTGGCCATTCCAGGACAGTCTTTACCTTCTCAGGATCCATCTTGAGGCCCCGATCTGAAATGATGTAGCCCAGGAAGGGTAGAGCATTTTTCTCAAACACACACTTCTCAAACTAGGCGTACAGGCGATTCTCCCTTAACCGCAGCAAAACTTGATGGACATGTCTCTGAAGAGTCATAGGATCTGGGGAAAAAATCAAGATGCCATCAAGATAGACTACTACACAAACATAGAGGAGATAACGGAAGATGTCATTATCAAACTCTTGGAGGACCGTGGGAGCATTACACAGGCCAAGGGCATTACTAGATTATTCATAGTGTCCGTCATGGGTGTTAAATGCCGTGTTCCATTCGTCACCCCGGCGAATACGGATTAGGTTGTAAGCCACGAGCAGGTCCAGCTTCGAAAAAATCTTGGCTCCCCATATGCGATGAAACAGTTCAGAAATCAATGGCAACTGATATAGATTTTTTTTACCGTGATCATGTTGAGACCCGGGTAGTCGATGCAAGGACACAGAGAACCATCCTTTTTCTTGACAAAGAAGAACCCGGCTCCTGCCGGGGAAGAAGACTTCCATATGGAGCCCCTCTCTAAGGTCTCCTTAACATAGGCGAACATGGACTGAGTCTCTGGCAAGAAGAGAGGATATACCCTACCACGGGGAATGGATGCACCAGAAATCAGCTCCATAGGACAGTCATGGGCCCGGTGTGGAGACAGCGTCTCTGGCTCCTTCTTGCTGAAGACATCCGAGAACGTGGAATAATGACAAAGCAATCCTGCCAAGGACTGAGGCAGAGGAGGCTGAGCCGAACGAATCTGTACCAGGGAGCGGTTGAGACACTCGGAACCCCACTGGAGAACCTCTCCAGAATACCAGTTCAGGACTGGGGCATGTAGTCGGAGCCAGGGCAGGCCCAGCAGCACAGGGTTGACGGCTTTAGCCAGGACAAAGAACGAGATGAGCTCGGAATGGAGGGCTCCCACTTGGAGCCTCAGCGGCTTGGTCACAGCTACAACCGGGTCTGGCAGAGGTAGTCCATTCACAGATGAAACCATCAAAGGCATCTCCAGAGGGGTTGTGGTAATTGGAGAAGATCCACCAGGTCTCTTCAAATGAAATTAGCAGCGGATCCAGAGTCCAGATAAGCTGAGACTCGGTGCGTTCTTTCGCCGGACACTATGGTCACTGGAATGGACAATTTAGACAAAAGTTCTTCTTCACCCAGGGTTTTCTCTCCCACCAACCCTAGGCTCTGGGGCTTTTTGGGGCACTGATGCACAAGATGGCCTCCGAGGCCGCAATACAAACAGAGTCCCAAAGTGCGTATGCGTTGTTTCTCCTGGATAGAGAGCTTGAGATGGTCTATTTTCAAAGACTCCTCTGGTGGAACAGCTGATGAAGGCAGCAGGGCTTGCTGAAAAAGAGGAACCGGACTAGGGAGTCCTCCCTCCCGACGGGCCTCATGGGACCGTTCTCAGATCCTTATGTCCATCCGGTCCCGAGGTGTGTCTGCGTTGTCTCTTTTGGGTAGACAGCTTAAACTGGTCCGTCCTCACAGACACCTTTGGAGGATCAGCAACTGAGGACAGCAGGGGTTGCTGCAAAGTAGGAACCGGGCTAGGGAGTCTTCCCTCCCGACAAGCTTCTTGGAACCGTTCTCGGATCCTTATATCAATCCAGACGGCCAGAAGGATAAGGTCATCCAGGGTAGACGGTAGATCTTGGGCGGCAAGCTCGTCCTTAATCTCAGGAGACAGTCCCTGCCAGAATGTAGCCACCAAGGCCTCATTGTTCCACGACAATTCTCCCGCCAGTGTGCGGCAGTGGATGGCGTACTCGCCCACGGAAGTGTCTCCCTGGCGTAGCTTCAGTTTATTTTTGGTGCCAAATATTGGTGTACATGCACACAAGCTACAATGTGGCTAGTTGTGTGTACAACATGACTAGCAAGTTGTGCCAAAATTATCACTTCACATGCACCATTTTAATAAATTTGGTGCAATAAATGCATGCATGCTAAGACAGTATTGATAAATCTCACCCACTATTTTGAACGATTCTAATATTTGATCACTCCTTTGAATGAAGAAACTCCAATAATACAATATGTTGCTTTATTACAGACACCATCAGCAGAATACAGACACCATTTACTGTAGTCTGTATTATGTGAATGGCATTCACACGGGTTCATGCAATGGCCAATAACAGTGCCTCTATTTCTCCTATGGCACCTGCCTGACAGGGAATTTGATTTTCCCATGCTTACGCAGTTCTGGATTTGAAAATGTACTTTTTAATGTATGACATAAGTTATTTAATGTCCATGATGCCCATAAATTCCAACTTCACACCGAGGAGTCCGCAGAGGGCGCGCCAGAACTTCGAGGTAAACTGAACCCCCCGATCAGACACAATATGCTGCGGCAAGATGTGAAGATGTGTTGGATGAATAGTTTGGCCAGCTGAGGAGCAGAAGGAAGACCGGTCAGAGGAATGAAGTGGGCCATCTTCGAAAACCGAAACACCACCACCCAGACAGTACTGCATCCGGCAGAGAGAGGCAGGTCCGTAATAAAGTCCATAGCTATATGCTGCCTGGGAGCATTGGGCACAGGCAATGGCTGGAGCAGACCAGCAGGTCTGGAGTGAGCGACCTTGTTGGCTGCACATACAGAACAGAAAGAAACAAAGTCCATAATGTCCTTGGGCAGCGTGGGCCACCAGAAATGATGAGCAATCAGATCCCGGGTCTTACGGACGCCCGCGTAACCTGCCAGTCTAGAGGATTGTCCCCAGCGGAGGATTCTTTCACGATCAGCCAGACGCACAAAAGTCCTCCCTGGAGGAATGTCCCCAACTTGCAGGGAATTGACAAAGACAATGCAAGACGGATCAATAATGCTCTGTGGAATCTCCATGGTGTCTTCTGTCTCGAAAGACCTGGACAATTCATCGGCCCTCACATTCTTGTCGGCTGGGCGATAATGGAGCTCAAACTGGAACCTGGTAAAGAACAGTGACCATGGGAAATTTTGCAAATACCCTCTCATTAATATATATAGAGTGGGTGATGAGAACCACAAAGGTGTATACCACAAGTTTTGTACAAATATTGATTAGGGAAAGGGAAAGGGGATAAGGATTGTGGTTCAGTTGGAAATTTTTTGATATAATAAAATAATAAACTTTATTAATAGACTTGTTAAAAGTTGTATATAAATTATTACAATTGTCTAATGCAGGTATGATTTAAATTATAGTGCGGATGACCCCCTATCCTACACCATAAAGGACATAATTTGCCTTATGAATTACTAGCTATCAAATATTACTATCTTTCAGTGCCAATGTTGCAATAGCTACCCATTTTGATTACTAATAGGAATGTCAGTATAGATTACAGGGGTAGACAGTATGTATATAAAAGTTTCCCCTTACTTGTTTATTGTATGGTAAATCATACTCAAAAAATTGCTTGTATTCTTATTCCCATGTAGTAAATCTGATTTTTATAGATATGTTAATAGCTCTAAAATGAGCTATATGGGAGCTTTATAACAATTAGTGCAGTAGTCCACAATCTGAGTGCAATGTATTGCATGCACTCTGTATTGAATGCTAGTTGCCAAGTTATAGACACTGAACCAGTGTCTTATCGTTCAAATCTAAGCAAAAAATCTAAGCAAATTGTGTGCGCCGCTGACCTGACACTGAGGCAGCTGTCAGTGAGATCATCTGACAGTGTATGTTGAGACGGAGTGTCTCGCACACACCGCTCACCTTGCTAGAAGCAGAGGCCGCGTGTGAGAACGAATTGCGGGCAAACACTGTTAGGCCCCATGCACACGACAGCAAAAAACCTCCGTTTTTGCGGACCGCAATTGCGGTCCGCAAAAACAGAGCCATTCACTTTCATTGAACACTGACACCTTTCCGTAGCACTACGGAAGGGTGTCAGTGCCGTGAAAATGTTCCGGGAATTATGGAACATGTCCGTTCTTTTGCATTTTGTGGGCCGTGCTCCCATACTTTGTATGGGAGCACGGCCCGAAAATGCGGCTGTCAGTCAGCGGCCGGCCGTGCCCGCAATCGCGGGCAGTGATTGCGGGCACGGTCATGTGCATGGGGCCTTTAGAATGTGGGTTGCAGACAGTGATAGATAGAGATTGACCTATTGCATTAGATTTAAAAGGCTAAACACCCGACGCGCGTTTCGCTGGCATTCCGGCTTCCTCTAGGGGTGTAACCCGCCGGTTCTGACGCCCTTAAATATGGTAAATGTTGATTCACAGCTACAAGGGCCAGTAGCAACATTTCATAGCAAATGAAGTGTATCAATGTGTTAATAACAAAGTAAATTGATTACAGTTGTTTGTCAAATACTCAATAATATGTGTTTTTAATAAAAAACAAACTATATGAGGACTAGGAACAATCAATTAGGGGATAATAATAAATATTACCAGAAATATGAAATTGTATATTTTATGCAGATAGAGTCCCATTATATACAGTAGGAACATCTTACAAAACTTTTTGATTGATATTATCCATTATGCAGATTATATGCAAAAACGGACCCATTCACTTCCATTGCACGCGGACACCTTTCCGTATCGCTACGGATGAGTGTCCGTTCCGCAAAAGTGGCCCGGGAATTATGGAGCATGTCCGTTCTTGGTCCGCAATTGCGGCACGGACTCCTCCATAGAAGTCTATGGGGGAAGCCAGAATTGCGGATGGCTACTGAGGTGCATCAGCAAATACGGATAGCCATCAGCAAATGCAGAAAAGTTGCTAAGCAACACAAAGGGGACGTCCCATCAACCAGGTCAGATGCCAAACCACAGCACTTCAACCAAGATGTCTCTCACCAAACCACAGGTGGAAAAACTCATTTTGGCCATCCAGCATCGCCCAGTAATTTGGGACAAGCGCCTGGATGATTATAAAGACACACTTTTGAAGGACAAGGCCTGGATTGAAGTGGTGAAGGCGCCTCACCCGGAGGAGTGGGATACTGCCTCAAAAAAAGAGCAGAAAAAGTTATGTAAGTATACACCCCACCCAAACTTAAACAACCCTCACTCCCCTAATTAACTTTTAATTGTAATCTTATTTATTTTTTTAACAGGTCAAGATCTAAAATCTAGGTGGAATACGTCTAGAGATCAGTTCAGAAGGGAGCTGATGTCAAAGGGCCGCAGTGGGGATGGTTCTTTGAAAAAAAAGCCATATCTCTATACTGAGCAACTGCGCTTCTTAAAGGACGTCATGCATATTGGGGCGTAAGTATAAATACACATTTCTAATAATTGTTGAATAATCTCCTACCTATCGTGTTCTTCTGGCTCATGGGTGCACATCGGGCTCTGCTATGTTGCACGGATACCTGCTCAACATTGCATTGATTTTGCAAGACATGGAAGTATGTAAAGTTGCACAGTTATCTATGCAACATAGCAGAGCCCAATGTGCACCCATGAGCTATAAAAACCCTACTAGATTGTTACAATTGTGCAACACTTGGAAGCATGCAACCTAGTTGTGTTCTTCTGGCTCATGGGTGCACATCGGGCTCTGCTATGTTGCACTGATACCTGCTTAACTTTGCATGCCATGGAAGCATGCAACCTAGCTGTGTTCTTGTGGCTCATGGGTGCACATCGGGCTCTGCTATGTTTCACTGATACCTGCTCAACTTTGCATGAATTTTGCAAGCCATGGAAGCATGCAACCTAGTTGTGTACTTCTGGCTCATGGGTGCACATTGGGCTCTGCTATGTTGCACTGATACCTGCTCAACATTGCATGAATTTTGCAAGCCATGGAAGCATGCAACCTAGTTGTGTACTTCTGGCTCATGGGTGTACATCGGGCAGCGGGCTCTGCTATGTTGCACTGATACCTGCTCAACTTTTGCATGAATTTTGCAAGCCATGGAAGCATGCAACCTAGTTGTGTTCTTGTGGCTCATGGGTGCACATTGGGCTCTACTATGTTGCACTGATACCTGCTCAACATTGCATGAATTTTGCAAGCCATGGAAGCATGCAACCTAGTTGTGTACTTCTGGCTCATGGGTGCACATTGGGCTCTGCTATGTTGCACTGATACCTGCTCAACATTGCATGAATTTTGCAAGCCATGGAAGCATGCAACCTAGTTGTGTACTTCTGGCTCATGGGTGCACATCGGGCTCTGCTATGTTGCACTGATACCTGCTCAACTTTTGCATGAATTTTGCAAGCCATGGAAGCATGCAACCTAGTTGTGTACTTCTGGCTCATGGGTGCACATCGGGCTCTGCTATGTTGCACGGATACCTGCTCAACATTGCATGAATTTTGCAAGACATGGAAGTATGTAAAGTTGCAGTTATCTATGCAACATAGCAGAGCCCAATGTACATCCATGAGCTATAATAACACTACTAGATTGCTAGAATTGTGCAACACATGGAAGTATGGGCTAGGTGTGAATGTGCAAATCAATATAGGTGTATATCAGGCGATTCATTCTTTAATTATTTATTATGTATTAATTTTATGTTTTCTAATCTAGAACTAGAGACAATCTCCAAGAGGACTCTGATGAGACACAAACAGAGTCTACACATGCGGAACCCTCCCAAGCTACGCCAGATGCTGTAGCACAAGACCCAGAAGGCCCCGTTGACCCTCCTTCGGAACCTCAACCATCAAGATCAAGAGGGCGCAAGCGTGGTCATGCACAGGACACTGGGGCCATGATTGAAGCCCAGGTGCTGGCCCATTTGAACAGGCGTCAAGCGGAGACCATGGAGGATACATTTGCCATAGCGGTGGCAACGCACTTGAAGCAAGTGCCACGGGAACGCCTCTTCAAATGCGAGTCAGCCATTCTGGGGTTGATAGAAGTGTTTGCCTCCAGTGCTTCTCCGATGGAACTCTATAATTCCATAGAGTTCCATCGAAGCAGGCTGGGTGTGCAAACAGCCCCCCTGCCAACTCTACCACCACCGAGGCCTCCTCAATATAGGGATTACAACCCATCACAGCCTCTTTTCTCCCAGGATAGGGGTATGTACCAGACCCCAAGCCCCTATTCAACAAGCTAGTACCACTATCCACACTCCTCACAAGGGCAGGTGGGGGATCAGTCTGGAAGCACAATTCATGGTGCTTTGTCACCACAATTTTCAGAACTATAATTTTATTTTGTGTTCTTTAATATATAGCGTTGTTTTTTATTTTTACATTTACAAAAAGATTATAAAAAATCTTTATTTTTTTTGTTAAAAAAATAAGTTAATAAAAATGTATAACCAGTTAACTTTGCCTTTTTGTAGTTTAATTTTGGTGTACATCTGATGTTTTGGAGTGTTTGGTGTTGTATGCATGATATATTGGCTTGTGTGATATATGTAGGATGTATGCAGAATTGAAGTACACCACACACCACAGATTTTTTATTTTTTTTTAACACTTTATTTTTGATCTCTGGTAGTTTTGACCTTTTTCTTTTATGTAAGGTTTCATTGTGAATGAAATTTAATTTAATTTTCTAAACTATCTTTCAATGTGTATATATAATGAGGTATTTGTTTGTATTTCTGCACAAAATACATTTTGATTTTTTTAAATTAATTTTATCACATTTCTAAACATTTTTATAATTTATTTTTTTTTGTATTTTGTCAGAAATGCATAAGCTCGCAACCCACGTCAAGGGTCCTCATTCTATTGCGAGTCCCTAACTAATAACTAAGACCGGGAACAACTAACTAGCTAAAAGCAACAGTCCAGAACAAACAATCGAAAGACAACTGTCCAAATACAACTATCTACTGCCGTGGATTGAATCCATCTGCCAAGGTACCGCCCCGGCCGAGGACACAAAGTAGTCTGCATAGAAATCCCGAGTCAACATTCCAGCTGTCCCGGGTCTTCCATGCGTGGAGTAGTCCACTGGGATGGTAGAAGTGGTAGGAAACTGCTCCAAGTCAATGTCTTGCATAGACTCATGAAGCCGACAGAAATTATGTAGAATAATACTCGCTTGGATAACAAGCATCACGTTCTGTGGTTCCATTTGAAGAGGGCTCTGGAATACCCGCCATTTGCTGCTCAGAATCCCGAAAGCACACTCGACATACCGTCTGGCCCGTGTGAGCCGGTAATTAAAAACATGCCTCCTTTCATCCAAACCACGCCGCGGGAATGGGCGCAACACATGAGGGGAAAGTCCAAATCCTTCATCTGCCACGATGACGAATGGCGCTGGAGGTCCAGTAGATCCAGGCAGTTGTCTCGGTTCTGGAAGGGCGAGCTGGTTAGACTGAAGCCGTTCACCCATTTTGGAAGCCCTAAAGATGCCAGCATCCGAAGAGCTCCCATAGGCCCCTATATCTACAATTACAAATCGGTAGTCGCTGTCAGCTAAGGCCAACAGCACCACCGAGAAATATTGTTTGTAATTAAAATATAGGGAACCTGAGTGAGGCGGCTTCTTCACACGAATGTGTTTCCCATCCAGCGCGCCGACACAGTTGGGAAACTGTGCAGATTGGTAGAAGCCCTCAGCAATCCGTAGCCAATCTTCTGGTTTTGGGCTGTGGCATCACCGCCGCTCTCAGACGCTGCCAGATGACTTCGCAAGTCAGACGGATGATCTGCGAAATGGTGGAGCAACCCAGCAGAAACTCAAAATGCAGTGATGCAAATGAGTTGCCAGTTGCCAGGAATCTGTGAAGAAAAAAAATAAATATATAGTACTGCTGGTACAGGATGACAGGACATCAGTACACACAGGGGACAACTACGGTTATTCAGGACATGGGACAACTACAGTTATAACAGCTAGCGGTGCATGGCAGGAATGGGCACAGGGGACAAGTACTGTTAGCTGTAGCAGGGCATGGCAGGAATGGGCACAGGGGACAAGTACTGTTAGCTGTAGCAGGGCATGGCAGGAATGGGCACAGGGGACAAGTACTGTTAGCTGTAGCAGGGCATGGCAGGAATGGGCACAGTGGACATCATGTGTTCTTACCGGAGGGTGACGATGAGCCGTTCCTCTGGAGAGATGCACTGTCGCATGTTGGTGTCCTGTAAGGTGATTCCAGGACCGAGGTCCGACAGCAGACAGTCAAAGCTGGAGATCGACATGCGGCAGAAGTTGTGAAACTTCTCCGGGTGCTGCCGCAGGTCATCATACAGAGTGTGGAAATGCCCCTTCCTGGGCCTTTGGGAGACAAATGGGTGAACCCAGTACCTCCTCCTCTTCCGCAACGGTTCTTCATCCAGCATAGCTTGCTGTCTGAAACGTCGATAGATGAGCCAGTCCAGAAGAGCATCATCCGCAAGTGTGTAGGGCATCCTTTCAACTAAATAAAATGCCAGAAATCAAAGCTATAGCAGCCGAGAAATCCAACACAGCTCTCTCAAAGCACAAATACCAGAGAAAATGGGACCAGAGAGATCATGTGACCGTTTTAAGGGGTTGGAACTTGTTAGTGACATAATTTGCACCCTCCCTCTTTATTTTGTGGATCCGTATATACGGATGTAATACGGATGCACTACGGACCGTATTTGCGGATAATATTCAGCAGAAATGTGTACGTTGCTGATGGTTTGCTGATGATTATAAAGCAATACGGAACCGTATTTGCGGTCAGTATTTGCGGATACGGTCGTGTGCATGAGGCCTAACAGTGTATGCCCGCAATTCGTTCTCACACGCGGCCTCTGCTTCTAGCAAGGTGAGCGGTGTGAGCGAGACACTCCGTCTCAACATACACTGTCAGATGATCTCACTGACAGCTGCGTGAGAGTCAGGTCAGCGGCGCACACAATTTGCTTAGCCCGAGAACCTCACCCTGTTGCTGCCTGACGTCTCTCCCGTCTCCGGCGGTGTGAACGATAAGACACTGGTTCAGTGTCTATAACTTGGCAACTACCATTCAATACAGAGTGCATGCAATACATTGCACTCAGATTGTGGACTACTGCACTAATTGTTATAAAGCTCCCATACAGCTCATTTTAGAGATATTAACATATCTATAAAAATCAGATTTACTACATGGGAATAAGAATACAAGCAATTTTTTGAGTATGATTTACCATACAATAAACAAGTAAGGGGAAACTTTTATATACATACTGTCTACCCCTGTAATCTATACTGACATTCCTATTAGTAATCAAAATGGGTAGCTATTGCAACATTGGCACTGCAAGATAGTAATATTTGATAGCTAGTAATTCATAAGGCAAATTATGTCCTTTATGGTGTAGGATAGGGGGTCATCCGCACTATAATTTAAATCGTACCTGCATTAGACAATTGTAATAATTTATATACAACTTTTAACAAGTCTATTAATAAAGTTTATTATTTTATTATAACCAAAAATTTCCAACTCAACCACAATCCTTATCCACCTTTCCCTTTCCCTAATCAATAAAAGAACAGTGACCACCTGGCCTGATGAGGGTTCAGCCGTTGGGCCGTTTGGAGGTAGGTCAGATTCCATTGGTCTGTAAAAATTAGGATCGAATGAGCTGCGCCCTCTAGTAGATGTCTCCACTCTTCCAGAGCCAATTTGATGGCCAGTAACTCCCGATCCCCAATCGAGTAGTTGCGTTCTGCGGAAGAGAAGAGCTTAGAGAAATATCCACATACCATTGACTTGTCCTTGGGACCTCTCTGGAACAGGAGTGCACCAGCACCAACAGAGGATGCGTCCACCTCCAATGAGAACTGCAGAGAGACATCAGGATGATGGAGGATAGAGGCTAACGTGAAGGCACTCTTCAGGCTATTGAATGCGAACTCTGCCTCGGGAGTCCACACCTTGGCATTCATGCCCTTCTTAGTGAGGTTAGAGATAGGAGAAGTCAGTGAGGAGAAGTTTGGAATAAACTGTCTGTAAAAATTGGCCCTCAAGCCTTGAGGGCGTGGCCATTCCAGGACAGAGTTTACCTTCTCAGGATCCATATCGAGATCTCGATTCGAGACGATGTAGCCCAGGAAGGATAGAGCATCTCTGTCAAACACGCACTTCTCCAACTTGGCGTACAGACGATTTTCCCTTAACCGTAGCAGAACTTGACGGACATGTCTCTGATGCATCACAGGATCTGGAGAAAAAAATCAAGATGTCATCAAGATAGACCTCAACACAAACCTAGAGGAGATCACGGAAAATGTCATTAAAGGGAATGTGTCGCTAGAAAAATATATATATATTTTTTTTAGTTAAACTGTTAGTCAATAAATGATTACACATTGTTCTAATTTTTTTTATTTTTTTCACAAGTCAGGAAATATTATAAATTAGATTCTAATTTATAACATTTCCATGTGCTGGTCACTATAGGGAGCAATTCCCAAAATTGCAGCATTGCAATGTGGTAAAGCAACCTCATTGCTTTATGCTGCAAATTTGGTGTAGACACACACAATCTAGTGTGCTCACACAATGCCCCCTCCTTTATCCTGGCTAGTGCCAGGAGAAAGGAGGGGGTTGAATGTTCAAACCTCCTACACTGTGTGCCGCCATTTTTTGAGCGAATGCACAGTGTAGGAGGATTAGATACAGTGTAATCACACAGTATAACACGCACAAACACAAACATAACTTACCTGCTCCTGCCCCCGCCGCTGCCTCCGCTCCGTCCGCTACGTCCGCTGCCTCCGCTCCTAGTCCTTGCTTCTGAACATATGGATGGAAGCCGCGACCAAAAGTAGTCACCTTACTGTCCGGCCGCGGCATCCAGTCCACATGAAAATGGCGTCGGATGTCGCCCGGCCGAAGACCTTCCTTTTGGACTGTGTGGGAGCGGCGCATGCGCCGTTCCCACACAGACGGCGTATGCTATAGTGAATGGAACGGCTCCCGTTCACATTCACTATGGGGATGTATGTGCCGTATTCCATCTCTGTATGTGTCGTTAATCGACACATACAGAGATGAAAAAAAAATGCCAGCCCCCATAGAGAAGTAAAAAGAAATAAAAAATAAAAAAGTAAAACACAAAAACACAAATAAATAAAATTTATTTTAATAACATACTAAAAGCAAAAACATATAAAAAAAAAAATTTCCGCGATACCTGTCTTTTAACAAACTCCTGGAAGACCGCGGGAGCATTACACAGGCCGTAGGGCATTACTAGATACTCATAGTGTATCACAGGTGTTAAATGCAGTCTTCCATTCGTCACCCTGGCGAATCCGGATTAGGTTGTAAGCCCCACGCAGGTCTAGTTTAGAAGAAATCTTGGCACCACGTATACGATCAAACAGTTCAGAGATTAGTGGCAACGGATATTTATTCTTCACTGTGATCAGGTTAAGACCTCGGTAGTCGAAACAAGGATGAAGAGAGCCATCTTTCTTTTTGACAAAGAAGAACCCGGCTCCTGCCAGGGAAGAAGACTTTCATATGAAGCCCCTCTCCAAGTTCTCTTCCACATAGGCGGACATGGACAGAGTCTCTGGCAAGGAGAGAGGATATACCCTACCACGGGGAAGGAATGCACCAGGAATTAGTTTGATAGGGCAGTCATACGCCCGATGTGGAGGCAATGTCTCCACCTCCCTCTTGCTGTAGACGTCCGTAAATGCAGCATACTGACCCAGAAATCCTGCCAATGACAGAGGCAGAGAAGGCTGAACCGAACGAATCTGCACCAGGCATCGGCTTTGACACTCAGGGCCCCACTGGAAAACCTTTCCAGAATTCCAGGACTGGGGCAAGCAGTCGGAGCCAAGGCAGGCCCAGCAACACAGCTTTGGATAGGACATAGAACGACAGGAGTTCGGAGTGAAGAGCTCCCACTTGGAGCCTCAGCGGCTTGGTCACAGCTATAACTGGGTCTGGCAGAGGTAGTCCATTTACTGAAGCAACTGTCAACGGGCTTTCCAGAGGGGTGGTGGGTAATTGAAGAAAGTCCACCAGGTCTCTACGGATGAAATTAGCAGCAGATCCAGAGTCCAGATACGCAGAGACCTGATGCGTTCTCTCAGTGGACACTCTGGTAACAGGTATGGACAATTTAGACGGAAGTCCTTTATTACCCAAGGTTGTCACTCCTAGCCACCCTAAGCTTTAGGATCTTTGGGGACACAGGCGCACAAGATGGCCACCGAGGCCGCAATAAAGACAGAGTCCAGAAGTGTGTCTGCTTTGTCTCTCCTGGGTGGAGAGCTTACACTGGTCCATAATCACAGACTCCTTAGGAGGGTTGACATCTGAGGACAGCAGGGGTTGCTGCTAAGTAGGCGCCAGACTAGGGAGGACTCCCTCCCGACGAACCTCTTGGAGCCGTTCTCGGATCCGTATATCGATCCGGGCGGACAGAATGATGAGGTCACCCAGGGTAGATGGCAGGTCTCGAGCGGCAAGTTCATCCTTAATTTTAAAAGCCAGTCCATGCCAGAATGTAGCCACCAGGGCCTCATTGTGCCATATCAGCTCTCCAGCTAGGGTGCAGAAGTGGATGGTGTACTCACTCACGGAGTTGTCTCCTTGGCGTAGGTTAATCAAAGAGGCAGATGAGACCCGACTAGGCTCCTCAAACACCATACGAAAAGTCCGGTGGAAGGCTTGGAAGTCACGTTTCCCTGGTCCTTGTCTCTCCCAGATAGGGTTCGCCCATGCAAGAGCCTTGCCAGTGAGGCGAGAGATTATGAAAGCGACCCCTGCGCCATCAGACAAAAATGTCCTACTATACAGGCTGAAGTGGATCTGGCACTGATTCAGAAATCCACGACAGGTACTTGCAGCTCCATCATAGCGGTCAGGATGTGGCAAAGAAACACGCGTGTCAACACTGCCAAGAGGTGTAGTCTGAGAATCAACACTGCCAGGAGGTGTAGTAGGAGGAACGGCAGCTTGTGCCTCCTGTCGACGTGCAAGAATGTTGAACGCCCGAAGGAGTTGGTCCTGTCGAGACCGGAGGTCTAGCATATCCGCCCGCATCTCTTGAGACGTTGTCATGGTCTTGAATCGACCAGTGGGGTGCATGGCCTGAGCATACTGTCATGAAGGGTCTGTGGAACCACTGGGCCATACCACCTTGGCGGTATGGCAGCTGGCCAACAGGGTGCATGTCAATGTCTATAGTTCATATAGGTACCTGTGGCAGCTCGGACAGTAGCAAGGCAGGCTTGGCTGGGACTAGGCAGCAGGTAGACGTCAGGTGAGGAGAAGCAGGTCAGGCTTGATATACAGCACGGCACGACTTAGGCTCAGCACAGTACTCGACCAGGATAGTATGGAACGCAGGGAACAGGAACAGAAACACAATAGGAGGCCATCACATAGACAAACTAGGGAAACAACAACAAAGCTCAGGCATCAAAGCAGGGGGCTGGACCCCTCTTATAGTCCAGGGTACTCACGGCCTGATGTTCATCAAAGTCCGGTGCGCGCGCTGCCCCTTTAACCCATTCCCGACATCCGCCGTGTATATATACGGCGCACGCCGGGTGGGGGAATATGGAGCGGCCTTACGGGCTGAGACCGCTACATAGAGCGAGTGTGTCGGCTGTGTGTTACAGCCGACACTTCCGGGTAACGAGCGGGATCCCGTTCGACCCCTCTTTTGTGAGGTAGGGCCAAAATATAAGCGATGAGCTACAGAAGGGAATAAAGGCATATTAACATTCAAGGAAACAAATCGGTGGTCAATACATAAATATTTATAAAAATCTCTGTTTGGTATAGATTATACTTTCATCAATTCTGAGAATGATACCAAAGTAAGATCTTTAAACAGCATATGTATGTGAGAGATACCTGAAGATATCCAGTTGTCCAGAGATATGCCCGGTAACTCAGAAATTAGATACTTCAAGGGTAAATTCCTAAGAGGTGTGAGAGCATGTAGGGGAAGGTGGGAGGAGTAGGCTTTCCAAATTTTTAGAGAAGCTGTGATAGTAGGGGATAAGGAAGCAGAAGGATTAGGAAAGGCCTTTGGATTAACACTTAGTAGAGATACAAGAGGCCTATCCGCAATGATATGTTCAATATGGAACCACCTCTTTGAAGGCAATGGGGTACACCAAAATTTAAATTGGTCTAAGGTAGTCGCCCAGTAATATCTCTGGACACCCCTACCACCCTGTTTCCAGTGTCTAAACATCATGTGGGAAAATAAAGGATCTGATAGGGAGAGTATCACGTCGTCAGCGTAGAGACCGATTTTATGAAGGGCATGGCCAATTTGGATACCTTGTATGGAAGGGCTCTGTCTAATAACTTCAGCTAGTGGCTCCATTACCATAGCAAATATCAAGGGTGATAATGGGCACCCCTGTCGAGTCCCATTAGTAATAGGGAATGGGGTAGATAAGAAGCCGGAGGCCAGCACTCTCGCAGAGGGAGTGGAGTACAATGCCATAATCGCAGATTTAATCAGTCCTCTTAAGCCAAATTTAGTGAGAACCGCATCTAAATATCCCCAATGGACCCGGTCGAATGCCTTCTCTGCATCCAGAGCAAGAAGCACGGAAGGCACTCCATGGGTACTAACCCAATGGATTCAATTCATGTAACGTCTTGTGCCGTCAGGTGCCTGTCTGCCAGCAATGAATCCCAACTGGTCCTCATGAATAAGGTTGGGGAGTAAGTTAACTAATCTCTTGGATAGCACATTGGCATAAATTTTTATGTCCACATTCAGGAGAGAAATTGTTCGGAAGTTGGCAGGAGAATCTGGAGACTTCCCTGGTTTCGGGAGTGTAATTATTGTAGCCGATAACATCTCGTTTGGAAAGGACCCTGTTAACGCTGCTTTATTAAATACTTCAGCTAGTTTTTGAGCTTATACATTTGAGTGTTTTTTATAACAAAAATTAGAAAAACCGTTTGGTCCTGGAGCTTTACCCTGCTTCAACCCTTTTATGGTCCGAAATACCTCTGCTTCAGTAAAGGGCAACGTTAAATTAGAGCATTCCTCAACCGAGAGGGAAGGGAGATTCAGGCAGCCCAGGCAACAGTCAATTTCCTGGAAGGACGGCTGGTGAGTCGTATCATGTTCCTTAAAGAGGCTCTGTCACCAGATTTTGCAACCCCTATCTCCTATTGCAGCAGATTGGCGCTGCAATGTAGATAAGAGTAACTTTTTTTTAATAAAAAAAACGAGCATTTTTGGCCAAGTTATGACCATTTTTATATTTATGCAAATGAGGCTTTCTAAAGTACAACTGGGCGTGTTTAAAGTTAAAGTATAACTGGGCGTGTATTGTGTATGTACATCTGGGCGTTTTTACTTCATTTACTAGCTGGGCGTTGTGAATAGAAGTGTATGATGCTGACGAATCAGCATCATCCACTTCTCTTAGTTACCACCCAGCTTCTGGCAGTGCACAGACACACAGCGTGTTCTCGAGAGATCATGCTGTGACGTCACTTCCTGCCCCAGGTCCTGCATCGTGTCGGACGAGCGAGGACACATCGGCACCAGAGGCTACAGTTGATTCTGCAGCAGCATCAGCGTTTGCAGGTAAGTAGCTACATCGACTTACCTGCAAACGCCGATGCTGCTGCAGAATCAAATGTAGCCTCTGGTGCCGATGTGTCCTCGCTCGTCCGACACGATGCAGGACCTGGGGCATAAAGTGACGTCACAGCTTGATCTCTCGAGAACACGCTGTGCGTCTGTGCACTGCCAGAAGCTGGGTGGTAACGAAGAGAAGTGGATGATGCTGATTCGTCAGCATCATACACTTCTATTCACAATGCCCAGCTAGTAAAAGAAGTAAAAACGCCCAGATGTACATACACAATACACACCCAGTTGTACTTTAACTTTAAACACGCCCAGTTGTACTTTAGAAAGCCTCATTTGCATAAATATAAAAATGGTCATAACTTGGCCAAAAATGCTCGTTTTAAAAAAAAACAAAAAACGTTACTCTTATCTACATTGCAGTGCCGATCTGCTGCAATAGGAGATAGGGGTTGCAAAATCTGGTGACAGAGCCTCTTTAAGGTTATATAGGTTATGGTAGTAGTTTCTAAATTGTTCACTAATGTCTTGGGGGTGGGTAATATGGACGCCTCACTTGTCCAATAACAACACAGTTCTTTGCTTAGCGTTTCTGTTTTTGATCATTTTCGCTAAAAGTACACCAGGCCTATTTCCGTGAAGGTAAAATCCAAACTGCAAAAATTTGGATCATGCCATATATCGGGACATAATAACACTTTGCTGCTGGTCTCTGAGGGCTTTGATGCATTGGGAAGTATCTTGGGTCACCTGTTTTTTATTAAAAGAGTCCAAAGTGTGCAGTTGGGAGAGAATATCACTAGATATTTTTTCCCTATGCTTTTTAGTCTGGAGGCGGCCTGAATACCCATTCCCCTCATGTAGGCTTTATGGACGTTTCACAATGAGAAACAATTGTCGGAGGAGGGGGAGTTTATGTCAAAATATGTTTGAAGATGAGTATCCATTAGTTCCATAGTCAGGGGATGATCTAATACCAGATCGTTCCGTTTCCAGGATGAGAAGGGGGGTGAGGGGGATTTATCTAAGATATTCAGAGAGATCGGGGCGTGGTCAGACCACGATATAGTCCAAATCGAGGATGCAGATATATATCGTAGGCTGAGTTTACTTACTAGAAACATGTCAATTCTGGAGTAAACCTTATGCGGTGCAGAGAAATATGTGAAATCACGTTTATTACCATGTTGGTGTAAATGAGAACGGGGTCTTTGGACTTTGGTGGAGTTAATTACAGGGTGCATGACTTCCTTAAAGTCTCCGCCAATAATTAGTAACCCCTCCGCAACTTTCGGAACTTTGCGGAGTATTTTATGAAAGGCCTGGAGTTGGTGGGAATTAGGGACATAAATGTTAACTAGTGTATACGTTATATGATTGACATCACATATTATGATCAAGAATCTACCTTGGGAATCTGAAATAACCTCATGTTTGTGAAAGACAACCGTGTTTTTAATTGCAATAAGTACCCCTTTCGACTTGTTGGGACTAAACACCTGATACAAATGCGTAAATATGGGATGGGTACATTTCGGGGGATTATGAGATGAGAAATGGGTCTCTTGAGCAAAAAAAACTTCACAACGGAGTCACAGCCTCTTTCCACAACAATTGGCGTTTAAATGGGCTGTTAAGCCCTTTGACATTTAGGGAGAATACTGTAAATAGGCATGATAAATTACAATGAAGATCAGTATAAAGGGCTTGACGCCACTCTAATATCCACATGTTGCATATGACGTCATGAAAAAATCTGGATAGACAGAACAGTAGAACTTTATACAATAGAACCAAGAACAAGAAAACAAAAGTGTAAAAGACATGGCGCCTACACTGCGCCGAATATACCTCCATGGGGGAGAGAGAAAGGCACTACCAGAAACATGTAGCATGTAGTTATAATCAAACAGTCACCTTTTAGAATCAGGTAAGGGATTGTCCCTGTTCCATTTCCCATTCGGGCTGGATACGGCGTGGTGATGTGCTCGGAGGAATGGCCACTTTGTTAAAAATAGGGATATTCCATTGATGCAACAGAGAAGTTCCTTCAGGGAGAGAAGAAATCACGTGATTAGATACATTCCTGGAGAAAATAATCTTGACCGAGAATCCCCATTTATACTTAAAGGGAATATGTCGCAAATTTAAAAAAAATTTTTGAGTAAGTTACTTATTTTTATTCCATTTTTTTAATTTTTTGCTGTATTTGTTTTTTTTCTTCCACATGGTGGGAAGTATTGAAAATGAAATAAAAATTTGACATGTTTTCCTAAATTGGCCACCAGAGGGAGCACTTCCCAGAATTACAGCAAGGTGTATAAGGGAAAGCAACCTGACTCACAGCTGCTGTAAATGTGGGAGGGAATCTCACCCCCCTTCCCTATTTTTGGCTACAAGCCAGGAAAAGGTGTCTTCAAAGGTGTCTTCAAAATTTCCCATTTTCGGAGAGCTTTTACAATGCAGCTGGTAGAAGCTATAGGACACACCAAAAGGCTGAGAATGATGAAAGTGAAGTGAATGACTTTTCAATTGACAGGTTCACACGGTGTGTATTTGACGTTGTTTTTTGGAGCATTTTACATGCCAAAAACCGCATAAAAATACGCTTGATTACGCTTTTTATTTACATAATTGGTAAAGTGCACTGTTTTACACACGCGTTTTTAAAATGTGCATTGTGTAAAATAAAGAAGTGTCGAGTCAATTCCTTTGCACGTAAAATGTGTCAAATGTTGCGCACACAAAATACGTAAAAAAACATGTGAAAAAAGCAAACCGAGCAATGCCCCAAATTGTGCCGATGGTCACAGTGACTAATATAATAAACCAGAAAAAGAAGAAAAGTCACGACCAAGTATTTGCAAAATTACAAACAATCTTTATTTCAGTCAAAAATACACAGAAAAAACACATTACAACTATACACAGTAAAAAGAATGAACCCTCATAAAGAGATGGAATCCGAACATGAAAGCAGCCTGGTCCCCCAGATGTTAAAATAGTCAAAAGATCCCACAAAAAGCATAAATCAATATTTTTAGGCAGGTGCTAAGCATAGTACATTTGCACAGATAGATACCTAATAAAATACATGCAAAGTGCAGTCATAGGCAAACTAATGAGCAGTATACCTACACCTACGTAGTGGAAAATGAGCAGGTGATCAGGACCGGGAGGGGAGACCGCTGTCAGACCCGACGCGCGTTTCGCTGGTGCTTCATCAGGGGTGACATATTTCTCTGCACCGCATAAGGTTTACTCCAGAATTGACATGTCTCCCCTCCCGGTCCTGATCTCCTGCTCATTTTCCACTACGTAGGTGTAGGTATACTGCTCATTAGTTTGCCTATGACTGCACTTTCATGTATTTTATTAGGTATCTATCTGTGCAAATGTACTATGCTTAGCACCTGCCTAAAATATTGATTTATGCTTTTTGTGGGATCTTTTGACCATTTTAACATCTGGGGGACCAGGCTGCTTTCATGTTCGGATTCCATCTCTTTATGAGGGTTCATTCTTTTTACTGTGTATAGTTGTAATGTGTTTTTTCTGTGTATTTTTGACAGAAATAAAGATTGTTTGTAATTTTGCAAATACTTGGTTGTGACTTTTCTTCTTTTTCTGGTTTAACATGTGAAAAAAGCGTCAGACGCTTGATTAAGCTTCCCATTTACATCAATGGAAAAGCGAGCCGTTAGTTTTTTACACAAGCGTTTTTAAAAAACGTGTTGTGTAAAAAAGAAGCGTTGGATCAATTCATAAAATGCGCCAAATCTTCCCAGTGTCAGTGGGAGTCCTAACTACGCGCCCCAAAACTTGCAAAAAGCACACACAAAAACGGCAAAAAAAAACTGCAAATAAAAAGGAATTGTGCATGGCCTGTTAGAAATGAATGGGTTAAAAAAACGGAGAGCACACTGAAGCGTTTCACTGAAGTGTGCTTGAGGCCTAACTTTATTTTTTTTGCAGATTCCAAAACGCTGGACCTATTGGACTACGTTGTAGATTCGGTGGACTACTATGATGATCTACGTTTCTTTTTTTAAATAAAATGGTTAGCGAGGAAAGTGTGGGGGAGTTTTTATTTCAATAAAAATATTTTCTTATGTTTCAGTTTTTTAATACTTTATTACCACCTTAGTAATGGCAATTGTCTGTTTGACGACGTCCATTACTAAGGCGGTGCTTAATGTCAGCCAGTAAAAAGGCTAATACTAACCCCCATTATTACCCCGGTACCCAGCGCCACCAGTGGTTTCGGGAAAAGCCGGGTACGATCCAGTACACGACCATCTGATGTGAAGGCAGAGCACTGTGGATGGCCGCAGGCTGCGAGAGAGAGACAGACAAGAGAGAGACAGAGAGACAGACAGACACAAACACACCTTACCTGCACTGTGGACGGCAGTGGCGTAACTACTGCGCTAGCTTGAGGGGGCTGTGTCGCCAGCCGACACAACCCCCCATATGCCCGGTGGCGCCGCTAGCAGTCGTCATGGCTGCTACAGCGGTAGTGCCGCTACTATGGGGCCCGCGCCCCCGAGCCTCCAACAAGTATGCCGGGCGACACAGGCCCTCTCATGCCTGTAGGCGTTGCTAGCACCGGAGGGGGCCCCGGTACTAGCGACAAATAAATACATGCATTAGCGCTGAATGGCCGGGCATGTTCTTACAATGACGCTAATTGGCTAGCGGCGTAACGTCATCACGCCGCTTCCAATGCTTGAAAGGCGCTGATTAACGGGGCAAGTCATTCTGCCCCGCCAATTAGCGTCATTGGACGACGCTCGTTCAGCTTCTGCAGACCTGCTCAGAAGAGAGCAGATCTGCATCGCCAGCGAACAGCGTGGGAACGGGATCATGTGAGTATGTAAAGTTTTTAGTTTTTTTCTCATAAAACTGTTAATGGCATTATCTATAGTGGGGGCTCTATCTACAGGGGGCTCGTCTATATGTGGGCCACTATATACAGGGGGGTCTATATGTGGGGCACTAGCTACAGGGGTGGTCTGTATGTGGGGATGTGGGGCACTATTACAGGGGGGTCTATATGTGGGCCACTATCTACAGGAGGGGCTCTATATACAGGGGACACTATACAGGGGTGGGTTATATGTAGAGTACTATCTATAGGGGAGCTATTTTTTTATGGCACTTTCTATAGGAGTGGGCAATATGTAGGACACTATATACAGGGGTGGGCTACCTATGGGGCACTAGCAACGGGGTGGATATATGTAGGGCACTGTCTACAGTGGTGGGCTATACGCGGAGCACTATCTATAGGGAAAGCTATATGTAAAGCTGCACGATGGCTCAGTGGTTAGCACTATTGCCTTGCAGCTCTGGAGTGCATATGTGGGCACTATCTACAGGGGCTGTATGTGGGAATATCTACAGGGGCTTCTATGTAGGGCACAACCTACAGGGGGCACGGTGTGTGTGTGTGTGTGTGTGTGTGTGTGTGTGTGTGTGTGTGTGTGTGCGACAGTGTATGGTACTATTATAATCAGGGACACAGTGTATGGTGCTATTATAGTTAGAGGTGCAAGAGGTTTTGAGAATTTTAACTTTGTTTATAGGTGCAGAAAAGTGAGAAGCTGAAGACATCTGAGCGGAAAACTGCAGAAATGGGTCATGGCCGGTAGAAATCCATCATAGATGTCTGGACCAGAGGGAGAAGAAAATAACTAGAATCTGAGACGTCACCGGTGAGTCACTTAATGTAAATCTTTATTCTGCCTCTAATCAGTACTGTAGTCACTGTATGATCTGCAGCGAGATGATTATGATATAATTTTTTTTTTGTGAAACAGCATTTCCCAGCCTATCCTCACCATTGTTAGGGCCATGCTGGAAGCTGTAGTTTTACGTCGTACAAACCTATACGGCAGGGGTTGCACTAAATTGAGCTGTATTTGTCCTGGTGTTGTTAATATGTACTGAGCTTGGTTTTGGGGATGTATTTATGTGCTGAGGTTGGTTCTGGTGCTGTATTTATGTACTGAGGTTGTTCTGGTGCTGTATATATGTATGGGCTTGGTTCTAGTGCTGTATTTATGTACTGAGCTTGGTTCTAGTGCTGTATATATGTACTGACCTTTGTTCTGGTGCTGTATATATGTCAGAGCTTGGTTCTAGTGCTGTATTTATGTACTAAGCTTGGTTCTGGTGCTGTCTATATGTACTTAGCTTGGTTCTAGTGCTGTATTTATGTACTGATCTTGGTTGTGGTATTGTATTTATGTACTGAGCTTGGTTGTGGTACTGTATACATGTCAGAGCTTGGTTCTGGGTCTGTAGTTATATAGGATATATTTGTAATAAAAAAATTGCAGGGCAGATGGGATTGTTCTCAATTCATTGTGTATTTAATGGTAACCTGTCTGGTAGTTTTAACCCCTTGAACCTCCACCATGCGATAATACATGACCTGACAATATTTCCAAACATTCCCTTGTATGATTTTTTCAGATGCAGCAAAATTCTTAAAATCCACTAATTACTCATTAGACGGTCATGGGGCGGTGCCGCTATCCTGAAGAGTCACATAGTCCGGCCTCCAAACCCACCTTTCCATGTTTGAGTGACATCCCCCTGGCTGATACAACTTTCTCGGATGCGCCATTACCTTGTGGCACTATACACAAGGGAGGTCTGTGTGGCACTATGCACAAGGGGGAGCTGTGTGGCACTATACACAAGGGGGAGCTGTGTGGCACTATTTACAAGGGGAGGACTGTGGCTCTATCTACAGGGGTCTGTGTGTGGCACTTTCCACTAAGGGGGGGCTGTGCTGCACTTTCTACTAAGGGGGGCTGTGTGGCACTATATACAAGGGAGGGGGCTGTGTGGCACTATATACAGTGGGAGCTGTATAGCGCTATATACAGTTGGGGCTTTATGGCAATATTTACAGGGGGCTGTATGGCACTATCTACAAGGGGGAGGTGGGGGCGCTATCTAAAAATGGGGCGTGACACTGTCTATAGGCAGGGCTATATAGCACTGTCTACAGGGGGGCTGTATGGCACATTCTACAGGGGGCACTATTTATAAGGGGGGCTGCTTGTGGCCCCGGTCAAGAGTTTGCTATGGGGCCCAGTCTTTCCTAGTTACGCCCCTGCTGGACGGTCTTCAAAATGGCATCGGCTTTCCCCCTACAAACCAGCTTCTATGCTGGGTCGCTTTGAACGGCGCTTGCACATTACAGAGCAAAACGTCAGGAGCACAGGATGTAAGGAACAGGTCCCTGTAGCTGCCGTATTCCATCTGTGTATGTGTCCTTAAGAGACAAATACACAGATGAAATAAAACATGGCAGCCCCCAGTAAAGTAAGAAACTGTTAATAAATAAAAAAACATGTGTGAAAAAATAAATAAAGTCAATATAATATTTTATTAAATAAAAACTGTGACACCTTCACTTTAAGGTTGTGCTCCCTAAGAGTAGATGTAATTAGATTAAATTGTTTGCGTAGCATCAAGATAGAAGCAGATAGATATGGATATATCGAGATATGAGCATAAGGGTCAAAAAGTTTACCCAGCTTTAAATCCTGAAGAATACGATGCTTGACTTGATAAAAATGCACTCTTGTTAAGACATCCCTAGAAGAGTCAACAGGAGCTGATCGAGATTTAGGAATCCTATGTGATCTATCCAGAGTCAGGTCCAAAGGAGAGAATATAGGAACTAGGGATTTGAACATGACCTGGAGATAGTTTGGCAGTTCAGAGATGGAGATGTCTTCCAAGATGCCCCGTATTTTAAGATTATTCCTTCTGGATCTGTCCACTTAATCCATAATTGTATCCTTTAACCACTTTACTTTATCTCAGAGTGAGCATCAATAAGGCCATTGTGCGCTTCAGCATAGTCTCCCATCTTGCGTTCTATGTGGTCACTACGAGACCCCATGTCATCAACAAACAACTGAATTTGTGTCACCACTTCATGCAGTACATCAGATATAGTGCATTGCAATGTATGCATTAACCCTTTCATCACAATAGTGGTTAGAGGAGCGATTCATCAGGAATTGCAGCCATCTCAGGGATATCAGAAGATGTGAGTTGCCCCATGTCGGGTGTAAATGGGGATGGGAGATGAGCTTTCTTAAGGACCGACCCCATGCTGTTGGATGAGGAAGATGCTGAGCGGGTCGCTCCTCTTTTTCCTGGAGCAGACACTTCATCCATCCTGCCTTGTGGGGATTTTCCCCCTTCCAAGGATTGACCTGTTCCAGCCGCTGATGATGTGCAAGGCTGCATGGCATCCGACTCCGAAAGTGATCCGGTGCCATCTTGGGAGCGGTCCGCCGCTGGGAAGTAATCAGGGAGCTTTTTCAGCTCCGTTTTCAGCTGCCGTCTCCTGGTCATGGTACACAGCCGATGCAGGTAAAGTTAGGAGTATGTTGAGGGAGAATGGAGTTCAATATGAGGCAAACTGTCGATGTGAGATGCTTTTTTCTACAATGAAAGCAGGAGAGTGCTCACCACACCGCCATCTCAGTCAGCGGCAAGCTCCCCCCCCCCCTTTTGCAACCATTTCTTTTGCTGCATTAAATCCAAAATAAAATAAAAAATGGCAACTTTGCAAATAGCGTTGATTAAAAATATCCCACTGTTTTGTGTCTACAACTTCTACAAAGAACTGTGTGTCTCCATAGTTACAGACTACAAACAAACCCTGCGTAGTCTGATCCTGCAGTCATACTTATTTCCATCTATCCTGTGCTGATTGGATTTCCTCATAGTGAACATATTTCTTACATAATGATGTGTAAACATACCAGGCCCTAAAACAATTCAATGTCTCAGCAGACAACAAGCAGAAAGACAAAACTCCAAGGCTGTATTCACGGAGTGAAGATATAGATTATATCAGGAATCAAGAGGGAATATTGTACTACAAACAAGTATGTCCTACAACGATACAAGTGGGAAAATGTTTTCAGCTAACTGGAAGGAAATCAACAGCTCATGTCCAACGTGACATCAGCCCCATTCTATTGCTGCATGAAATTCTAAAACACGCTGAGTCATAAGATAGCAGGCAGATGTCGAAACAGCTGTCTAAGTACAAATAAAATTGCCAGATGGCAGAAACATTATCACAAACCACACAGCTCTGCACGTGTCATGGATAAAGTAAACCAATAGAGACACATAAATGGAAACCATCCAGAGGTCTTCGAAGGCCTTTAAAATGTTCACCTAGCAACAGAAATACATATGTGAAAAGCATAATGAAGTCAATATTCACAACTGTCAAGATTACCTTAGATTCTGTAGATTACATGATTCCTAAAAAAAATTATATATTTCCCTATACAAATTGTTTACCATTTATTGATAGATGTTATACCAATTACTAAATATAAGTTCATGACCAGTCTCTACTTTGTAAGATGAAAATGTATATGATTGACCTATTCTTTGCAGGAAAGGTGGTTATAAGTCCAATTCAACACTGGGACTGAATTGGACTGAACCCTAAAGATGAGATAATGACACATTATTATGATTATAATTAAGATTGTCACATCCATAAAACCATGGGTGTAGCTGAATTTCACCTTACCCTGAGTGCTGTAGTTTTATTTTTCTATTGATTATTGATTAAATTTCTATAGGCCATCATATATTTGTATTTATATATAAAACTTTTTATCTCTCCATCATCATATTTTGTCACATCTTATATACTTGTCATTGTTTTTTCAGTGTCAGGTTTGCACTCTCCAACACTTTTTTCACATTATATGCAATAATTCATTGCCTTTTCAGTACATGTCACCATTCATTTTTCCTCTCACACTCATCCACACTATCGGTCTCACAACGTTTTTGTCACCATCTTACACAATATGCAAGCGTTCACTCCATTCTCTCATGTATTCATACTTTCACTCAATTTTGTACTTATTCTCATTATCATCAATTTTTATCACATATTTCACTACACTACATTATTCCATACGTCACTCCACTGTCACTCCTTTTATTCATTCGTTTCTCACACCATCTTTCACTTCAGTTCATATATTTTGCATTGAAATATTCATCACTCTACACATATCGATCCATCTTCGTTTAGATACATTGTCCCTACATCATCCTCACTGAGATCTCTTTGCTTTCCCTTTCATTGGCATATATACTATGTTTGGTTGTGCACTGATGTCTATTACATCTCCAATGAATCTCCGGGGGGGGAGTGGCCCTGACCTCTTCCGACCGCAGTCTGTAATTGGAGTAGGATGTGAGGGGCGCGGTCAGTCCCCGCCGTCTCACATCCTCTCTGATGACGCGCTACCGGAAGTGGGGCAGCGCCATCTTTGTACCCCGCATAAGACGCCGATTCCCTTCATCCGGTCTATGCCTCCTCCTCTCTCATTTTAAACCTCTCAACACCTGGTCTATGTACTATATATGGATGGACATAAGTAGTTTGACCCTAACCCCGGACGAAGGCAGTTACGCGTCGGGTACAGACGTCTCATCTACGCCTCAACTATGTCTACCGGTATGTTCTATATTTCTCCCTTGTTTAGCAGCTGTGAATAAGTCTTATCTGTCATTTTCGGTCATCTCTTGTCCCAAAGTGTTATTGGCATTTCCAGCACTGTCCTATAGCATCTACTGTACTGGTTGTGGTCTATATCTATATCAATTTCTTACACCCATCCAGAAATTGTTACGTTTGTATTTAACATCCTCATACACTTAATATATGTTTGTTGGAGTACATATCTTTGTAGGATCTCACTAGATGCATTTTTGTGACAAATCGCTTTGGCTCTATTGGACACAGCTTCATATGCGATCAAATATATCCTCTTTTGCTGCTTTAAAAAATAACATGTATACTGTCTACTTGTTTACGTAACATCCATATCCGGTCTTTGATTGATTGTGACGTCTTTTTATTGAGTGACTCATTCCCTATTCCATTTTTTTAATTGTTTCATGCTTTTATTCAATAAAATTTGTATATTTCTCTAATTTCATGTGCTTTAGTCGATCATATTTTCTCGGTTTATTATTGATTAGAGGGACCTGGGATCTAGAACCTGCCTGTCTGCAGCTGGAGCTTTTCTCTGGCTGCACCAATCCCTAGGGTTTAGCAACGTAACTGACTCCTTTTGTACAAAAATTTTTGTCATGGTCTATAAACAATGGTAAGGCCCAGGCATCCCCTAGTTCTGGCTGCTGAGGCACCAGTAGAAAAAGACATAGGCCTCATGCACACGGCTAGCCGCCAACGGCCGAGGTCAGCCATCCTCATTTTGGGCCCGTGCTCCTATACAAAGTATGGGAGCTAGACCGTAAAAAGCAAAAGATATGACATGTCCTATCTTTTGCGGTACACTTCTACGGCCCAGACACAGTCATGTAAATAAGCGGGAAGTTATTCGTGGACAATAGAAGTGAATGCGTCCGTAATTGCGGACCGTAATTGCAGTCCGCAATTACGGACGACTTTTACGGTCGTGTGCATTGGGCCTTAGAAGCTGTGGTTTAGAAGAACAAATTGTCTATCCTGGGCCACTTTACAGTTTGTATCCCCCACTACAAGAATCTAATTTTGTTAGGCACTAAATTTATGGTGCCTGCACTTTATTTTTTGGACCCTGAAAATTCTGGACAATCTGGATTTTTTTTCTCTATTAACGGGCCACTGAAATTGCAATGCTGTTAGGTCCTGTTCTTAACTAAAGTTATCGCTGAGAACATTATGCTATGCTGAAATTATGATTGATATTTATTTATATAGTCCTATCATCTTCTGTAGAGCTTTACAATAGCACAATATTGTAGTAACACATTGCAACAATTACAATAGACAAATGAAGCAGTGTACACAATATACATTTGGTGGAAGCCCTTAATATATGAGTTTACAATCTATAGGAAAGAGACACGAGAAGTCAGGGAAAGGAGAAAACAGCTCCAGACATAACAGGTAGAGGCAATTAAATAAAAAAGTAAAATAATATTATATTGGAAATAATAATACTGTATATAATATATCTTACAGACTGCACTATTCTAAAAAAAACAGCTATTAGTTAAAATACTATCAAGACTTAATTATATTACGTGGACCTTATTATTCTACATAAGAGATATATTTGTCGCACTTTCAGAAGGGCGTATCCCTACACAGTCGGGCACTATCAGCACTGATTGGACATTGTCAGACTGTGTAGGGACAAACCCCCAAGTTGTTAATTTATTCATAAATTTCTCGGCGGAATAACAGAAGAATAGCACAACACAGTGTTCTAAGAAAATGCGTTCCTGTATTGTTATTTTATGGGGAATACAAGTACGTACTAAAACAAATAAGTCAGGAGAGTTGACAGGTCCTCTTTAAGTAAAGGAACCAATTTACAATATTGTGACGCAGCAAATTGAAATAGCAGACATGACTACATGTTTATTGAAATCTATCCCAGTTCTGTTCTTATTTCCAAACGTCATAAAATGTGATCGGTTTACAAATTCTTTCAACACTGACTTTCCTGAAAATGTTTTTCCTTTTTCTTCTATACTAATATCTACAGTAAATAATACGTTGGTTTTCTCTATTTTTCTTAAATTTTTTCAAGAATTTGACACACTTATGCAGCCTGCAGTGCAAGTTCTATTCAATGTTATGTTGTGGTGTGTGCCTGCGTTCACATGAAAACCACCACAGCATGACTCCATTAAATAACTTGGCTAGTTCATTTCTTCCCCATCTACAACATACCACAACTGTTCTACAATAGCTGTTGAAAGGGATGATTGTGTTATTCTTTGCTCCATATAAAATGTACTTTTATTACAACATTGTTTATTGGCTTAATTATTTACATTTATTTAAAATATTGTAACTTTGCCCTTGGGAGGATACACTCCCACAACACGTGATACATGTAATCCACCATTGAGAATATGTTTTTGTGTTTTTATGAGCAGCTTGTTATTAGATTTATATATAACATGCTGATGTTTCCTCCTATACTGGAGAGGGAGCTTTATGTCAAATGTTTAGCATCATAATATGAGAAAGCAGGGGCGTAGCTAGGGGGAACAGACGGGGCATGTGCCCCGGGCGCAACTTAGAGGGGGCGCCAGCGCCACCTCCTCCTGCACTATAATTGTACCTGTGTCTATAGGACACAGGTACAATTAGCAGCAATGAATGGCCGGGTACGTTCCGTGCCCGGCCATTCAGCTCTTTTGTATGAGTGAAGAGGTATCGCGCTTCCGTCGCTGAAAGGCGCTGACTGACAGGAAAAATTATTCTGCCCAGCCAATCAGCTCCTTTCATAGACGCTTCATTCAACCCCCAGGAGACCTGCGCAGAAGAGAGCAGGTCTCCATTGCTGCCGGCCGGCGTGGGAGCGGGATTAAGGTGAGTTTGTTATTTTATTGTAATAAAAAAGTGTGTGGCTTTATCTACGGGGGGGGACTTTATCTACAAGGGGGCTTTATCTATGGGGGGCTTTATCTATGGGGGTGGCTTTATCTACATGGGGGGGCTTTATCTACAAGGGGGGCTTTAGCTACAGGGGGCTTTATCTACAGGGGGGCATTATGTACAAGGGGGCTTTATCCACGGGGGGGGGCTCTATCTACAGGGGGGCTATATACTGGGTTGGGCTATCTATGGTGCACCATATACAGGGGTGGGCTATATTTACAGGAGGGCTATATACAGGGGTGGGCTATCTATGGAGCACTATATACAGGGGTGGGCTATATCTACAGGGGGGCTATATACAGGGGTGGGGTATCTGTGGAGCACTATATACAAGGGTGGACTATATGTGGAGCACTATATACAGGGGTGGACTATATGTGGAGCAGTATATACAGGGGTGGGCTATATCTAGAGGGGGCTATATACAGGGGTGGGCTATCTGTTGAGCACTATAGGGGGAACTATTTGTGGGACACTATATACAGGGGTGGGCTATATGGGGGCACTATCTATGGGGGGCACTATCTACAGGGGGCTCTATGGCAGACACTATCTACAGGGGGCACAGTGTGTGTGTGTGTGTGTGTGTGTGTGTGGGACACGGTGTATGGTGCTATTATAATTAGAGGTGCAGTGTAGGGCGCTATTATATTTAGGGGCGTAGTGTGTGGTATAATGAGAACTTTATCTTTATTTATAGGTGTAGAAATGTTGGAAAAGTGAAAAGCTGAAGACATCTGAGCGGCAAACTGCAGAAATGGTCTGTGACCGGGAGAAGTCATCATAGAGGTCTGGACCGGATGGAGAAAAATAACTAGAATCTGAGACGTCACCATTGAGTCACTTAATGTAAATGTTCATTCTGCCTCTAATCAGTACTGTAGTCACTGTATGATCTGCAGCGAGATGATGGGTGGTATGATTATGATATGATTTATTTTTTGTGAAACAGCATCTCCCAGCATATCCTTATCATTGTTCGGGCCATGCTGGGAGCTGTAGTTTTACGCCGTACATATCTATACGGCAGGGGTTGCACTAAATTGAGCTATATTTGTGCTGGTGTTGTATTTATGTACTGAACTTTGTTCTGGTGCTGTATATATGTACTGAGCTTGGTTCTGGTGTTGTGTATAGAACTATATTGCTTGTAAAATGTGCAAATGTTTTTATGCTCGAGTTACATAAAAAGAAATGTGGAAAAGAGATGACATGTCATTGATTAGTAGAGAAAACAAACACGGCGAGGGGGAAGGAGATGTCGGGAAAGAGGTTGGGGGGGGTGACAAACTGAATCTTTGCCCCGGGTGTTGGAGAACCTTGCTACGCCTCTGGAGAAAGGAATGGAAGTAAAATGAACACTATTCTATATATCGATTGTGCAGCATAGGAAGAGCAGAGGACTTTTGGATTCCAGTTAAATTAAGGCCTCATGCACACGTCCATAATACAGATCAGTATCAGCACCCATAGAACTCTATGGGCTCATACTGTACCTTTGTATGTTACTGAATTTAAAAAAATTGCAATATTACAGATGTATTATACCCTAGAAGCATTGCTTCTATTAGAAAACATGTTGCTATATGGAGGCATCATATAAAGGCACACTGAGTGTCTATAGCTCTAGTATAGTAATATAGAACCATAGGGTTGGCATGTGCCACCGTTTTTCTCATGTGCTCTTGTGCATGACGCCTAATACGAGGGATAAAGATACAGTTAAAAGTAGCGGTCGCTGATGCAGTTGAAAGTGTCAGTCGTCGGAACATCCAGGGGAACTGGGCCAAAAATAACCTCTGCGGCCTTAGACAACCATATTCATTAGCATGAGAAAGAGTCTGGTTTTCACTGTACATTTTCCAAAAACCTGAAAAAATAAGAATAGCAGCTAGTTGTAGGTAGCCCAGAGATAAAAACATTTTATGGTGACGTTATCATGAAACCTGTTCTATAAAGCGCACCTTCATGAAACAATGTATAACCCCTTAACGACCGGCGTATAGCCTTTTTACGTCGGCTGTTCAGGGTAGTTCTTCTGAAGTGCCGCCTTTTCACGTCGTCACTTCAGAAGAACTTTTCCCGCATCGTGCGGTGTGCTGCTGAAGCCCGGGCTGTTGCTAACAGCCTCGGGCTTCAGGGCAACGATCAGAGACCACTACAGTGGTCTCAGATCATATATAACCCCTCAGATGCTGCGCTCAATAGCGAGTGCCGCATCTGAGTGATTTTAGAGGGAGGGGGCTCCCTCTCTGACCCCACTGGCATCCCGCGTGCATCGCGGGGTGCCAATGGTTTCTATGGCAGCCTGGGGGCCTAACAAAGGCCCCCAGGTCTGCCTTTAGTTATTGCCTGTTAGGCCATGCCAGAGGCATCTAACCCACACGGTGAACGCCGTAAAGAATAAAATAGAAAACAACACCAGAATTGCTGTTTTCTATACATTCTACCTTCAAAAAAATTTGATAAAAAGTGATCAGTCCCATCTACTCCAAAATGGTACCAATAAAAACTACAAGTCGTCTCGCAAAAAAAGCCCTCATACAGCTGCATCGGCGTAAAAATAAAAAAGTTATGGCTCTTAAAATATGGCGACAAAAAAACTAATAATTTTGAAAAAAAAGTGTTTTTACTGTGTAAAAGTAGAAAAACATAAAAAAAACTATATAAATTTGGTATCGTAACGACCCGCTGAATAAAGTTATTATGTTTATTTATAGCACACGGTAAACAGTGTAAAATTAAGATGCAAAAAAAATGGCGAAATGTCAGTTTTTTTTTCAGTACCCCACTAAAATAAGTTAATAAAAAGTTAATCAATAAATTATTTGTACCCCAAAATGGAGCTATTACAAAATACAACTTGTCCCACACAAAAAAGTACTTATACAGCTATGTCGACGCAAAAATAAAAAGTTATAGATCTTTGAATGCGACGATGGAAAAAACCTAAAAAATTGCGCGGTCATTAAGGTTTAAAATACCTTTGGTATTAAGGGGTTAAGATAGTCGAGTTTATTTATCCTCTACCAACTACTGTACCTGAGTCTTCAGTTCATATTCTTGAAGAGGGTTTGACGATCATTTTGGTTAAAAAGGACGAATACAAGGAACATCGCTGAATACAATGAATAAAACTTAGTAGCTTTTCATTATTACTTGGCTTGCTTATGTTGCAGGTGAATTTGATTAAAAAAAATAGAAATGAAGTGTCAGTTGTAGTTTGAGGGTCGTAATTCCACCAAACTGAAATAAAGACAATGATATGTTTAGCAGTATAAAGTCCTAGATTGACTGCCTTATCACATCTGTGCAGTTTGTTTTCTTGGCTGTACTCTGACATTTTACTTGTGCATCCTGATGATTTATAGTCCTGTGTAGTCCCCTTCAGTTTATGGGCTAGTAAAAGTAACAAAACAAAGAACAAAAACTTAAATCTGCACAAAGTTATTTGAAAAAAATTCCCAATTTCATTGATAATCAAAATAATTGTAGTCAATATTTTCATGAAGTGCAGAGTTTTTTGGTCATTGTGTGTTTACATTTGCACGTCGATACTACAGATTTTAAGCGCACTTTTGAAGCCCCATAAATCGATTATAGAAAATAGTTGTTTTAGAAAAGATCCTAAAAATATGAATATATGTATGGAGAACTACAAGTGAACCACGACTGTAACCTATATACCTGAGGGCCAGGGTTAGCTCTTCCTATGTCACATTGTGGAAGGTACAACATTACAAAGGACCAAATCAATATTTAAGCGATATGTACCAATTACTTTGCCAAAACATTCTCTATCTTAAAAGTGCAAGGTAGTTATGTCCTAACCTGAATATTTGTAGTTATTTTAAAGTTTCTTATCTAGTAGATAGATGCCCATGACCCACACTCAAACAATTGTGCATGTCTATCCTAAATAACCATCAGGCAATTATTGCCATAGTTATATTCCACTATTATACTACTGATATACAATGTTTAGTCATTATGATTATTGTTGAACATTTGCCAAATCTTCTGAAAAATGTCCACCTGTGTGCAGAATTAGACTTCGTTCACATCTGTGTTGGGGTCCCGTTCTGATGTTCCGTCTGAGCTTTCCGTCAGAACGGGACCCTGAACAGACACAAACTGACACAAAGGGAGACCAGAGGTTTCCGTTTCCATCACCATTGATTTCAATGGTGACGGATCCGGTGCAAATGGTTTCCGTTTGTCTCCATTGTCCAGGGGTTCAGTCATTTTGACGGAATGAATACCGTAGTCAACTAAGCTATTGCTTCCGGCAAAACGACGGATCCGGTGCACAACAGAGACAAACGGAAACCATGGGCACCGGATCCGTCACCATTGAAATCAATGGTGATGGAAACAGAAACCTCTGGTTTTCCTTTGTGTCATTTTGTGTCTATTCAGGGTCCCGTTCTGATGGAAACCTCAGACGGAACGTCAGAACGGGACCCCAACGCAGATGTGAATGAAGCCTTAGGAGGATTTCATCTGCTGGAGAATGTGTCTTTATTGAAAGGTTTTATACATATACAGTGGCATGCAAACAATGTGTCTAAGAGCTCATGTAGATGGAAATATTATGGCTTATACAATCTCCAAGTTGTACAGAGCAGTAATATAGCACCTGTTGAAGTCTACTTCAGAGCTGTTCTCCCCTATAAGCAATGATACAATATCTCTTTCAGTACGGAGTAGTTCCGGGCCATAGGGACCATATATATACAGTGTATATATATATATATATATATATATATATATATACATATATATGTAAATATATATATATATATATATAAAAAGACTACGTATAGACTCCATGCACTTCCTAATTGTGCTGTTCTTACCACAGTAGGACGTAATAGTATGTCCAGTGGAGGCTCCGAAGCTGTGCCAGAACCATCAGCAAAATAAAAAGCTATGGCTCACTGAATGCAGCGATACAAAAACGAAATAATTCCTGCATTCCTTGAAGCCAAAACTGTCTTTCAAGAATAAAGGAACGAGATAACTGAGACAAAAAGTTCTACTTATTTTCCCTTTAGTATTTTGCTCACAACTTGCCCTGAAAGCAACTGCAGATCTTGTTTTGCCTTGTTGATCTTTGAACTACATTCTTCATTAAATATGCTGCTGTCTTGAAAACACTTGCAAAGATCTCATAAGGTCCTTATGGAGTTTTCAGGTCAAAGAGCATTGTGTATTTTTCATAAGACTTTGACATGTGGGAATGAGGTGGCAGAGTTACTGTACATCTGCAGATAACATCTGTTAGGGTATAGTTCCGCTGTGCCACGACTACATGGATGAACTATAACATAATGGCCTATGTCTTCTAACTACATGCTTCATGCTTCTTACTATTTATATTTGCTGCCATTTTCCTTTCTGTTTCTAGTATTCATGCTCAGAGATGGTCACGGGATATATTAGGCCTTTCGTCCTTTTTACTAACTTATTATCAGCATTTATTACTTCAGGTGTCCTCTGTTTACATGTCGCGATTTAGTTGCAGCTTTATCGGTCAATCTAAAAGAGAGAAGGAATCGTAGGCCATAGAACCACCAGCGGATAAGAGTCAGAGGTTTGCGCCTAAAGTGTAACTAAAGTTTTATAAAACTTTTGGCATGTCATAGTGACGTTTTCAACAGTGGGGAGTACGTGCGCTGAGACCCACACACCTTTTATTAAAACGAAGCTGCAGAAGCGCTCAGCAAGCCGAGCTAGCAGTGTAAGTACTCATAAACATTCCATTAAACCGCTCACTCGGCTTTCCAAATAAAGACAAGCAGAGTCAATCAGAAACAAGGCGACACAGCACTCACCCGCTTTCTACTCAGACACCCACTGATCAAAACTTTTGACATGTCATTATGACATGTCAAAAGTTTTATTAAAGTTTAGTTACCCTTTAAGGGGACCTGTCATATTGCAAGTGCAGTCCAGTCTGCAGGCAGCATGTTATAGAGCAATAGGAGCTGAGCAGATATAGTTATGTGGGAAAATGTTCAGGATAACTCATAATTTATTCATTTAAACTTCTGCTCATTGTGGGCTTAGAAGTCCAGTGGGCGGACCTAGTCAGTGATTGACAGCCTTCCCTGTATGAGTGTAACTACAGAGATAGCTGTCAGTGAGACCACCCACTGGACTCCTAAGCCCACAATAAGCAGACGTTTAAATGAATAAAGTATGAGTTAACCTGAATATTTTCCAACATAATTATATATTAATCTGCTCAGCTTCTCTTGCTCTGTAACATGCTACAGTACCTGCAGACTGGACTGCAATTTCAATGTCATATATGGTCCCTGCCATTGGGACCATATAGTCTCATATCGTGTAACTTTGTCCTCTAGATTAGCTATAATATATTCAATAATCCTAGAATCTTCTAAAAATTAAAATTGTACAGCCAGATGATTCTTTCAAAATAAAAATTACAGTTTTCCAGGAGGTAACATTGATGGCCTATCCTTTTTGCATTCAGCATTTTGCAGTCCCATTCTATGAGATAGTGTGACCCGAGCTAATAGAACTCCCAGATGTTTCCAATACATAATAATAGCATTTTGAACACCATTTTTCAGATTGCATATAGAACTAATATACATAAAAAGTTGAGTTACTTTATGAATATATTGACCTTGTACTGTTGCTGAGTTACAGTATTCCACCCCAGAACTACATTTACAATTCTGCAGGCTTCAGAGCTGAAATCTCCCAGCATTTGGGGGAATTTATTATTATTGTACCATTATTGTATTACAGTATAAACGGTGTGCCAGTCTCTCCCCCAGGACATCATGCACCAGATATATCAACAGGACGCAATTTGGACAATATCAGGTTGGACACATTTATGAATCTGCCAAAATATCTGCACAGTACTATCCCTGTTTTTTTTTTTTTACCCTTACATTGCATTATAGATGTTCAGCAACACTGTTAGGGTATGTTCATACGCAAAGTCAAAAACGTCTCAAAATACGGAGCTGTTTTCAAGGGAAAACAGCCCCTGATTTTTCAGAAGTTTTTTGAGCAACTCGCGTATTTCGCAGCGTTTTTCACAGCATTTCGCGGCATTTTTTTACGGACGTTTTTGGAGCTGTTTTCATTGAAGTCTATGAGAAAACGACTCGTAAAACGTCCCAAGAAGTGTCCTGCACTTCTTTTGACGAGGCTGTCATTTTACACGCCGTCTTTTGACAGCGACTCGTAAAATGACAGCTCGTCTGCACAGAACATCGTAAGACCCATTGCAAGCAATGGGCAGATGTTTGCCGACGTATTGGAGCCGTTTTTTCAGACGTAATTCGAGGCGTAAAAGGCCTCCATTACGTCTGAAAATAGGTCGTGTGAACCTAGCCTAAGGAATCATGACAAGCTTGTTAACAACTTCCAGTAAAAACCATCAGAACTGTGAATGCAACTCGGGGCTATGATACAGGTTGTAACTCAGCTCTTCAGAATAACCAATCCTACTGCTAAGATTTGTCAAATTTGATCACAGTGGATTTAACTGGTTGCCAACACAGGACGAGAATGCTCGTCCTGAGCGGCGGGTACTTCGCGCATTAGGACGAGCATTCCATTGAAGGACCCCAGGGCTGTCTGAACATATTTCCTGTTGTTAGGGGATACTTAGGTATGCCCTAACAACTGCCTGTTTACAATCAGTACACAGGCTAATGTACTGGCATATAGATGTATGCCAGTACATTACAGTTAAAAAATCTAAATCAAAATGAAAAATCCCTTTATGGGATTAAAAAAAAAAGTTAAATTAATGTAAAAAACAAAATTAATGTTAAATTTTAAAAAAAGTTAAAAAAAGACACAGATATACACATTTTTTACACTAAATAAACTTTTTAAAATATAAATCCCAAAACATGAAATCATATCAGGGCCGGCATTAGGATAGATGGTGCCCCGTGCAAAATTATCTTTTGGTGACCCACCCCATCATTAAAAAAAAATGACCCATGAAAAAAATGATAATAACTTTTTAGTGCCCCCATACAGTATAATAATAATATTCATTACAACCCCTTTAAGGCCACAGTATTTTGTCCTCTAATTGTGCCCATAGTATTATGTCCACTGTAGTACCCCAACACAGTATAATGTCCGCTTAGTGGCCCCCACACAGTATAGTGCCCCCCTGTAGATTTTGCCATACAGCCTCCCTGTAGACAGTGCCATAATCCCCCACCTCCTCCTTCTAGATCGTGCCATACAGCCCCCACCTCCCCCTTGTAGACAGTGCCATACAGCCCCCACCTCCCCTTTGTAGACAGTGATCCCAAACAAAAACAAAAATTGTATTCACCTAGGTCCCGTTCCCACGACGAACTAAGCTGCTCCAAAACGTGATCCTTGTGTCGACCGGCATGATCCTGTAGCCTAGTACAGAGTTTCCCGACCTTTTCGGACTCGAGGCAGCACTGGAAAAATAAAATTTCCTCAGCGCACCCCTTTCAAAAATTGGTTCAAGAAAGACAGAAAACAACTAAAAACAAGCACTACACTCATAGGGTTTGTTCACACAGCGTTTTTTGTAAGGCAGAAACAATCTGCCTCAAAATTCCGTCAGGAATGGACAGCGTCGTTTTGACCTTTTTTTTTTTTGCGTTTTTTTCTTAAGCCGTAGAAGCGAATGCAAAAGACGCAGGAAAAAAAAGCACCAAACGAGCGCCGCAGGTATTTTCTGCCTCCAATTAATTTCAATTGGAGGTCAGAGGCGGAAACCACTTGAAGACCATCAGCCTACTCACAGTAATATAACCATCAGCACCCCACTCAGAGTAAAATAACCATCAGCCCGCTACGCACAATAAAATGACCATCAGCCCCCCACTCACAGTAAAATGACCATTAGCCCCCTACTCAAAGTAAAATAACCATCAGCCCCCCACTCACAGTAATGACCATTAGCCCCCACTCACAGTAAAATGACCATCAGCCCCCACTCACAGTAAAATGACCATCAGCCCGCCTATCACAGTAAAATGACCATCAACCCCCACTCACAGATTCCCCCTCTAGGTAGTGCCACGCATCCCCTTGTAGGTAGCGCTACACAGCCCCTTGTAGATAGCGCCACATAGCCCCCTTGTAGGTAGCACCAGACAGCCCACTTGTAGGTAGCGCCACACAGCCCCCTTGTAAGTAGCGCCAAACAGCCCCCTGTAGGTAGCGCCACAGAGCCCCCTTGTAGATAGTGCCACACAGCCCCCTTGTAGAGAGCGCCACACAGCACCCTGTAGGTAGCGCCATACAGCCCCCTTGTACCCTTGTAGGTAGAGCCACACAGCCCCCTTGTAGGTAGCGCCACACAGTGCCCTTGTAGGTAGCGCCACACAGCCTCCTGTAGGTAGCGCCACACAGCCCCCTTGTAGATAGTGCCACACAGCCCCCTTGTAGAGAGCGCCACACAGCACCCTGTAGGTAGCGCCACACAGCCCCTTGTAGGTAGCGCCACACAGTCCCCTTGTAGGTAGCGCCACACAGCCCCCTTGTAGGTAGCGCCACACAGCCCCCTGTAGGTAGCGCCACACAGCCCTCTTGTAGATAGCGCCACACAGCCCCCTTGTAGATAGCGCCACACAGCCCCCTCTAGGTAGCGCCACACAGCCCCCTTGTAGGTAGCGCCACACAGCCCCCTTGTAGGTAGCGCCACACAGCCCCCTTGTAGGTAGCCCCACACAGCCCCCTTGTAGATAGTGCGACACAGCCCCCTTGTAGGTAGCGCCACACAGCCCCCTGTAGGTAGTGCCACACAGACCCCTTGTAGGTAGCGCCACACAGCCCCCTTGTAGGTAGTGCCACACAGCCCCCTGTAGGTGCACCACACAGCCCCCTTGCAGATATCACCACACAGCGCCCAGTAGAGAACGCCACACAGCCCCCTTGTAGAGAGTGCCACACAGCACCCTTTAGAGAGCACCACACAGCCCCCAGTAGCGAGCGCCACACAGCCCCTTGTAGAGAGCGCCACACAGCTCCCTGGTAGGGAGCCTGACACAGCCCCCTGGTAGGGAGTGCCACACAGCCCCCTGGTAGGGAGTGCCACACAGCCCCTGGTAGGGAGTGCCACACAGCCCCCGGTAGGGAGTGCCACATAGCCCCCTGGTGGAGAGCACCACACAGCCCCCTGGTAGGGAGCACCACACAGCCCCCTGGTAGGGAGCGCCACACAGCCCCCTGGTAGGGAGTGCCACACAGCCCAATGGTAGGTAGTGCCACACAGCCCCCTGGTAGGGAGTGCCACACAGCCCCCTTGTAGAGAGCGCCACAGAGCGCCCTGTAGAGAGTGCCACACAGTCCCCATTAGAGAGCGGCACACATCCCCCTTGTAGAGAGTGCCACACAGCCCCCTGTAGAGAGCGCCACACAGCCCCCTGTAGAGAGCGCCACACAGCCCCCTGTAGAGAGCGCCACACAGCCCCCTGGTAGGGAGCGCCACACTTCCCCCTGGTAGGGAGTGCCACACAGCACCCTGGTAGGGAGTGCCACACAGCCCCCTGGTAGGGAGTGCCACACAGCCCCCTAGTAGGTAGTGCCACACAGCCCCCTGGTAGGGAGTGCCACACAGCCCCCTGGTAGGGAGTGCCACACAGCCCACAGCCCCCTTGTTGGTGGTGCCACAGAGCCCACAGCCCTCTTGTAGGTAGGGCCACACAGCCCCCTTGTAGGTAGTGCCACACAGCCCACAGCCCCCTTGTATATAGCACCCCCCTTCCTGTAGATAGCGCCACTGTAGCTCCCCGAAGGAGCGGAATCCCCTTGTGGCTGGGGATTCCGCTCCTGGAGCGCTCTGCTTGATGTCTCTGTCCATATATGGACAGTGACATCAGGGGAAACTTCTGAAGCGGAAGCCCCGTCCACAGCGTTGCCGACTCTGTGACCGGGGATTCCACTCCATGAGAAGCTCCTGTTGTCTGTGTCCATTTATGGACAGTGACGTCATTGGCTTCTCCTGGAGTGGAAACCCTGGTCACAGAGTCGGCAACGCTGTGGACGGGGATTTCGCTTCAGGAGTTTCCCCTGATGTCACTGTCCTTATATGGACAGAGACATCAAGCAAAGCGCTCCAGGAGCGGAATCCCCGGCCGCACAGGGATTCCGCTCCTTCAGGGAGTTATAGTGGCGCTAGTAGATAGCAGAGCAGGGAGATTTGATTTTAGAGCCTTTCACAAACTTTTTGGCAAAGTAAAGCCAAGCAATATTCATAAGATACTATGGAAGCTAATAGCTCCTTTAGAGTTGTCATAGGTCTCTTGGTGGTTTCACTTACTAGTGGCCTCTGCACATTTTTTGAGGATGGCTAATTCTAATTAGATTTACTGTTGCACTGTATTCTTTCCATTCTTTTTATAACTGACATATTCAAAGTAATATTCAGTGACTTGGACATTTTTTTTATCCATCACCAGACTACTACTTTTGAGTAATTTTTGACTTAGGCCTCATGCACACGGCTGTAATCACAGTCCGTGACCGCAGACAGCCATCTGCATTTTCGACCAGTGCTCCCATATGAAGTATGGGAGCACGGTCTGTAAAAAGCAAAAGATAGGACATGTCCTATCTTTTGCGGAGGCTTTCTACGGTCTGGACAGCTTCCCGCAAATATACGGGAAGGTGTTCGTGGTCAAAAGAAATTAATGGGTCTGTAATTGCCGACCGTAATTATGGTCCGAAATTACGGACGAAATCTACTGTCGTGTGCATAGGGCCTCAGTGGTGACGTTTTTGGCAGGAACAAGAGTCATGAGCAGCTGGAACTTTCACCCGATACCGATTTATTTATGCTAGAATCACTTAGGACCTATTCACACGTGCAAAAACTGTGATTTGACTGTATTGTGTGAATTGGCCTTTAACAACTCTGATTATGTAAACAGGCCCTTTAAATTAGGACACCTGTAAGAAATGTTGGACTAGCAGTTGATATTTCACCTAAGAAGCGCACTAGGAGTGCTAAGATAAAAATGGGTTTTCCTCCCCTTTACCTTTTAACCAGTCAGAAGTGCCATGAAGGCTGGTAAGGTGTCAGGTGAGTCCTTCTTGTTCTACCAACTGGGCAAATAAGCTTAGTGAAAGGAATGGAACCACATTAAATTTTATAAGTAATTTATTTCACCCCTCTCCTCAATTAGGGGGTGCTGTTGAATGGCAACAAATGCAACCTCTAATGTAATTTTTTCAAAGAACCTTACAAATGTTCCCATTTAAAGACCTATTAAATATGCTCTTTAACACACTATTCTGATATTCTTTTCTTCATAACTGTAAGAAATAAGTAACAGAATAATCTGCAATGCACTTTTGCTATTTTAGATATCACTGATGTTTATTTTAAATGTCTTATTTTTAATAAGTTTTCCTACTTTTCATCTTTTCGACAAGGCTACTGTAGCGTCCATGGCTGCGGGCCGTCGGGTTTACTCACCTCCCGACGCCCGCAGCCATGGATCCCTGAGCGCTGGTCCCCTTCTACTTCCTAGGAGACGCCAGCGCTCACTTCCACTCCGGTCTGCTGTGTACCGTAGGGTGCGCGCGCACGCTCGTGCCCGGCCTTAAAGGGCCAGCGTGTGCACAAAGGAAATCGGCATCATCATCAACTGCCACGATTTCCTGGTCTATAAGAAGGCCCCAGGCCTGCTGATCCTTGCCTGAGCGTTGTTAGTTATCCCAGTCTGTCTTGCAAATGATCCCTTAGTGTTTCCCGTTCCAGTTGTTACCCGTGCCTTGTTACCTGTTCCTGTTTCCCGTGCTGTGCCTTTAGTATCGAGTCGTGCCACATCCTGTGTCATCTGCCACGTCCGGAGGAATGCGCCACGTTCTGTGTCATCTGCCACGTCCGGAGGAATCCGCCACGTCTGGCTCAACCTGCGGCACCTGTGTCATCCGCCGCGTTTGGCGTTATCTGCTGCACCCATCTCCATCAGTGCAAGATCTGCGGCCACTGTCTGGACTATCCAGGTACCCTTGTGCGGGACATTGTATTACTGGGGTTTCCTGTTGTTTGGCCAGCTGCCTCCCCGCTACAGCGGTATGGCCTAGTGGGTCCACTAATCCGCTACGTGACAGCTACCTTCAAAGCAATAACAAATGATGAAAGCTTTAGATATATTACTTCTGGTTTGATTTACTACAATGTATTTTTTTATATTTTTTTATATTGGATAATTTGTACAGTAAAAATTGTGTATTTCTAGGATGTTACTGTAAATGTGAGTTAACCGTTTATTATTATTATTATTAAATTGATTTTCCTTTTGCATCTATCTATCTCATATCTATCTATCTATCTATCTATCTATCTATCTATCTATCTATCTATCTATCTATCTCATATCTATCATCTATCTATCTATCTATCTATCTATCTATCTATCTATCTATCTCATATCTATCTTTCTATCTATCTATCTATCTATCTATCTATCTATCTATCTATCTATCTATCTATCTATCTATCTATCTATCTATTATCTATCTATCTATCTATCGATCTATCTATCTATCTATCTATCTATCTATCTATCTATCTATCTATCTATCTATCTATCTATCTATCTATCTATCTATCTATCTATCTATCTATCTATCTATCTATCATCTATCTATCTATCTGTGTATGTCTGTATCTATCTATCTATCTATCTATCTATCTATCTATCTATCTATCTATCTATCTATCTATCTATCTATCTATCTATCTATCTATCTATCTATCTATCTATCTTCTACCTATTTCAGCTCTTCTAATGTCTTTTTCAGCTAAAACCAGACTGCCTGACAAAGTTCTGCTGCTTACTTGTCAGGAGCAACTGTGCAATTTCTACATATAAAAGCACCCTCGGGGGTTACATAGGGATATTCAGAGAATGTGTTTTGGTCTCAGTCTTCCAGTCTTCTAACCTCAGGTACACTACACAGAAACACAAGTGCATGTAACAATTTCATAAAAAACCAGGGACCACCATGCTTTATCAGAAAATGAATTACAGATAGGGGAGGAAACAAAGATGGGCTGATGTCAAAAAACTCATGTTCTGCCTTGAGATAGGTTCTTTATCAGTAATGTAGAAATCTTGATTTAATGCATTTTGGGATGTAAACACATTGGGGGCAATTTATTAAGGCTGGCATTTCATATTCTTAATCTAAAGTAAATTGGAGGCATGCGCCTCTTAATTCGTGCACCAGAAAATCATATCTAGTATATTTGCGCTATAATGCAAACCAGTTTTCATGTGGAATTTAAAATAAATTGCAACTTTTCTATACCAGATAACTGGCGTAGATGGCTTCATAAATTCACACCATTGCCTTAAAACTATGAAATACATCAAACGATTTGATAATTTGAATGAATATACTTATAACGAATCACCTGAGAATATAAGGAAACACATAGAAAAAAAAGATTACCTAAAAAAAGAAATATCGTTTTTGAAACATGATGAAGACATATGAAATCAGAATTAGAGATGGAAATATAAATACATTTTTAAAACAAAACTATATTATCCCCAGTAAAGATATGTGCTTCTCCCCTGCAGTACCCACCATATTTATTTTTTTTCGTCTTGTATTCCTTCTGACACGGCTATGGTGTACGTGGACCCACTAGGCCGCTCCGCCTTAGCGGAGTAGCAGCTGACCAAACAATAGTCAATGAAAGGCTTTAGGACAAGAGTACCTGGATAGATGATTTGGCAGACACTTGGCGTAGCAGACACTTGGTGTGGCAGACACTTGGCACAGATGACACTTGACACAGATGACACTTGGCACAGATGACACTTGGCACAGAGGAATGAACTCGACTCTGACACTAGACTTCACATTGGAACAAACACAATTACTGGACACAGGATTCGGGAACACAGGATAAAACTGAGGGACATTTTGCAAATGAACATGGGAAGACACAACAACGCTCAGGCAAGGTGGAAGTGGGCAGAGTACTTTTTAGTTCCGTGTGTCTAGGGATTGGACAGAGACTAAGTAGCAGGTCGTGCGTGAACCCTAGGAGTCGCAGCAGGAGGAGCGAGCAGTGTGTGCCGGCGTTTCTAAGGGGGGCACCCGGGCTAGAGTTCACTGGGCTGCGGCCGCTTGAGGGTAAGTGATGCCGGCAGTCCGCGACTGCAGCCATTATACCTTCTTTGTGAAGGTCTTGGTTTTATCTACTATGTATTAATATCTGTCCTTAATATACGAATTTATATTTATAGTAATAATAAAAATTTGGATATACGATTAATGTAATTATACCTTGGTTTATATAGAATTTGATTTAAGTATGACGCTAGAACCTATTTACTATATGGGTTTTTCTTAGGCTTTATGATACCAATTATGTGTAGCTTTTCTATTTATTTATTTTTTCATTTTCTTATGCTGAAGCATTGTTGTAGGGGGGAAAAGTGGGTTTTCCATTGTTCTACTTGGAATTTTTTTATTTCTCTTATATATATATATATATATATATATATATATATATATATATATATATATATATATATATATATATAAATATTTATATATATATATGGATTTCTGTTGTTTGTTCTTTATGCACGGCCAAACAACTGGACCAATCTGCAGCAAATTTTGCACATAAGTATATGAGACTCTGTCAAGGGTTTTATACTGGGTTTCAGCTCTCTAGGGCCTACCGTTCGACATATTCACAAAAAAATGCAACGCATCAGATGTCCTCTATATTATATCATATGACCCGTATTAGCCAATAGAAGCTGGCAGGTTCTTCATTCTTAGCCGCACTGACATACACACAGTTTTACACCAGGTTCGCATAGCAACCCGATTATTTTTGTTTTATACCTATACTACACTGTACCTATACTTGATTTCAGCATTCTCATAAATTGAACCCCTTTCAAACCAGTCATGCCTCCAAAAAGGAACCCTGCACTTAGACGAAAGACTCCGGCAGCAAAGCTTATGACTGCTGTCCGAGCTGCTGAAACCTCTCAACAGACCCGAGCCTGTAGCCAGGCTAACAAGACAAGTCTCAGCCAAAGGCGAGCTGCTGAAACTCACCGAGACAAATGAGCGTTGGCTTCATATCAGTAGGGAACAACGTTTTTAACCTCACACACAAACAACAAACAAATAGACTAATGCGAAGCCGGGTAACTGTGTTAGTTTATTATAAACTTTATTACACTTATTTTAACTTTTTATTTGGTCCCCCTATGGGACTTTATTATGCAATCATTTGATCGCTTTTATAATACACTGCAATACAGTGGCCCCTCAACATACCATATTAATTGGTTTCGGGATGACCATTGTATGTTGAAACAATAACCCTATGGAAAACTGGTAATTGGTTCCAAAGCCCCCAAAATGTCCACCCGGAACAATTAAAAAGGCGGCTTGTAGACAAATAAGCACAAAAATACAAATCAAGCATGTATTGTAAGTAATATAACCGTAAGAATGCACTGCAAACTGGTTAATCATTGTGAAAACTCTTTTTATTGGTGATACAGTACAGTGGTTCATCAAGTTAGAATATTAATTGGTTCCGGCGCAACGATTCTAAGTTGAAAGTTGTAAGTTGAAAATATTGTAACTCTAGGAATTGGTTCCGAAGCCCCCAAAATGTCAGCTACAGATTAGATAAAAAGATGATTTAGCAGACAACTAATACAGATAAAGCAAGTTCTCATATATAAAAGTCAGAAATAGCTGCTAGAGGCTGTAAATCACTTTCTACGATGAGGACAGGAGCTTCTTCAGGAGCCTGTACAGTACACAGTGTACCAGAACTATAAAATGGAGCCGTCCTCACCTATTGTCTAAAGGAGCAACTCATTCTGGCGCTGGTAAAGAGCAGTGCAGGACATGCAGTGCTGTACTGGAGAGAGGCGCTACTCGACAGCCAATCAGGGCATGCACTGCATTACAGCAGGTGTCTTACCAGTAAAATGCCCATGCTGATTGGCTAGATCGTTCAGCCAATCACACGCCCCCGAGATCCAGACCTTTTGTGACAATGAATGTTAAATGTGGTTTCAAGTTCCAATGGCCCAGGAAAGACTATAGTATGTTGAAAATATTGTAACCTGAGGCAAATGTAACTTGAGGGACCACTGTACTTTTGTACTGAAGTCTATTATGCTCTCAGTGTAAAACTGATAAGCATTCTATATGGGCCTATCAGGCAAAAACTGAAGAAGGAAGCCATCGGCACCCTGCGTTCGTGTCGCAGATACCGCAGTCACAAATAAACAGACGTAACACGTTCAAACCTTCCCAGTAGTGACTGGGGAGACAGCGAGCTCGTACGGAAAGCGCTCATAAGAAAGTGCAACCAACCGAAGTTTTACTATAACCGGAGTGCGGATAATTTATGACCCTCGTATTTAGGTACTGGATTGCACCATTTTTGTTTTTATTGTATAACATGATTAAATAACACGATTAATAGTAGCAGTGCAGCTGTCACTATTAGGCAGCACTAAGGAGACCACTTTATAGAGACCATAGAGCAAGACATGAAGTTGCTAAATGATTCAGAGTGCACTGGATATAGCTGGCCTTGTTTTACAATTCTTGAGGCACATTCTATTATGGTGTCACTATGATAGGCACTATTATATTTTCTTGTTTTTCCATGCTTAGTATGTATTCCTACATTATCTGAAATATATGGGATTTCGACCATCTTTCAAAGTGAAATGTAGCTTACAAGGTAAAAAGAAAGGTCGGGGACCTCTGATTTAATGGAATTAGCTTGTGTATTATATAGAAGGGCAGAAACAGCAATTCCTAAATATAAATTTATTTAAAGAAAATTCTAATACAGCACAGGGAAGCTGGATAAGGCCTGTTTATTAACTATAATGGTAAAACTGTGCTCTGCAAACAGTACCAATATGTAGAGTGTAATAAACCAATCTGTAGTCTGCAGATCAACTCACAGGGGGTTGCTGGAGATTTAAATCTCCACTATCTGCCCTTTTCTGTTTTTGGATAAAATAAAAATGTTATACATTCTCATTTTCATTGTTGTTCTCCAAAAAATCTGCTCAGTATTAAAGACTGAAGTCCCAAAGGTCACAGAAAAGTACTGTATGGTATATATGGACATATTTGTTAGATACAATAAAAGCCTAAAAGACTTATGGTTGCCATACACATTAGATATATTTTAGCTGAACAGCAGTCAGACCAGATGCCTCCATTAATATACAAGTGAATATAAGAAAGTAAAGTATTGAGTATAAAATAGACTATCCTGAATGGTAGATACTATTAGTTTGTTCAATTTAAAAAGTTTGTCTTCAGTGCTATTCTATCCAATCTATTAAAATAATACTGTATTCATGCTTCTGATTATATTGTGCCCTACATACAATGACATTAAATAAACAACTACATGCATTTTTTTATTTCATTTTTAAGTGTAGAATTAATTTGGAAAGCCGTAAGCCAATTATCTGGTAATTAATGTTTGTACTAAGTCTACTGAGATTTTTTAACATCTGTGTGACAAACTTTGACCTTGAAGGCAGAATTAATATTTCATATGCTTGTTTCATATGTCTGAGACCTTTCAAGATCAACCCCCTTTAAAATACTCTCTTTTAAAACTTTATTAAATGAAGCAGCTACCTGATGATACAAGGTACGTGGACTAAGATCAAGTTATAAAGTAGCAAATAACTATCTCAGCATCAAGTAAGAACTAACAGCACTTCAAATAATGCATTAAAAGTAGTGTTAATTGAAAGCTACTCTCTGTAAGGGCCTATGTACACAGGGCTGCCATCAGGAATTTTAGGGCCCCACACAGTGAGATTGGTTAGGGCCCCTGGGGGTTTACCGTTTGAGACTTTAAAGGGAGGAAATTGGGCAGAATGGTCAGCGGGAAGCATAGTAAGCAGCGACCACTGGGGAATGTTGTCAAAGGAGTTTTCTGAGATATTAAAATTAGTTTAATAGGACCAGTAGCATAGCTATAGGGGTCACAGCGATCTCACTTGCGATCGGTCCCCTAAGCGTGCGGGGCCCGGATGGCCCCTGTTGCCACATAGCTCGCTAATACTCATTTTTTATGTGCCGTGATGCTGGCACTTCATGTTTATGGGCAGAGCTGCTTTAGACGTCCCAGTCACATGGTACACTCAGTGTACCATGTGACCAAGACGTCACGTGAGGGGGCGTTCCAGCCACTGTGGAAGAGTCGGTGCGGAAGAGCATGAAAGACTGCAGGTGAGCAGGTGAGCCCTATTGTATGTGTGTTGCATTGTACTGTCTGTGTTTACAGTGGAGAGAGGAGAGGGGAGCTTTAAATTACAGCCCCCCCCCCTCCTCTCTCCACTGCAAACACAAACTGCATGATACAGTACATTACAAACGGTGGGAAGCGACCCCCTGGGGGGGTCATGTGAAGACCTCCGGGGGGTCGTGAGCAACTCACCTAGGTCCCGGTTCCAACTGTATTTGCATCCTTAGGATGCAGATCCAGTTGAATTTAATGCTGGAGCAAGGAGTCGATGACACCTTCCTCCGGCATTCACTGTGCCGTGAGCCATTAGCAGCTCGGCGCAGATTGGTGCGATTTAGTAACATCATCGTGCTTGTCTGCGCCGAGTCACTCATAACGCAGGGCAAAGGTGGAGAAGGATCTTCTCCTCCACCCTTCGTGGGAGCGGGGATAGGTAAGTAACTTTATTACTTTTCTATTATGAACATATGGGGGAATTATACTGTATAAGGGAAGGGGGGCTGATATGGTGGCAGCTATGAGGGGCATTATACTGTATGGGGTTGCTATGGGGGCATTATACCGTGTTGGGCAGCTATGAGGGACATTATAACATATGGGGTCTGCTATGGGGGCATTATATTGTTATACTGTATGGGGGGCTGATATAGTGGCACCTATGGGGGCATTACACTGTGGGGAGACAGCTATGGGGCATTATACAGTATGGGGCTGCTATGGGGGCATTATACTGTATGGGGGCATTATACTGTATGGGGGCAGCCATGAGGGGCATTATACAGTATGGGGCTGCTATGGGGGCATTATACTGTATGGGGGCATTATACTGTATGGGGCTGCTATGGGGGCATTATACTGTATGGGGGCATTATACTGTGTGGGGGAAGCTATGAGGAGCAATATACTGTGTGGCGGCAGCTATGGGGAGCATTATACTGTATGGGGCCAGCTATGGGGAGCATTATACTGTATGGGGGCAGCTATGGGGCGTATTATACTGTATGGGGGCAGCTACAGGGAGCATTATATTGTATGGGGGCAGCTATGGGGAGCATTATACTGTGTGGGGCGGCTATGGGGGGCATTATACTGTGGGGGTTGTTGGGCAAGGCGGCTGGGCATAGGCGCGGCAGGGATCTTGTGGTGCTGGGGAGGAGTAGGGGGGCCCAAGCTGAGTTCTTGCACTAGGGCCCATGAGCCTTTAGCTACGTCCCTGAATAGGACTTTAGGTTGAAAATAGATCATATTGTAATTTACTTATCTTAGTAACTATGCCATTCCCGCACCACAGGTACCCGCCTGACCCCAGTCATCTCTGTTTAGCATGCTTACACAATGACGTGATGTGTTCATGTCACGTGATTGTGGCAGCCAGTCACCACCGTACTAAGTAAGGGCACCGGAGGTGTTGAAACGGCATATTATTTACAGTAAACACAAATACAATTACGCTTATTTTTAAAGTTCTAGCAGTAGTGAACCTAATTTAAATGAAATCTTTCCCTGGGTTTATGCTGCCCCATCCTAGTAGTGCCGGAAACCCTGATTTCATTGATTTGTCACTTGTCAATATGGTGACGTTTTCATAAAATCACAGTTTATCAGGTGCAGCGCGATTGGAGCCAGGAGTCCTCCTAATGATCTGCAAGCGCTAATACTGGAGTCCTCCATATTCATTATATGCAAACTAATCCCACCGCCGCTGATTGACAGCTTTCTTCTCTAGGCATAGTAATAGGGAGAAAACAAAAAACATTTAAAAAATGTACATAGCCTTTAAAACAACCCACGAATCAAAAAAAAAAAAAAAACGAATTAAAAAAACTGCAGATTTTTCCGCAGGTAAAATCCACAGCAATTTACAGTAGCAGGCAATTGGTAGAGATTTGTCAAAAAATTTACCTAGGGTGAAGATTTTAAAATCTGTAGCACATCAATTTCTGGTCCGTGCGCATAGCACACGGACCAATTCATTTATATGGCCCCATGCACATGGCCGTAATGTTCACGGATCCACATGGGGGCCGCAAAAACACAGGACATGTAATTTTACTGGCTGTATTTGCGGATCATGTGACCTACTCAGGGAGTCCCAGAGTTTCTTTTTTTGTGGATCCATGAATACTGATGATACACGATGCACTATGGAAGGTTTTTTGCGGACAAATTAACCACAAATACAGACAAAGGATCCGTGGTTTTCTGGACCGCAAAATCACTTTAGTCGTCTGCATTAGGCCTCAGGCTTGGTTCACAGATTGTGGTCAAAATGCACTTTACCTGCACAAAATCGCATCAAAATGATGGATTTTTACATCGATTTGCAGCAAACCCAGCCTAACTGCTGCTGATCTGTGCCAAAGGGAAACACCCCTCCTTTGATAAGAAACAGGTTACAGATTATAGTCATTAATTAGAACGGAGGGGCTTCTCTTTTCACTTTAGGCTGGGTTCACACACGGCAGTTGTGGTGCGTTTTTTTGCCGTGACTACTGTGAAATTGCAACAAAACACAGCGTTTTTTGCAAAATCACTATAGTACTGTAGCATTTTGCCACTATATTGCTATAGTCGCAGCAAAAAAAAGACCAAAACTGCAGCTTGAAAACCCGGCCTGAGGCTGGGTTTTCCTGGCGCAGTCAAAAGACACATTTTGACCGTGATGTGTGAACCCAGCGTTATGGAACAGGGGACAGGATCGGCGCATAGTCATAAGGCTGGTTTCACATGCTGTGGTCAAAATGCGGTTTTTTACAAACCATTTTGCGCCATTTTGCTGAGATTTTAGGAAAATCGCGTCAAAATAATGCAGTCAAAAAACGCATTATGACTGCGGCATGTAAACCCAGTTTATGAATGCCGCAATTTTTTTAACTTCTCTTCTCACCTGCCCCAGCACATTAAATATAAACAGACATTGCCCGCCAACATTATTCTTACTTTTAGTAGTAAGTTGCAGCCTAGGCTCTTTCACTATGAACTTGCAGGGCCGCCCTCTTGTCATGGCTCCGTCCACTGTCCCTCCATTGGTTCTCCCATAGTTGCAAGAGGACCTGCTGATTGGATGAATGCATGTCAGCTAGGGAGACTGACAGGCTCTCATCCAGTCGGCAATTCCAAGTGGCACAGAGTGTACTGCGTGCAGGGGAGCTGGCAGCTGGAGGATGGGGGCGGCCCACTGACTGGCCCACTGGGAATCTTCTTGGTAGGTTACATTACCAATCCGCCCCTGGTCACCATGAAGATGGAGGCACCAACTGGAGCATGGGTGGGCAGGTCCAAGTAGCACTGAGCTGGTGCCCGTGCAGGTTCAAATACGAAATGAGGGGGCCCCATGTTCACAAATTTCAAAGTTATTGAGCCTGTTCATTTACCTAAGTGAAAATGCATGGGCTTTAATAAGCTAATGTAGATAGGGTCCTGCCGTCTCGGCAGGCCCCTGTTTAGCCCAGGCCACTGGTGGGAGTACCATCTGTGCTGCCCCGAAGGCGGCTCTTCATGTACACATTTGCCATGTGCATGGATCATGTACGGAGGACAGGGGCTGGCTGGCAAATTGTAGTCTGGAGGGCAAGCACACAGCACTGGCCCAAGAGTAGCGGCCCATTTTTAACCTGTTTACCTCTGCGTACCGTATAGAAATGGCAGAGGTGACTGGGCTTTAAATCTTACAGTGTTATACCCAGCTAGTAAAAATGAACAAAACAGTGGTCGGATCAATTACTTCAGTAATTGAATATGGATAATGTAAAGAATTAACAGTCTTGCTTTGGTCCTGTTCACACCTGCATCCGTGTTTCCATTGTTCTGCTTTGTCAGAGCAGAACAACGAAAATACCGAAATCGCTGACACCATCTGCGTCCGAAGTTACCAATTAACTTTAATGGCTTCCATCTGGTCTCTGTAATGGTGTACGTGGTCTCGTTTCCGGTATTTTTGGCCAGATCTGTGACAGAGGTCCCTAATGGAGCCTCCGACACAGATGTGAACAGGCACTTATCTGCATACTGTTACTGAAGACAACTCCCTATACAGAGACAAATATTACCAATAATTACACAATATAAAAGGTCCAAATAATACCACCACACCATAACCACATAGTGACTGGATAATATTACCATACTGTTACTGAATAAAGCCACTATATATAGACCAATTTTATTAGTATGCAGTGTCCATATAGTGGTAGATACCTGTCCTACACAGGAGTTCTGCAGACGATATAAGTGATTACAGTACATTTCAATTTAGTGACTCACAAGTGATGTATTTTCTAGTTGTTTACTTTCCCTTTTCTTCTCCATCTGACCGAGACTGCTATGACGACTTATTCTAGCCACGACATGTTGCTTCCTCGCTTTTCAAGTGCCCCCCTGAGCAAAAGGGGTTTAATAGTGCCGTCATACAGTAATAATGCCCCCTCTGTGCCCCAATACAGTCACGCCCCCTTTGTGCCCCATATAGTAGCAACACCTCCTTTAGTGCCCCCTTTGCACCCCCATACAGAAATAAAATCTCCTTTATTGCCTCCGCACAGTAATAATGCCCTGTGGTGGGTAACTATTGTGTTGACAGGTAGCACTGTTACATGAAGGGGAATTATTTTTCCATTGATCTCTAATTCATATTGCTGCACAGGAGAGAAGAAAGAAGACAGAATAATTCTGTAGGTGAGGATACGTTTTTAGTTTTCATACTGCTAACTTTTTTTGTGTTTTTTTTGGAGGTTTCGCTGGATCTTTGCACTGCCTCGCAGATTCGTTGGACTACTTCGTTGGGTTGTGTTGGAAAGCTTTTATTTCAATAAAAAAAAATTTTCTTTTATCTCTGTATTTTTAATACTGTATTACCGCCTTAGTAATGGCCGTTGTCTGACGGGGCTTAGTATTAGTCAGTAAAAAGGCTAGCACTAACCCCCTATTATTACGCCGGTACCCAACGCCACCAGGAGTACCAGAAAGAGCCGGGTACGACCCAGTACCCAACCACCTAAAGTGATGGTCAGGTACTGGTACGGTCGCAGACTGGTATTATCAGGCTGCAAATAAACAAAAACCATAGCCCTTTCCACCTTGGTAATCCTAGGCTGCGACTGCTTTATTGTATCTGTCTGGTTATGAAAAATGGGGGGACCACACTTCGTTTTTAAAAAAAATAAATAAAGCCAAGCATCCCCAGGATGGGAGGGGCCATGGTTTTTGTCCATTTCCAGCCTGATAATACCAGCCTGCGGCCGTCCCAGTGCCTGACCATCAGTACAGACGGTCGGGTACTGGATCGTACCCGGCTCTTCCATGTACTCCTGGTAGCGGTGGGTACCAGGGTAATAATAGGGGGTTAGTGCTAGCCTTTTAATGGATAACACTAAGCCCCGCCTCAGTAATGGATGCTGTCAATCAGACAACAGCGGTAATACAGTATTAAATATAGAAAAAAAGGAGGAAACCTCCAGCTCACCTTCTTTTCTTTCTACAGTATTAAATATAAACAAGGAAATAAGAAAAAAATGTTATTGAAATAAAAACTGCCCAACAGAACCCTCTTTCACCATTTTAGTTTAAAAAAAAACAACGTAGTTCATCGACATAGTCCAACCAATCTACAACGTAGTGCAAAACAAAAAAAAAATCCCAAAAGCAGTATGAAAAATGAAAAAAAAAACGTATCCTTACCTACAGCAGTCTTTTGTCTTCTCCCCTGTGTCCCGATCTGTGGGTGTGTGGACTCACTGGGCAGCACCGCCGTAGTGGGATGGCAGCTGGCCAAACTACAGTGTACAAAGTGAACATATATAGTCCAAATACATGGGTACCTGTGATAGTCCAGACAGTAGCAACGGCTAGGCACAGATGGGATCTTGACGGCAGGAGATGCAGGCACGACAGATGACACCAGACGTTGTGTAATACAGTGGACGTAGCAGAACTCGACTTCAACACTATAGCAGGCACAGGAACAACTACAACATGGGATACAGGTAGCAGGGCACGGGAACAACGGAAACAGGGAAACCCTAAGGGACTATTGGCAAGACTAACTGAGGAATATGAACAACGCTCAGGCAAAAAGGAAAGGGGGAGGGCACTTCTTATAGTCCAGGGTGATCATGGGCTAATTAATGATGTTTTACATGTGTGTGCACTGGCCCTACGGGACACAGCAGGGTGCAGCGGAAGTGAGCGCTGGCGTCTCCTGTGGAGGAGGTGTGGGCCAGCGCTCACCAGACCATGGCTGCGGCCGTCAAGGGGTGAGTAATCCCGACGGACCATGACCATGCACGATACAGTATCCCCCCTCTTCTTGGGACCGGAGCGAGAGAGGAACTTCTTAATAAGGGTAGGAGCATTGAGGTTCTCTACTGGCTCCTAGGACCTCTCCTCTGGACCAAACACCTTCCAATCCACCAAATAAAAAGTTCTTCCTCCTACTCTCTTGAAGTCCAGGATTTCCTTTACCTCGAACACATCGGAAGTAGAACCGCTAGGAGCAACTGCAGGACTAGGAGTTTTAGTGTAGCGGTTCAGGACCAAAAGGCTTCAGGAGGGACACATGTGTGAGATTAAACTCCATCACTCTTGAGTTCATTTTCTCCATAACAGAAATTGTCTAGGATTCATTCATATTCACAAAAATGACCGATCGGGAGAGATTGCACATACAATGGTTTGATGTACAGAAATCTAAAATGGCTGTGAACGTAGTCTTTATTTATAGGTTCAAGCTTTCACTTAACACACATTAACCAATCAGATGATGCCAAGTACATATAGGTATACACCCAAAAATACTTCCATATAAGGTAATGACTTTCTTCCTAATATATATGAATCCTGGTACTCATCAGTTTGGAATGCCTGATGATGTCATCTTTACCCTATCTCAGATGATAGGCAGTACATTCATTTAAGAGACGATTAAAAAGATATCTAAAACATATCTAATACATATCTCAAACAATGTAATGCAGTAATTTTGATAATAATACAATATATAAATCTAACAGGTATTAGATTTATTACACTGACAGTTCCCCTCTTTTTGACAAAATATTGTATCCAACTATTCTATCCCTATGGGAACCGATATCCTCTGAAGGTGAAAACTCGGATCCTCCTATCCCTCCCTAACCTAGTATAGTGGCCATTAGATTGGGGATTCTACCTATCATGAGTTACAGCTGAAACTGTGGTAAATCACGGATTACACGGGTAGCCATATAAACAGTGGGATCATCAAACTTGCCTTGAGATCATCTCCCACATCTAAAATCATTTACCTAAGTTCCTGACCACACAAATCTATCCCTAATTTATCTGATTCTTTCCTAACACCACCACCACGATGGACACATATGTCAACTTGAGAAGGGTTTCATCCATCACAGTAGGCGCATATCCATCCATCATCCTTGATAAATTGAGGCTTGGGAACTGTTACTGGAAGCAAGGATGTAGAAGTTATTTTATGTCCCAATGTTTCTCCTTTTTCTACACGTAGAACTTTAATCTGCGTTGGGTTTTTATAACCATTACAAAACTTTGTCATCAGCATAAAAAAAATTAGTTTGACAATCAAATAAATAAGTATTCCTATAATAAATACCTATAAAGCTACATGTAATATTCCTTAAAACGGAACCACCTATTCCCTTAAACCAGTCAGCTGGGTTTAGCCAACTAAGCAAATCTGAATTTCAGTCATCCTGAGAGTTATTAACTTTCCTGAACTCTTCCTTTACCTTCTTAGCCTGCTCGCTATCATATATGACATGCAACAGGCCAGAGGGTTCTATATAATGGCAGCATGCAGGGCCTACTATCTGACACATACCGCCTTGGGATGTTATGAGATAGTCCAGGACTATAGTATACTGGTTAGTTACTAAGATAAGCTGACTGGTAAGTGTGCTAGTTATATTTAAAGCATCAAAAACACATTCTGTAATATTGTCAAATAAGTCAGCAAGCTTTTCAATATTATGTGCATTTCTTACAGATAGCCCTACTAGTGTAAGTGATAGGCCAACCTTTTCTTGCCAGGGAACATGTACTAGGGCCTTCGCCTTACTCGGGTCAGCTTCCCTCTTGAACAACATATGATTTGGTATGTTACTGTAAGGAAAAACATTATCTTCCCATACCCATGTGGCTGACTGGAGTCTAGCTAATGTACAGGTGTCACGATGCGAGGTGTGGACCCACTGGGCCGTACCACGTAGCGGGATGGCAGCTGGCCAAACAGGTAAGTACAGAGTTCAATTAGTTCAGCGAGGGTACCTGAGGCAATCGTAGGCAGTATCGAGGTAGGCACGTCCAGGACCAGGCGGCGGGAAATCGTCAGGTGAGGCGTAGCAGATCAAGCGCAGACTGTAGCACAGCACAGCAATAGCACAGCACGGCACTAGAATTATGTAGCACGGAAACAGGATATGGGATACAGGAGCAAGGTACACTGGGAAACTGGAAGACACTGGGAGACCATAAGCACGACAAATGATGGGTAACAAGAGGACAGAGCCCTTTTTATAGCCCAGGGAATCCTGGGCTAGATTGCAGACTTCCTGCAAAAATGCGCGCCCGCCGGAGAAACTCGAGGTCCGGAAGTGAGTGACGGAGCCTCACAAGAAGACGACGCTGCAGCGAGGTACGATGTCCATGGCCACGGCCGTCGAGGTTAACGTGCGAACGACGGACCGTGGCCATAGACGTTACAGTGTCCCCCCTCTTACGCCCCCTCTTCTTGGGACCAGAGCGGGAGAGAAACTTCCTCACGAGGACAGGAGCATCGATGTTCTCCTCTGGCTCCCAAGACCTCTCCTCTGGGCCGAACCCCCTCTAATCCACTAAATAAAATGTCCTTCCTCCCACCTTCTTGGTAGCCAGAATCTCCTTTACTTCGAAAGTCCCCGATGAGCCGCCAGGGGCCACTGTGGAGCTAGGAGTCCTAGAGTAGCGGTTCAGGACCACGGGTTTCAGCAAGGAGACATGAAAGGAGTTAGGAATCCTGAGGGTAGGGGGGAGCCGCAGCTTGTAGGATACCGGGTTGATCTGTAGCAGGATTTTGAAGAGTCCGAGGAATCTAAGAGCAAATTTGCACGACGGCACCTTCAGCCGGATATTCCTAGAAGACAACCAGACTTTAGTCCCTGGAAGGAACTGCGGAGGCGACCTTCTTCTTGTATCTGCCTTTCTCTTTATGCGGTCCCGCCAGAGACACTCGAGGTCCGGAAGTGAGTGCCGGCACCTCACAGGAGGATGACACTGCAGCAAGGTAAGATGTCCATGGCCACGGCCGTCGAGGTTAACGACCGAACGACGGACCGCGACCATAGACGTTACAACAGGTTCCTTCTGCTCCCATAGGTATCCATTTATATGCATTATTACCACACACTATATAGATATCATCCGGAAGCTTAAAGGCGCCACTCCTATGACGTACCATCATATCTGCTAATTCCACAAGTCTTAGAGAATTATGGAAAAGGCACCAGGGTTCACTAGTCTTGTTACCCATGGGGCTATGATATCTTTCCTGTCTGCATATGGAAGGGTCACTTTGATTATAATTATCCCCAAGATCAGGAATAGCTCCCCTTTGGGCACATGAGGTATTTTCTCCTTTTGTAAAATTTGATGCCCATCTCCAAGCTGAGTCAAGCACATACCAACCCAAACAGTCATTTGAATGTGGCATGTGACAGCCTAGATAATCTGAAGCCTTCTGAAAGCTAATTTTCAATTTACTAATAGTAGTATCTTCCAACTTAAGTGCCGTCATATTGACCCTTTTCCAACTTCCTATGATTTCTTGTCTATAGTCCATCATCCAAATACATGCCCCACTATTGTATGAGGGATGCTAACATTCGTCCATATATGGTAATCATACAATGTCAAGTTCCAACACTCGGACACAAGTCATTTTTTACGACAGTCTGATGATATTTGATAAACTTGTTCAACATGTATCAATTCTCCTTTGGGATTAAAGGCTGTAATACATTGGAGTAAAAAAATAGGTTACAATGATGAAGCCTTCGGGGTTCAGAACCTTCTTGCAGTGACTGGTAAATATCCAAGAAGCTTTCCCTTCAAGTTTTACGGAAGTGGAAATGGTCAGCTGGACTTGATACGGTTCGTTAAATCCGGGCTCAGAGTTCTCCGGACGTACCTCTTTACCATTATCCAGTCTCCGTGCTTAAGACAATGAGACCCTGCAAGGGAATCTGGATCTGGAAGGGAACCATAAACACGATGATACATACATAGAAATTTAATTTTTATTCAGTGCTCCCACATATGCAGTAAGATCTGAGTGCAAATGTTGAAGCAGTTGAGGAAATATAGTCCTGTTTTGGGTGGACATCCAAACAATATCTCATATGGGCTCAACCCTATCTCTCTGTTTGCAGTGACTCTGATTGAGTGTAACGCTATTAGAAGGCATTCTGTCCATGGTTTTCCTGTCTCAGCCATTGCCTTTTGAATTATTAACTTCAGTGTACCAATTCATTCTTTCTACCGCCCCACTACCCTGGGGGTGATGGGGTGTATGGAACGCCTGTTTAATGCTGACATTACTTCTCTAAGTATCTCTCCTGTGGAATGAGTAGCTGGATCACTTTCTCTGGTTTCTGGAACATCATACCTACACACTTTATTGAGCAGCTTCTTAGCCTTGTTTTTGCATTCGCTGTTACCACAGATCATGCTTCAGACCATCCTGAAAATATATCAACACAGACAAGGACATATTCATACCGACCAACCTTGGGTAGCTGTATGTAATCAATCTGCAGTCGCTGGAACGGGTACAATGGCCTTGGGGTATGCTTCTCTGGGACTTTTACTGTTCTCCCTGTCTTATGGCTGGCACAGAGAAGACATGTCTGCACATATTGGGTAGCAGTGTTGTTGTACCCAGGGGCAACCCAGAACCTGGAAACTAAACTTACCATTGCATCCATGTGTTGGTCCATGAGTCAAATGATGTGTCATCATAGGGTATAGAACCCGGGGTAGGCACAGTTTACCTTCTGTCTACGATAGCCCCTCTAAATCCTCTTTTGCCCCTTTTTCCTTCCATTTTCCTTTTTCTTCCATTGCAGCCTGTTTTTACAGTAATCTGAGCATTGACATATTAACCGCCCCCTGGCCTGCCTCAGCACGCTCATATAGCATTATTGTGGGGAGAGGCATCAGTGCAGCTGCCTTGGCCACCTCATCTGCCTTTTTAGGTAGCTTTAAAGAAACAGTGTCATCACAAATTATTTTTTTATATGTTAAAGATGTTAGTGCTTTATTAAAAACGTTTATATTTATTTGTGTGTTTGTGTTTTACTTTTTCTTATTTTTACACTTTTTCTTCCCTATGGGGGCTGCCATTTTTTGTTCCATTTCTGTATGTGTCGATTAACGACACATACAGACATGGAATACGGCAGCCACAGTCCCATAGGGACTGCGAACGGCTCCCGTCCCATTCACTTGTGTGTACGGCGTCTGTGTGGGAACTGCGCATGTGCCGCTCCCACACAGTCCAATTTGAAATTGGCGCCGTCCGGCGCCATTTTCCTGTGGACCGGAAGTCGCGGCCGGACAGTAATATTACTACTTCCGGTCGCGGCTTCCGGACTTGTGCACTTGGACCAGCGGCAGCAGACGGAGCGGACGGGCCGGAGGGAGCCGCGGCGGCAGGAGCAGGTAAGAGATTTCAATGTATGTTCGTGTTTGTGTGTGTTTACTACTGTATGTAAACCTACTACACTGTGTGTTAGCTCAAAAAATGGCGACACACAGTGTAGGAGGTTACACCGTTCAAACCCCTCGTTTATCCCGGCACTAGCCAGGATAAAGGAGGGGGGGATGCTGAGAGCTCACTAGAGCGAGGGCTTTTTACCCAATTTTGCAATGCTGCAATTTTGGGAATAGCTCCATCTAGTGACCAGAAATGGGTAATATTATAAATTAGAATTAATTTATAATATTTCCTGACTCATGAAAAAAATAAAAAAAATTTGAACAATGTTTAATCACCCACACACTAAATGTTTAATTAAAAAAAAAAAAACATGTTTTTCTGGCAACACATTCCCTTTAAGGCACTTTATAGGGCTGCTAGAGCTTCACTGTTTTTCACAGGTTTACCTGATAAGCCAACAAAATCCCTGCTCCACCAAAAGCCTCGAGACTGTATAAGAGCTTACAGTATGACCCTCGGCCTGTGTACACGATGCACTGAGTGCCTTCAGCTCCGACTCCTGGGTCGAAATCCCAGGTGGGAGTGGTCACTGACACAATCTTTCATACAGGGTGGTGACGGCATATCCTGTCCTGGGTTCTCCGTTGTCATATGATCAGGATCCATCTACAAAAAGCTCAAGATCCATTACATTAGCATTGGGTGTTTCCACCACATTATCAAGTTCATTTGCTTCTTGTTTCATTAATTCAAAACAATCCTTTATGTCATCTCTATCATCAAATAAGAAAAATTTGTGTGGTATTTTATTATCACCTTTCTTCCTAATTCCCAATCTTATCTGACTATCAGCTCCATGTTCTGCTCCATCAAATGCTTTCTCATGGACCTCTTCTTTCTGTTCAAGCCTTTATATCATTCCTCATTCCCCTCTTCTGGACCAAGCGTAAGTAATGTCGCTGGGTTCAGAACTGCGCATCTTTTGGTGAGGTTGGGGGGGTATGTCTTGCAGCTGATAGATGTTTTGTACTGGCCTGTGACAACATTTCCTATATTGTATGTGGTACCTGGATGGTGAGGGAGCTCTCAAGTACAATATCTGTTACTTTATCTTTTAAAGTTCTGCTACTGCTCTGATGCATGACTGTGCCCCTCTGATCACAGGGTCTAGATGTACAGCGTACTACCCCAATGGTATTTGTTTCGACCCATGTAGTTGTGTAAGGACACCTTGTGCATGTTCCTTTGCCTCATGACAAAAGAGTTTAAAGGGTTTCATGCAGTCTGGTATGGCTGAGACTGGTGTTCCTCGTCATCATACCCTTAGTCTGGTACAACCTGAATTTGTACAACAAAATCCTTAAACATCATGATGTTGCAATTCCATAGACTCCCATCATGTTAACACCGCACCTCTCAGTCTCCACTCTCATACACCTCTGATTGCTGTTTCATGAGATCTTTCATAACAACAAAACTTCCAGAATCCCATGCAGATTTCACTATAACAGACTAGAGTCGCTGCAGGCCGGTCTCTTATACGCTCAGAGTATAACCTGCTGCAGCTGCACTAGTGAAATAGTTACACAGAAACACTAATAGTTTAACATATCGGCTCATATTGTTGGGAGTATTTCCTTAGTTTTGGTACATTGTTCCCAGGTGACAAAACATAAAGGAGAGAAGGAATAGAGCATTAGGTGGCCAGCCTAATGGGGAAAGCGAGGAATAAAGGGATAAGAAGCAGTCACACAGTTTTGTAAACCAGGGAACTCATGTACCACAACAAAGGTTACAAACATAAAAAAAACTTCAAACATGAAGAACGACCATTTACATTGCTCTGGGTGTCTGTGACTAGATTAATCATGATGGGTCGGGGTTTATTTGCCCCTCTCTCTGTCTTGCTTCCTGCTCTTCTAATGCTCTTAGGACAAATAGTTTGTTCCACAGGTATCAGAATACAGTCCGGTGTACTCCTCCCATCAATTTGTCCCTCAATTCCGTAGCATCTGGCAATTTACTTGTCATAGCCAGATGTTCAGGTTGGGTCCATGAGAGCAAGCACCCCAACATTAATTAACCCATAGTGGTTTAGTATTTCTACATTTCTCAACATGCAATGTGAAATACTTTTGTGTCAAAAAAAGACAAAAGTATAGAAGGTATGATACTTTCATTGGCTAACCATAAAAGTTCTAAAGCTTTCAGAGCACAAAGGCCCCTTTGTCAGGCAATTTACAAATGAAAATGACATTTCTCAACAAAAGAAGGCATTCATAGGATTACATTGTATGTTTATCGGGTACTCCAACCCTCTGTAGACATCTAGATACAATCGGGATCCTTCCCTTATAGTCTTTCCCATATTGATACCTGAGATAGGGATAGGGTGGGGATATAACCTGTACCCGTCCTGAGGAAGTGGAGGTTCAGGTATCTGAGGTATCAATTGAGGGGTGGGGGTGACTATCAGTGGTAGATTTATCTCCCGCTGTATCGCTAGCTGTATCTCTAGCTGTATCTCTAGCTGCAGTGTTTTTTTTCCTTATTTCTGACCTTTTTTGTGTGTTTTATATCTCGTTCTACTGTACCATTTTTCCCTTTTACTATTCACTACTTTCTCTGACACTTCTAACCAAGTTTGTCCATCTCATTTACAGCATCACTTTCTATGTCTTTACTTTACTCCAAACCCTTATTCCTTCTACTGCCCATCCTTCCTTCTGTGGTCTCACTATATCCATAGCCCTGGTTCTCCTCGCCTTTTCCTGGCCCTTAGAACCTAATTTGCTATTTAGTGAGCCCATAATCCAGACCTATACTTATTGGGGTAGTGAGCCCTAATTCTTGAGGTCTATTCCTGGAACTCTTTACCTAGAGTACCCCTGTTAAAGTTCCCCTATGCTGGAAATTTTTACCTAAATTTCCATTAACCTGGAACTTTTTATTTTTTTTATTTCCTTTAGGATGGCTACCTGACTTTCTGGAATCAATATTTCAAACACAGATATAACACACAACAAGAACACACTGCAGCAGCTATTCATTCTGAGGACCAATTTTTACCTTACAAACATTTGACAATTAATGTTACATACAAATATATGACCTTATTCTGGTTTAACCAAAATATTTTAAATCTACAAATGCCAATACCCACTTAAAACTATTACTTTACAATAAAGATACAGAAAATACTGGACAAAGACATTCCTATGCTTTCAGAAGGGGAGGGAGAAGGGGGATAGCAGGATCTCTTCAAGAAGAGATAAGGCAGCTGTGGGAGGACCAATCAGGATGAGGCCAATGCAAGAAACTGAGTCTTGTAGTACCACAAGTTCAACTGTGCACAGCAAGATTCACTATTAACCCTTAATGTAAGGATTACTAGCAGCCTAGAGCCTAGTAATAGAAGTTGTGGTGGCTTAATCCCTTTTAGCACCATACTGAAGAGGACCATTCTACTGACTCATATATGTTTCATATCATACATTAACAGAAGCATACACCTGTATACATCATTACCTTGCACAGCACAATGTAGACACTTACAGAGACAAACAGCTATTCCCCTCATATTTCAATCATACACTTGGCATACATAAAGCACACACATATAACACGTACAGCATCCCAAACAAATTCATGGAGATTCTCTGCTGGACCAAAAGATTAGAAAAAGACTTACCCAACAGAGAAAGGGAGAGGTTGATTAGCAAGGCAATGGCTTACCCACCGGTTTTTCTCTCCCTTTCTCCAAAGGGAAACTCCACGCTAGTTTCGGATCAGGCGGGTTTTGATGAGATCTCACTGTGAGATTAAACTACATCACTCTTGAATTCCTTTACTCCATAACAGAATTTGTCTAGGATTCATTCATATTCACAAAAATGACCGATCGGGAGAGATTGCACATACAATGGTTTGATGTACAGAAATCTAAAATGGCTGTGGACGGAGCCTTTATTTATAGGTTCAAGCTTTCACTTAACACACATTAACCAATCAGATGATGCCAAGTACATATAGGTATACACCCACAAATACTTCCATATAAGGTAATGACTTTCTTCTTAATATATATGAATCCTGGTACTCATCAGTTTGGAATGCCTGATGGTGTCATCTTTACCCTATCTTAGATGATAGGCAATACATTTATTTAAGAGACGATTAAAAAGATATCTAAAACATATCTAATACATATCTCAAACAATATAATGCAGTAATTTTGATAATAATACAATATATAAATCTAACAGGTATTAGATTTATTATTCTGACACATGAAAGGAGTTGGGGATTTTGAGGGTAGGAGGCAGCCGAAGCTTATAGGAGTAAGGGTTAATTTGATGCAGGATCTCAAAAGGTCTGAGAAACCTGGGAGCAAATTTGTATGAAGGCACCTTCAGACGAATATTCCTTGAGAACAGCCAGACTTTGGTACCTGGAAGATACTGAGGCAGCTCTCTTCTTCTAGTATCCGCCTTTCGCTTCATGCGATCGACAGCCAGCAGAATAGAGGAACGGGTCTGTTACCAGATTTGCAGAAAGTCCCCAAATGCAAAGTCAGCTGCGGGTACCTGAGATGTAGCCGCCACAGGAAGAGGGATTCGTGGATGTTGGCTGTAGGCAATGAAGAACGGTGTGGAAGTGGTGGACTCACTGGTGTGGTTGTTATACGACAACTCGGCCCATGGAAGAAGCTGTGCCCAGTCATCATGCTGCATGGAGATGAAGTGGTGGAGATATTTTTCCATGATCTGGTTAATCCTCACGACTTGCCCATTGGACTGGGGGTGATAGGCTGAGGAAAAGTCCAATCTTACATCCAGGAGTTTACAGAGGGCTCTCCAGAATTTTGAGGTAAATAAACCCCCCGATCGGACACGATGTGTAGGGGAAAGCCATGCAAGCGGAAGATGTGCTTAATAAAGAGACTTGCTACTCAAGGAGCAGAAGGTAGGCCAGTCAGCGGGATGTGCCATCTTCGAAAACCGGTCCACCACCACCCAGACAGTATTGCATCCAGCTGAGGGAGGGAGGTCAGTGACAAAGTCCATTGCAATGTGCTGCCAAGGGACATTGGGTACAGGCAGAGGTTGGAGCAGACCGGCAGCCTTGGAGTGAGCAACCTTGTTAGAAGCACACACGGTGCAGGAAGAGACAAAGTCCATAATATCTTTGGGCAGCGTGGGCCACCAGAAATGATGAATTATTAGGTCTCGAGTTTACTCACCTCCCGATGCCCGCAGCCATGGATCAGTAAACGCTAACTCGCATCTCATTCCTAGAAGACGCCAGTGCTCACTTCCGCTCCGGTCCGCTGTGTCCTGTAGGGTGCGCGCACATGCTCGTGCCCGGTCTAAAATGGCCAGCGCGCACATGTGAACAATGCTCATCATCAACTCACATGATTTCCTGTACTATAACAAGGGCCCTGTCCTTCTGATCCTTGCCTGAGTGTTGTTAGTGTTTCCCAAGTCTGTCTTGCAAATGGTCCCTTAGTGTTTCCCGTTCCAGTTGTTACCCGTGCCCTGTTACATGTTCCTGTATCCCAATCTGTGTTCTTGTTCCGGTGCCTACTAGTGTTGGAGTCGCATCTACTGCACCTGCTGTCGTTTTCCACATTCTGTGTCATCTGCCATGTCCAGTGCCATCTTCCGCATCCAGTTTGAATCACCATGTCTGGCGCAACGTGCTGCACCTGCTATCATCTGCCACGTCTGGCGTAACCTGCGTCACCCACCTCCATCCATGCCAAAGCCTCGGCTACTGTCTGGACTATTCAGGTACCCTTGTGCAGGACTTTGTATTGCTGGGGTGCTCTGTGGTTTGGCCAGCTGCCTCCCCATTATGGCAGTGCGGCCTAGTGGGTCTGCATACCCACAGACTGTGACATTGAGTTTTATAAACACCCGCGTGTCCAGCCAGCTTGGAGCTGTTTCCCCAGCGAAGGATTCTCCTCCTGCCTGTCAACCGGGCAAAAGTCCTGCCCGGAGATCCATCTCTCGTCTTAACGAAGAAGAACCCGGCCCAGGCCAGGGAGAAAGACTTTCGTATCAAACCCCTTTTAAGATTCTCTTGGATAAAGGCCGACATGGACTGAGTTTCTGGCAAGGAGAGAGGATATACCCGTCCACGGGGAGGAGAAGCGTTAGGAACCAGTTCAATCGGACAGTCGTAAGACTGGTATGGAGGAAGATTCTCAGCCTCCTTTTTGCTGAAGACGTCTGCAAATTGGGAAAAATGAGTGGGCAATCCCGCCAATGACTGAGGCAGCGGAGGCTGGATGGAATGGATCTGTACCAGACAGCGGTGGGGACATTTGGGACCCCATTGGAGAACTTCTCCTGAATTCCAATCCAGGACTGGAGCCAAGGCAAAACTGGATTGATGGCTTTAGGCAAGACAAAGAATGTAATCAGTTCCGTGTGAAGAGCTCCAACTTGGAGCTTCAGGGGCTTGGTCTCAGACATGATCGGATCGGGCAGAGGAAGGCCGTTCACCGAGGCAACAGCCAAAGACGTCTCCAGAGGAACAGTGGGCAACTGGAGATGATCCACTAGATCTTGCTGGATGAAGTTTGCCGCGGATCCTGAGTCCAGATAGGTAGAGACCTGGTGCTTCTTTTCGCCAGACACTATGGTCACGGGGATGGACAATTTGGGAGAGAGTCTTTTATTTTGCGACCTTCGGCCTAGGGTTGTCTCTCCAACCAAACCTAGGCACTGGAGTTTTTGGGTTTTTGGGGACACAGACGCACAAGACATAGTCCCGAAGTGCGTCTGCGTTGTTTTTCTTGGACAATTTCAGGCGGTCTACTTCCATAGGCTCCTCGGGTGGAGGAGCAAATTAGGCCAATGGAGTTTCTGAAATGTGGGAGCCAGCCTAAGAAGTCATCTGGACTTTCATGTGCATTAGGCCTAAGCAGTCAGACTCCCCTCCCCCTTGCAGTATAAAAACACGTCTTAGGGCTCTATTGAGGTGGGGGATTATACTGACTCTGATGGCCATGTGGTGGGAAGTTATCTCCAGAATAGAGCCCTAAGCAGTCGCTCTGACCCCTCTCCCCCTTGCAGTATAACTACTGAAGGCTCTGTGGGGGGAACATACTGCAACAGGGGAGGAGTCTGAGCATCTGACTGACTGCTGAGGGCTTTTTGGGGAAGAATTATATTGCAAGTGGGGGTCTGACTGATTTCTGAGGGCTCTGAAGGGTGGAGTTAGCCCCCCCATAGAACCCTGAGCAGTCAGTAAGACGCTCAGACAACCCCCCTTTTCCGTATAATAACTACTGGGGGCTCTATGGGGGGCTATAATCCTGAGACCCTCCCTTGCAGTACTATACCCAATTCCTAGCAACAGACCAATCACTTTTTTTCATTAAATAGGGAGTAAAAAAGGGAAACAAAGAGAAACCTCTAAGGTAATAACGTCAGGAAAAGAACGGACAAAAGCAAAGACAAAAACAAAAGAAAAGCTTGGTGGACGAAGGGGTATAGCTGCACTCACCTTCTTTGGTTGTGCATGATAATCGGTACAACACAAACTTTTAGCATGTAGAGTCCGTGCACTCAATTGATTGGCAGTCTAGTAGCCTTCGGAGTGAGCACCGGTATTTGGTAGAAATCAGCGTAGTCCAATGAGAAAAGACAATTCCAAGGATACTAGAAAAAGGGATAACTCCCTTTTGTTGCGCACCTGCACAGAATTAGATTTTTTTATTTGGTTCAGAATGAAGGTACAACCTCCCGGTTGATGGCGCTAAAAACATATTCTTTTGTTTCTTAAAACAACATGCATGCATTGAACATTATGTATTTTCTATGCTATGCGTTTTGACCTGGTACTTGGGTCTTCATCAGGCCATATACATATAATGGCATTATTTAAATACTTGCTTAACATCTATTACTTCTGTGTCAAAAGTGTGGGGGGAACATACTGCAACAGGGGAGGAGTCTGAGCATCTGACTGACTGATGAGGGCTTCTTGGGGAAGAATTATACTGCAAGTGGGGGTCTGACTGACTTCTGAGGGCTCTGAAGGGTGGAGTTAGCCCCCCATAGAACCCTGAGCAGTCAGTAAGATGCTCAGACAACCCCCCTTTTCAGTATAATAACTACTGGGGGCTCTATGGGGGACTATAATCCTCAGACCCTCCCTTGCAGTACTATACCCAATTCCTAGCAACAGACCAATCACTTTTTTTCATTAAATAGGGAGTAAAAAAGGGAAACAAAGAGAAACCTCTAAGGTAATAACGTCAGGAAAAGAACGGACAAAAGCAAAGACAAAAACAAAAGAAAAGCTTGGTGGACGAAGGGGTATAGCTGCACTCACCTTCTTTGGTTGTGCATGATAATCGGTACAACACAAACTTTTAGCATGTAGAGTACGTGGACTCAATTGATTGGCAGTCTGGTAGCCTTCGGAGTGAGCACCGGTATTTGGTAGAAATCAGCGCAGTCCAATGAGAAAAGACAATTCCAAGGATACTAGAAAAAGGGATAACTCCTTTTTGTGGCGCACCTGGCCAGAATTAGATTTTTTTAATTTGGTTCAGAATGAAGGTACAACCTCCCGGTTGATGGCGCTAAAAACATACTCTTTTATTTCTTAAAACAACATGCATGCATGTATTTTCTATGCTATGCGTTTCGACCCGGTACTTGGGTCTTCATCAGGCCATATACATATAATGGCATTATTTAAATACTTGCTTAACATCTATTACTTTTGGGTCAAAAGTGTGGGTCTAAGTTCAAACTGGGAATTATTAGTGCCCCATGAGTTATACCTCAGTACCTCTGTCTATACAGTGGCCGAAGAGGTTCAGAGTAATTCGAAGCCGGACGGAACTTTACGGACTTTGACTCAGAAAACACCATTCTTGGAACGGTAAGTATAATTTCAGCCTGTTATCTTTCCAAACAAAGGGGAGGGGAAAGGGGAAAGAGTGGGGGAAAAGTGTTCCTAGGTTTCTCTATTTTTCATAGGAATATTTTGTGTCTTTTCCTAGTAAAAAAAGGTATTTTTTCTGTTGGATAATAAAATTTAAGGCATAAAAAAAGATAAAATTATCTCTAGAAAATACTAGTTGGTTTTGAACAACTGGTGATACAAACACTCTCTTTTTTACTACTAGTTTGTAATGTTTAATTCATTTAAAAGAAAGGTCATCCAAGAAAGGTCATCCACTGTATTGGATCCAACTGATGACTAAACCAATGAGTACTCCACTATAATCCCACTAGATCAGACTGTCTCTAAATTCTCATTGAGACCGTCTCGACCTCACTTGGCAGCATATTTGCAGATTCTGCTGTCAAGCGGAATCTGAAAATATGCCAGGCCGCGGCCTTTGCACTGTGCATGTACATTTTGGAGCATGCGCAGTGTAAACTTCTGGGGAATAAAGAAAAATCCCAAAGGGTGCTTTTTTCTGCCGGACGCTACGGACGACAGAAAAAAAACACCTATTTTTTGCGGACTGTCCGTAAATTAACGGACGGTTGGCAACCCTGACGAGCAATGAAGTCCCAAGTCTTGTGGGCACCAGAATGCCCCAGCGGAGAATTATATTCCTGTCAGCAGGACGGACAAAAATCTTTCCTGCAGGAATGTCCTTGATCTGCAGAGGGTTTACAGCAATAATCCTAGAAGGATCAATAATGTGTTGAGGATTTTCTTCAGAGGGCATCGGTATAATGTATTTGTCTGCAGGGTAGAAGTGATAAAGAAATTGAAATCTGGCGAAGAACATTGACCATCTAGCTTGACGAGGGTGACTAACGGTGCAGACTGCAGATATGTAAGATTTTTGTGATTGGTGTAGATGACGACAGGATGAGCAGACCCCTTTAGCAGGTGTCTCCATTCTTCCAAGGCCAACTTGACAGCGAGCAATTATTGGTCCTCAATAGAGTAGTTGCGCTCAGCAGGACAGAAGAGTTTGGAGAAAAATGCGCAAGATACTGCCTTACCCTTGGAATTCTTCTGAAACAGGAGTGCCCCAGCACCAAGGGTAGAGGCATTAACCTCCACGGAAAACTGTTGAGTAACATCAGGATGACAAAGAACAGAATCAGAATTGAAGGCGCTCTTGAGGTTGGAGAATGCTGACTGCCTCAGGGGTCCAGTCCTTAGCGTTCTCTCCCTTTCTGGTAAGGGCTGAGATGGGACGAGAAATTTGGGATGTACTGACAATAAAAATTAGCGAATCCAAGAAATCTCTGTATAGCTCGGAGACCATGATGACGTGGCCACTCCAAGATGGACTTCCCCTTTTCCGGATCCATTTGAAGGCCACGATCGGAGACAATATAGCCCATGAAGGGCAAGGACCTCTTTTTAAATACGTATTTCTCCAGTTTCGCAAATAATTTATACCCCCTTAGCCGCAAAAAGACTTGGTGTAAATGCTTCTGATGCATCGTCAGATCAGATGAGTAGATAGGGATGTCGTCCAGATATACTACCACACAGACATACAGAAAATCACTGAAGACTTCATTCACAAACTCTTGGAACATCGCTGGAGCGTTACACAGTCCAAAGGGCATGACAAGATACTTGTAATGATCGTCTCAGGCGTTAAATGCGCTTTTCCATTCATCACCCTTGCGTATACGAATCAGGTTATAGGCCCCGCTTAGTGAAAACCTTGGCTCCACAAATCCTGTGAAAGAGCTCAAAGATAAGCGGCAAGGGGTTTAACCCACGGTAATCAATGCACGGTCTGAGTGACCCATCCTTTTTCTCCACGAAGAAGAATTCGGCTCTGGCTGGTGAAGTAGACTTCTTGATGAACCCCCTCGCCAGGTTCTCCTGACATACTCCGACATGGCCTGGGTTTCAGGCAAGGAAAGTGGGTAGACCCGTCCACGAGGGAGTGAGGCTTCAGGAAGCAACTCAATAGGACAGTCATATGGACGATGAGGAGGAAGGACCTCTGCCTCCTTCTTGCAGAAGACATCAGCGTAGCTGGCATACTTTGGAGGCAATCCAGAGAGTGATTGAGGTAGAGGAGAAAGAACGGGAAGAACCTAAGGCAGGCAGCGATGCAGACATCGGGGTCCCCACTGGAGAATCTCTCTGGAATTCCAATCAAGGACTGGAGCATGTTGGCGAAGCCATGGCAATCCCAGCAGGATGGGGTTGATAGCTTTGGATAAGACATAGAAAGCTATCAGCTCTGAATGAAGGACTCCTATCTGTAGTCTTAGTGGTTTGGTGATAGACAGGATAGGGTCAGGCAGAGGTTGTCCATCAACAGAGGCAACCGCCAGAGGTTTCTCCAGAGGAACTGTGATCAACTAAGTCCTGCTGGATAAAATTTGCAGTCGCTCCGGAATCCAGATAAGGGAAGACAGAGTGCCATCCTTCACCGGTGATGCTGGACACAGGTATAGAAAGTCTTGGAGAATTTAGTGGTCGAGGAAGATTCACCTAGGATTGTATCTCCAATCAAGCCTAGGCGCTGGAGTTTCTCGGCTTATGCGGGCATTGGCGCACAAAATGTCCCTTGTGACCACAGTACAGACATAACCCCGTCGATCGTCTGCGTTGCCATTCCTGGTCGGACAGTCGGAGTCTGTCTACTTGCATAGGCTCCTCCGGAGGTGCAGCAGAACAGGACAGTAGCGGCCTTTCAAAATTTAGTGTCAGTCGAGACGACCTCTATTACTGACGAATTTCCAGTGTGCGCTTTTGAATCCTCATATCGATCCTGGTTGCCAGAAGTATTAGGGCATCCAAAGTAACAGGAAGCTCTCGGGCTGCCATTTCATCCTTTATGTGAGAGGCTAGACCTTGCCAGAAGGTCGCCAATAAGGCCTCATTATTCCAAGCCAGCTCCGCTGCCAACATACGGAAGGAGATGGCGAACTCCCCTACAGTTGATTCCCCTTGACCGAGGGTCAGCAGTGAGGCAGCCTCAGAAGATGTTCGACCCGGTTCCTTGAACACAGTATTGAAAGTCTCTAGAAAGAGTAGTAGATTAGAGAATTCTGGGCCTTTTCGTTCCAAGATGGGGTTCGCCCATGCCAGGGCTTTGCCGAAGGGGAGAGAAATAATAAAAGCAACTTTGGCCTCATCAGAGGGGAAGAGGTGAGTACGTAACCTGAAGTGGATGGTGCATTGATTGATGATACCTCTACAAGTCTTAGGATCCCCATCATAGCGAGGGGGAAGAAGGTAACAAAATTGCAGGCCCAAGGCTGGCAGGAGGGATAGCAGGTGGTGGAGAAGTGGGAGCAGCCAGCAGAGGTGCAGGAGGAAGATCCAAGCGAGTAATGATGGCTTTTACCGCCTGTAGTAGTTAATCCTGGCGTGCCCGCAGGCCAGGCATGTCTGTTTGCATCATTTGAACTGATTGACCAGCGGGATCCATGGCCTGAGCGTACTATCACGGCTGTGGGGTATGTGGACCCAGTAGGCCGCTCCGCCGTAGCGGAGTAGCAGCTAGCTAAACTATAGTCAATGAAAGTCTTTAGAACAAGAGTACCTGGATAGAAGTTCTGACAGACACTTGGCGTAGTAGACACTTGGCGTAGAAGACGCTTTGGCACAAATGATACTTGGCACAGATTACACTCTCGATTTCGACACTAGATTACGTATTGGAACAAACACAATTATTGGATACAGGATACAACTAAATGACCATTTGCAAAGACTAACATGGGAAGACACAACAACGCTCAGGCAAGGAGAGGAAAGGCAGAGCCCTTTATAAAGTCCAGGATGTATTAGGGATTGGCTAGAGAACTTTACACTGGTGCTCACTGGCCCTTTAAATCCCTACAGGATACAGTGCGGGAGCTGCAGCAGTGTGAGCCGGCATCTCTGGGGAGAGAGAAACCATCATGAAGAGTGTCCTGTGGTCGCAGCTGCCAGTATGTAGGATGTGCCCTGCTCAGCAACCGCGGGCACAACACCCAATTTTGGTTATGTATATGGGTAATGGAATTCACCCATTCCATTTATTACTTTGGTTGTCTGTCTCTGAACCCACTCCAGCTCTGCTACGTCTTTCTTGAATACACTGGTTTTCAACTGTACGCAATAGTCCATGTGCAGTGTTTTCATATTTGTTTTTCCAATCAAAGTGCATAACCTTAAATTTTTAGGGTTAAACATCATTTGCTACTTTGCTATCCAAGCCTCTAACATATCTAAACCCATCAGTATACCTCTTTTGTGTTAATTTCTTTAACAGGTTTCCGACTGCTGGCAGCACTTCAGAGAGTGTGCACGCGTGCTCACGTACACACAGCCCTGGGCACTGGGCAGAGTAGCAGAGTATCACAGCGATCACATTTGTTTTTAGTTGAAAACTTCTGCCAGCGAACCTCTTTTCTTCTCCTCACACAATGTTTTAGTGTGAAGAGAAGAGACTTAGGGAGAATCGCTGCCAAAAGAATACTGTGTCACAAAAAAATACAGTGTTTCACCACCAATGCATTCTTTGTATAGATAGATTTCTAGCTATCTATACAATCTATCCATCTATCTGTTGATCTATCTATCTACCTTTCTATATTTACTAGAATATTACAATAGTCAGGTAGGGAATATATATCAACATACATATAATATATATCAATAGCGGTTATTTTTTTGTTTTAGCGCTAGTGTAGATATATAGTCTATTCAATCATATATATATATATATATATATATATATATATATATATATATATATATATATATATAAAACTATATATATATATATATATATATATATATATATAGATATATATACAGTCCAAATATAGATGAACACAGCACTCCAACATACCCATATATCAGGCCATGTGCTCGTCACCAGGGGATGAATCAATTCCCCAACTTGAAATAGAGAGCAACCATAGAACGCAGTAACGGCACCAGGACTTCAGAGTAGATGAAACAGGGTGGATTTATTCACCTCAAGTGAGCGACATTTTGGTTCAACAGAGAAGAAAGGTTCTTTGTTGAACCGAAACGTTGCTCACTTGAGGTGAATAAATCCACCCTGTTTCATCTGCTCTGAAATCCTGGTGCCGTTACTGCGTTCTATGGTTGCTCTCTCTCTCTCTCTATATGTATATATATATATATATATATATATATCATATATATATATATGTTAGTTTGTGTGTGTGTGTATATATATATATATATATATATAATCCCAAAAACTGAAAATAAAAAAAATGAAGAGGCAGCACTCCAAGGAAATTGGTGAAAAAAAGTGGTGTGTTTATTCACCCCAGGCAGGCAACGATTCGATCCGTCTCTATGGGATCTGTGTCAAGCAACAACCAACAATCTTAACAGGGTATATATAACTCAGTGTGGTAATACAATCAGTGATTCAACCTGAGTTAGCAAGTGGGAACAGGTGATCCATTAGTGGTTACTGTGGTTACTACATAACAACCTAAGTGAGCGTGAGGCATCTGCGCAGAGAGCCCTCTGTTATAACAGTGTGTATAGCGGTGGTAAAGTGGCAGATTTACAACAAAAAGTACAGTACAGGAAAGACGATACTCACCGTTGGACGACAATCAATAAAGAGAAACTCACTACATCAGCGTCCCCGGCTCACGTCTGTGCATGCGCACACGTGATGCATAAGGGGAAGAGATGGGCGATGACAGTACGAACGTACTGCGCATGCGCACTGCTAATATGATGTTTTCAGTGCGGCAGGGTAAAAGAGGAAAGAAAAGAAGAAAGAAGAGTACCAAGAAAGGCAGATAACAGGATCAGGTAAGTAATCGGAACTAGTGCGTAACCAATTTTCAAGACAATGCTACTAACCGCTGCGGTATTACTGCATACTTAGGCAGATTTGCCATTCAGGAGTCTGGGAAAGCTGGGTGACATTCCCCTTTAAAACTGTAACACTTATGTCCTATGAAAATAGCAAAAGGGGGGACACCCTAGGAAGGCCTAATACTTATTAAAAACCAGGACCCAATTGCATAGAACACAACCAGTCGCAGGGTCCCCACGTGATGGGGTCCACTCCTAGGGTTACAAAGGAAAAAGGGGTAACTCATTTGTGTACACACAAGTGAGTATCCCAACTTCCAGTGTCTGTATAGGGTGGTAGTGTAGATATTGTGGAGGCACTTCCAATTCAAGAATGCAAAAACACAGAGACATCAAGTGTAATAAGTATGCTTTAATTATTGAGTTACCGTAAACAGAATAATAATGATTATAATGCAAACTATTTGTTCCTGGTACGGCATATCTGGTGACAAAAAAATGAATACAGTTGCCAGACTGAAAAAAGGGGGAAACATAATTTGTATTTGTGTCCAACGGGGGTGAGGGTCAAACTCCCGGAAACAAGCAGGGAAATCCCTAGAAAATAATAGAGAAATATTATTCAATAACAAAATACAATTTGATAAAAGCAATGTAAAGAATGTCAGTACATGTCTAAACCATTAGCGAGCGAAGGTAAGAGAGCACATAAGTGGGATCCAAAGGAGTCCTCAACCTAAACCAGCAGCGCCCACCTTGAAATCAACATTAAGGCCATAGGGTCTAAGGGTATTTAGCCTGAATATCCATTCGAGTTCCCGTTTTTTTTAAAAAAGCCACTCTGTCACCACCTCGATGTAGGGGTGGGATGTGGTCGATTATCCTGAATTTTAACTGTTTCTCCGTTTGGTTCATTTCAGCGAAGTGCTTGGAAACAGGCAAGTCTAACCTTTTATTTCTAATGGTGAAACGATGGTTGTTGAGTCGTACCTTTAGCTCTAGGGTGGTCTCCCTAATGTACCACAGTCCGCAGGGACATTCCAGTAAGTAAATCACAAATGAGGAGTTACAGGTGAGATAATGCTTGATTTGGGTTGTCTTGTCCGTAATGGGATGTGTAAAGGTGCGTACCTTAATCATGTAATGGCAATTCACACAGAATAAACGTTGTCCTGTTTTTTTGACCTTGGGCTCAAAGGATGCCCTAACCAGTCTGTCTTTGAAATTCTTTGAACGTCTGTAAGAGAATAGTGGTGGAATCTCAAATTCAGGTACATGTCTAAGGCTGCTGTGAAGAATAGGCCAATGTCTCCTTAATATGTTAGCAATCTTGTTGCTTTGTTCAGTGTAAGTGGATATAAATGGGACTCTAGTTAATCGTCTAGTCACTGTAGTAGTTGTGTTGTCAGGGAGGAGTGTGTCTCTAGAGATGGTAGTCAGTAGATAAATGATTGTCAGATATGGAAACCAAGGTGTCAAGGAAGGAAATTGAAGAGGATGCGTGTACTAATGTAAATTTTACACTTGGGTCTATGGTGTTAAGGAACATGTGAAAGGTAGATAACTCATCAGTGGAGCCTGTCCAAATCAGGAAAATATCATCAATATAGCGCCACCATTACAATACTTGAGAGAAGTGTGGAGAGGGGTAAATGAATGATTTTTCTAGCATAGCCATGTAAATGTTAGCGTATGTAGGTGCGATATTAGAGCCCATGGCTGTTCCCTGTTGCTGTATATAGAATACATCTTGAAATGTGAAGTAATTGTATCGCAAAATGATGGCCAGGAGAGAGAGAAAAAAACCTCAAAATTTTTCTGAGAAGCTACTATTCTGCAAACATTGGTCAATAGCATTGAGGCCCCTCTGGTGTTCAATAGATGTATATAGACTGACTACGTCGAATGAAGCTAAGATCGCTCCTGGGGGGACAGTCACCTGTTTAATTTTGAGTAAGAAGTCACTAGTGTCTCTGATATAAGAAGAGGTGTTTGTTGCAAAGGTCCTGAGATTCCTATCCAGACAGTTGGCCACATTAGAGAAAATAGACCCTATACCCGACACTATTGGACGTCCTGGTGGATGTACAAGTGTTTTGTGTATTTTGGGTAAAGTATAAAGAGTGGGATTCACTGGATGGTCTATAGTTAGACATTTTTTAGTTGGTTCATCAATTATGCCTTCAGAGATAGCATTATCAATAACTGTCTCAAGTTTCTTGGTGATCTCGAATTTAGGATCTTGATCAACCTTCTGGTAGATCGTATTATCCTGTAACTGCCTCCTGATTTCCATCACATAATCATTGGTGTCCTGGCTAGCTCACTACTAGTCATATTCAGATGTTGTAAACAGAGCCTCTTGCTCTCATCTCTCAAACTCCCTATATCTAGCTTAACTGCTATGATAAATGTATCTATCGCTGGTGGACAGGGAAAGGGGACAAAATCACTTTTCAAGAACAGGTCACATTTTTTCAGAGTTATTACAGTAGGTTTATTCACAATATTACAATCATCTCTATATTGTCCCTCTGCAAAAAAGGTTTTAAGTTTAATAGACCGAAATAATTTATGTAGATCAACCTCAAGGTCAAACCAATTGGCCTTGGTACTTGGCCAAAAAGAGAGTCCTTTATTCAAAAGTCTCTCCTGTTCAACTGTCAATGCTTGTGATGCAATATTTACCACTAGACTGGAGGTGGGTTGACCTCCTTGGTCCTCAGTGTGCGGGGTTGGTACTCGTTGTGGCTTTGGTGGTTTGGATTTCACCGGCATTATGGTGTCTTCTGCCTCCTCTTCTGGTGCGTAATTTAAACGTGTACCTAGAAAAATAATTAATAAAGGAACGTTTTGAACTGTGGTATGAGGAACCAGCAGAAAGGGCACCAAGTTGGTTAGTACTTGGCTTTGTCTTTCGTTTGGTCCCATCGTCGCGTTGATCCACCCTCCTAGTATAGCGATTGCTGCATCTAAGCGGTTGCTAGCAGATCGCCAGCCCTGACAGGCAATCAGGACTGGCGACTGCTGCTATGGCAACAGGAGACACAATGGCCTCCTGCTCTGCCATTACGGAAGCCGATTAGGCCCCGCCGGGAAGCGAAGCCTAATCGGCTTGCTGTCAGTGAATAACTGACAGATCTAATACATTGCACTACGTAGGTAGTGCAATGTATTAGAAAAAAATAAATTTGACAGTTGGACCTTCAAGTCCCCTAGTGGGACTTGAGAAAAAGTGTCAAAAAAAGTCTAAAAAAAGTGTAAGAAAAAGAGAAAAAAAAAAAAAGTTTGAAAACATAATAAAAGTTTCAAGTAATAAAATAAAACACAATCGCCCTGTTCCCTTATCAAATCCTTTATTATTGAAAAATTAATAATAAACCATATGTATTTGGTATCGCCGCGACCGTAACGACCTGAGGTATCAAATTATTATATTATTTATTCCACGCGGTGAACAGCATAAAGAAAAACGTAAAAAACTCTACCAGAGTTTCTGTTTTTTGGTCACTTTGCCCTACAAATATTGGAATAAAAAGTGATCAAAACGTCACACGTATCCAAAAATGGTACCTATAAAAACTATAGCTCGTCTCGCAAAAAATAAGCCCTTATACAGCTCCGTCGACAAAAAAGTTAAAAAGTTATGGTTCTCACAACTTGGCGACAGAAAAAATACATTCTTTTTACAAAAGCTATTTTATTGTGCAAAAAGTTGTAAAACATAAAAAAGTGCTATAAAATATGTATTGCCGGAATCAGACTGACCCGCAGAATAAAGTTAACAAGTGTAATTTATAACGCTGTATAAAGAAAACTAAAAAAACTATGCCAGAATTGCGTTTTTTTTGGTTACCTGGCCTCCCAAAAAATAGGATAAAAGGTGATCAAAAAGTCGCATGTACCCTAAAATGGTACCAATAATAACTACAGCTCATCCCACAAAATAAAAGCCCTCATACCACTATGTCTTTGAAAAAATAAAATTAGTTGTGGCTCCAATAAAAATATGCAGTTGTGCAGATTAGAGGGGAACATTTCTTCTGTTTCAAGAAGCGATTTATCAAGGCCCTAAAATTAGGGAACCAGGAAGGGGAGGGCCCAAACATATCTGCTGGAAGCGACGGTGGCCGTATTATACCAGGACAAAACTTTCCCAGCAAAATTCCCCAAACTGCAAAGGTGCGGAGTGTGGACCAAAAGGGGGTTAAGAAAGGACACCATATATCAGTGCGACACCGGCCTGTGCAGAAAGGATTGTGTCACAGCGTAACACACATCTATGGAGCATTTTATTGTTTTTTTACCTCATTATTATACCACCTGACTATGCCCCTGATATACTCTGCCCAGCTTACATGTACCCCCACATTATAAACGGAAACACCAGCAATACTCAAACAAAACTACTACCAAGCAAAATCCGCTCTCCAAAAGTCAAATGGCGCTCCCTCCCCCTCTGAACCCTACAGTGGCCCAAACAGCAGTTTCCTTCCACATATATGGCATCGTCATACACGGGAGAACCCTTTTAACAATTTTTGGGGTGTGTGTCTCCAGTGGCATAAGCTGGGCATGACATATTTGCCACTGAAATGGCATATCTAGGGAAAAATATAAATTTTTAATTTGCACCATCCGCAGCGCATTCATTTATGGAAAAGACCTGTGGGGTGAAAATGCTCACAACACCCCTTAATAAATGCCTTGAGGGGTGTAGTTCCCAAAATATTATTATTTCACATCAGAGCTCTGTGAACCAATACTTTGTAAATTGCCAAATTAGGCCTCAATTTTACATGGTACTCTTTCACTCCTGAGCCCTGTCAAATGTCCAGGCAAAAGATTAGGGCCACATGTAGGATGTTTCTAAAACCGGGAAACACCGCATAATAATTAGAGAGATTTCTTGTTATGGTGGAACAAGCTGGGCACCACATATTGGCATATATATGGAAAATATCCAATTTTCACTCTGCAACATCGAGTGCACACTAATTTCTACAAAACACCTGCAGGGTTAACATGCTTACTACAACCCTAGGTAAATGCATTGAGGGATGTAGTTTCCAAAATGGGGTCACTTCTGGGGGGTTTCCACTGTTTTGGTCCCACAGGCGCCCATAAACCAATCCAGCAAAATCTGCACTCCAAATGGCGGTCCTTCCCTTCTGAGCCCTACCATGAGCCGTACTCGGGAGAAATTGCTTTACAAATGTTGGGTTCTTTTTTTTTCTTTATTTGTTGAGAAAATGAAAAATTTTGCGCTAAAGCTACGTCTTATTGTTGAAAAAGGATTGTTTTTATTTTCACTGCCCAATTCTAATAAATTCTATGAAACATATGTGGGGTCAAAATGCTCACTACACCCCTAGATTAATTCCTCAAGGGGTGTAGTTTCCTAAATGGAGTCACTTTTTGGGCGTTTTCATATTTTTTTCCCCTCAGGGGCTTTGTAAAAGTGACATGGCCTCCGCAAACCATTCCTGCTAAATGTGAACTCCAGAAGCCAAATGGCGCTCCATCCCTTCTAAGCCCTGCCGTGTGTCCAAACAGCTGTTTATTACCACATGTGGAGTATTGTTTTACTCGGGAGAAATTGCTTTACAAATTTTACGGTGCTTTTTCTCCTTCAGTCCTTGTGGAAATGAGAAAAAATTACCTAAACCTACATTTTCTTAGAAAAAATTTTGATTGTCATTTTCACGGCCTACTTCCAATAATTTATTCAAAAAACCTGTGGGGTCAAAATACTCACTATACCTATACCCCTAGATAATTTCCTTGAGGTGTGTTGTTTCCCAAATGGGGTCAATTTTGGGGGATTTCCACTGTTTTGGCACCGCAAGAGCCCTTCAAACCTGACATGGTACCTAAAATATATTCTAACAAAAATAAGGCCCCAAAATCCACTAGGTGCTCCTTTGCTTCTGAGTCCGGTGCTTCAGTCCAGTAGCACGCTAGGGCCACATGTAGGATATTTCCTAAAACTGCAGACACTGGGCAATAGATATTGAGTTGCATTTCTCTGGTAAAACTTTCTGTGTTATAAAAAAAAAATTGGATTAAAAATGAATTTCTGCAAAAAAATATGAAATTTGTAAATTTCACCTCTACTTTGCTTTAATTCCTTTAAAACGTCTAAAGGGTTAAGACATTTTCTAAATGCTGTTTTGAATACTTTGAGGGATGAAGTTTTTAAAATGGGGTGACTTTTTGGGGTTTTCTAATATATAAGGCCCTCAAAGCCACTTCACAACTGAACTGGCCCCTGTAAAAATAGCCTTTTGACATTTTCTTGAAAATGTGAGAAATTGCTGCTAAAGTTCAAAGCCTTGTAACGTCCTAGAAAAATAAAAGGATGTTCAAAAAACGATGCCAATCTAAAGTAGACATATGGGGAATGTTAGTTACCAAAAGTTTTGTGCGTTAGAACTGCCTGTCTTACAAACAGATACATTTAAATTGATAAAAATGCTAATTTTTGCAATTTTTCGCAAAATTTTGGTGTTTTTCACAATTAAATACTGAATATATCGAGCAAATTTTGCCCGTAACATAAAGTCCAATGTGTCCCGAGAAAACAATCTCAGAATCGCTTGGATAGGTAAAAGCATTCCGAAGTTATTACCACATAAAGTGAAACATGTCAGATTTGAAAAATGAGGCTCTGTCAGGGAGGTCAAAAGTGGCCAAAGAGGGAAGGGGTTAAATAAAACCTATTTAAACTACCACCCTCTGTGATTATTGAAGAACCACCCCCCAACATATATATATTAAAAAAAATAGTTAGTGTTAGTCACGTTATGGCAAGGAAGTTTTTTAGGGCTGAGGAGGCATACGCCATGCTGTGGTCTGAGTCTGAGACCGCATCAGAGATGGCGACAGAGATGGAACCTGTTTTAGGCAGCGACAATGATAGCGTCACTTCAGGTTCATCTTCAGGGGACAGTATCCCTGACGCAGTTTAAACTACAGAACATGGAAGCGCATGAACTAGTTGCGCTGAAGCACAGGACAGCTTGGTCCCTCCAGTTCAGGCTCTTGTATGGGCACCTGCTTCATCTTCTGGGCCTAGAATCCACACATTTACTGCCACTCCTGGCATAACTGTGGACAATTTAAATTTTGCCCAAATGGATTACTTTAGTTTATTTATTACTGACGACCTCCTAAAAATATTCGTCCACCAAACCAATTTATATGACACTCAGTATATAAGGCAGAAACCTTCATCCATCCATGCCAGAGATTGGAAACGCACCAATTTGCCAGAATTAAAAAAAAATGTGGGGCTCACCCTAAATATGGGTATTGTAAAAAAGCCCTCCATAAGATCATACTGGTCAACAAGACCCGCCCAAGCCACGCCAGTGTATTCTGCAGTAATGCCCAGGTCTCGTTACGAAATGATAATAAATTAAGGTTCCTCCACTTCAATGACAACTCACAGACCCCCCCCCCCCCAAATACCGGTGCAAACCGTGATCGGTTGTTCAAATTAAGACCACTTGTTAAACTGTCTAAAAAAAAATATTTCTGCAACTTTACACCCCTGAGCAGAATATAAGCGTGGATGAATCACTCCTCAACTTCCATGGAAGGCTTAGCTTTCGCCAATATCTATCCCCCAAAAGGGCAAGATATGGCATTAAGCTTTATAAATTGTGTGAAAGTGGGTCATGATATACTACAGTCTTCAGAATTTATGAAGGGCGGCATCGCTCTATAATGGTTCCTGGATGCCCCCCTGATCTTTCCACCAGCATCAAAACAGTGTGGGAGATAATGCAGCCTCTGCTTCACAAGGGGTACCACCTGTACTGTGACAATTTGTATTCCAGTGTACCCCTGTTTAGGCATTTGCATGCTGCTAGGACCAGAGCATGTGGTACCATGCGCAAAAACCGAATTGTTTTACGCAGCAATTAGTGGGGAAGCGCATGGTAAAGGGGGACTCCTGTGCTTATGCATCTGAGGAATTGCTGGCGGTCAAGTACAGGGATCGCAAAGATGTGTATGTACTAAGCACAATACATACCGCAGGAACAGTGGCAGTGAGGTAAAGGGGGGCATCATGGGGGGGGTGGATTTAAGCAACCAGGTTTTACAGCCCTATCTAATGAAACGGAAAATGAAAACCTGGTACAAAAAAGTGGCCATTTATCTGCTACAGGTGGCAATCCATAATTAATTTGTGCTCTGCAAAAAAAAACAGAGGCAGAGACACATATCTGGATTTCCAAAAGAAAATTATTGACATATTGACATTCAGGATACAAGAGAATGCCCCCAGTCTGAGGATGTCAAACGATTGACTGAAAGGCATTTTATCAGTCCCATTCCCCCAACACTAACTAGAAGTAACCCCCAGAAAAAGTGCCGCGTCTGCAGAAAAGACGGGCGGCGCAAAGATTCCCGATATTTTTGTCCCTCATATATTTTGGTTCCTCAACCAGGCCTGTGAATTCACCCATGTTTTAAAAAAAAATATATATATATATATATACCATACTGTTTTATTACTGAATTATTCGATTTTAAATTAGTAGCTGAAAATATATCTGCCCTACGTTACATTTTTATTTTTCCAATGATTTTACTCCAAGGGCGAGGGAGGGAATGGGTGGGGGGTGGATGTCATGTTTGCATATTTTGTAATGTTCCACTGCTGGATAGCTCCATTTACATAAATCTGCAATTTCTTATTTTAGGAAACCAAAAAAAGTTATTATTCCCATTATACCCCTCGATGAATACTTTTGGGATCTTTGCTTCAAGAGCAGATATTTTGAAAGTGTTATAGAAACTCTGCTGAGGTTTGTAAAATCAGCTTAGAAAAAAGGTAATTTGTGAAATAAGCTCCTTCTATCGTCCGCCCTCCTACTTCTCTATGTAATAAATAAGGCCACATATTTAGTGTCCCCATGCACGGGAGAAGTGGCAGAACGTGAAAGGAGGTTAATTTTGTCCGTGGTTCATTCTATGTGTGAAAAATGCTGGTATAAACTGACAAATTTGCCAAAAAAATGCAAATTTTATTTTGTTTCATCTTATTCAAGAAACTTTCAGAAGAAAACTGGACTTTCTAAAAAGATGATAAACCACTTGAAGAAAACCTTGTGGGGTCTACTTGTGTGAATGAAGTAATTTATGGGGTGTTTCTAATGTTTCATCAGCATTACGCCCCCCAGAAAACCGTATGCGGCTATAAAATCAAGTACAGAATTCCTGGACCAAAAATCCTCCTTTTTTGCCAAGCCCTGGCACATGCCCGCACAGTGAATAAAGCACAAATACTGGGTATCCCCATGCATGGGAGTACTGGCAGAACTTGAAATCAGTGACATTTTATCCGTGGTCCATACAGTGTGTGATCACTGTATGCATAACTGGACTCATTTGATACATTTTTGTATTTTTTTTCCATTTTTGCCCACTGTAGAGAAAATAATTAAAATTATGTATACTGACAAATGCCATTAAAATAAAGCCTTTAAAAAGAGTGTAAAATTCAAACGTAAACTTTATTCACCTGCAGAGTTATAGTCATCTAAAGAAGCGCATAGCAAAATGGTGACATTTTCTCTGGTCATTTAGCTGTAAAACAGCCTAGTCCTTAACTGGTTAAACCAACCCCCTAAACTAATACAGGCTCCAGACCAGAATCCCTAAATATAGACCCCATACACTTATATAAAAGCTCACACTCTCCTCCTGTGGAAAAAGAAGAGAAGAGGCTGCGGTGGCAGTTAAACAGACGCAGCTTGCAGCAGACTTTACTTAGTTGCAAAATGTCAGTTACAAGTCCATACAAAATGGAGATACAAGGTCCTGTGAAAATGTCAATTTACAACACAGCGAAATGCAATTATGGCGTTTTCTACACTATAGTAGTCTACTCTGCTGCTACCCGTAGTTGATCCCAGGAATACTGTATATGCTGTGTTTTGCTTTTCTAACCCAAATCAGTACGTCTTTATCCTGCCAGGCTCTCTGTCTCTGTTCCCAATTCCTGGGGTTACTCAGCTTCACAGATTTTGTAGTCAAAGGCCCTTGTAATGGGATCTCTCTCTCTCTCTTTCCTGCCTTATCTCCCCAGTGATCTGCTCTAGCCTGTCCTCAGGGGCTCAACTGCCCGTGCTGATCTTCCAGCAGAACTGGTCAATACTGACTCCAACTGCCAGCTAGCTCCAACTGCCACTTTGAGGGGGGAGGTCCCACTGTATATAAACTAAACTCCTCCCACTTTCTAGAAACTTCCAGGAAAATAGCATCTTGCATAACATCATAAAATACATTTACAACATATAGTCCCACAAGTAGTGTTTTGGGCGAGACTACACTGTTCCCCCTTGCATATGTGTGCAGGTACATTTTCTGGTTCTACACAAAGCAGTTTTGTCATGGTTTTTGCCGTGATTCATGGAAAAAAAACACAACGAAACTGCAACGTACTTTTAATTGCCAATATGTAAATCTTCCACTGCATGCAACATATAAAGGATCTTTGGTTGGAGAGCTGCCCTGCCGGGATATTTCTTCTTTAGTGCTTGAAGGAACCCTTGGATCAAGTGCTACGAGGAGTGCAACACTAAATTTCCTTATTTCTTATTCCAGTGCCGCTGAGGGTATTGTTTACGGACAAACCCAAATGCTGAAAATAGCTGTTCATCGACGCTTTCCATCAGAACTGACAGAGCTTAAAGGAACAGTGTCATCACAAATTATTTTTTTTATATGTTAAAGATGTTAGTGCTTTATTAAAAACGTTTATATTTATTTGTGTGTTTGTGTTTTACTTTTTCTTATTTTTACACTTTTTCTTCCCTATGGGGGCTGCCATTTTTTGTTCCATTTCTGTATGTGTCGATTAACGACACATACAGACATGGAATACGGCAGCCACAGTCCCATAGGGACTGCGAACGGCTCCCGTCCCATTCACTTGTGTGTACGGCGTCTGTGTGGGAACTGCGCATGCGCCGCTCCCACACAGTCCAATTTGAAATTGGCGCCGTCCGGCGCCATTTTCCTGTGGACCGGAAGTCGCGGCCGGACAGTAATATTACTACTTCCGGTCGCGGCTTCCGGACTTGTGCACTTGCACCAGCGGCAGCAGACGGAGCGGACGGGCCGGAGGGAGCCGCGGCGGCAGGAGCAGGTAAGAGATTTAAATGTATGTTCCGTGTTTGTGTGTGTTTACTACTGTATGTAAACCTACTACACTGTGTGTTAGCTCAAAAAATGGCGACACACAGTGTAGGAGGTTACACCGTTCAAACCCCTCGTTTATCCCGGCACTAGCCAGGATAAAGGAGGGGGGGATGCTGAGAGCTCACTAGAGCGAGGGCTTTTCACCCAATGTTGCAATGCTGCAATTTTGGGAATAGCTCCATCTAGTGACCAGAAATGGGTAATATTATAAATTAGAATTAATTTATAATATTTCCTGACTAGTGAAAAAAATAAAAAAAATTTGAACAATGTTTAATCACCCACACACTACATGTTTAATTTAAAAAAAAAAAACATGTTTTTCTGGCAACACATTGCCTTTAACCCCTTCCCGACATTTGCCGTACATGTACGTCATGGAAAGCATTGACTTCCCGCATCTTGCCGTACATGTAAGCCAAATGTTTGGGACCGGCTCAGAAGCTGAGCCGGTGCCATCATCACCGGATCTCAGCTGTATCTTACAGCTGACATCCGGCTGTAACGGCGGGGACCGAAATTAGCTTCGATCCCCGCCATTAACCCCTTAAGTGCAGCGCTCAAACGCGATCGCTGCACTTAAGGTGTTTGCAGCTCATCGGAACCCCAGTAATGAAATTGCCGGGGTTCCGGTGGCTGCAATGGCAACCGGAGGCCTAATACTGGCCTCCCGGTCTGCCTAGCACCGAAGCCGGTCAAGATCCGCCCGGCGGCGGAGCCTGATCGGCTTCCGTAGCTGCCGGCAAGATGGCGCCGGGTCAGGAGCTGATCCGGCGTCATCAGCGGTGGAAGTCAGCTGTACTGTACAGCTGACATCCACCTGTAACGGCAGGAACCGGAGCTAGCTCCAATCCCTGCCATTAACCCCTTCGATGCAGCAATCGAAAGTGATTGCTGCATCGTAGCGGTTACTAGCAGATCGCCAGCCCTGACAGGCAATCAGGACTGGCGACTGCTGTTATGGCAACAAGAGACACAATGTTCTCCTGCTCTGCCATTACGGAAGCCGATTTAGGCCCCGCCGGGAGGCGAAGCCTAATCGGCTTGCTGTCAGTGAATGACTGACAGATCTAATACATTGCACTACATAGGTAGTGCAATGTATTAGAAAAAAAAATATCTGACCGTTGGACCTTCAAGTCCCCTAGTGGGACTTGAGAAAAAGTGTAAAAAAAGTATAAAAAAGTGTAAAAAAAAGTGCAATTAATGAAAGTTTGAAAACAATAAAAGTTTCAAGTAATCAAATAAAACACAATCCCCCTTTTACTCTTATCAAGTCCTTTATTATTGAAAAATAATAATAAACCATATGTATTTGGTATCGCCGCGACCGTAACGACCTGAGGTATCAAAATATTATATTATTTATTGCACGCGGTGAACAGCGTAAAAAAAAACGTAAAAAACGTTACCAGAGTTTCTGTTTTTTAGTCACTTTGCCCTACAAATGTTAGAATAAAAAGTGATCAAAAAGTCGCACGTATCCAAAAATGGTACCTATAAAAACTATAGCTCGTCTCGCAAAAAACAAGCCCTCATACACCTCCGTCGACAAAAAAATTAAAAAGTTATGGTTCTCACAACTTGGCGACAGAAAAAATACATTCTTTTTACAAAAGTAATTTTATTGTGAAAAAAGTTGTAAAACATAAAAAAGTGCTATAAATTAGGTATCGCCGGAATCGTACTGACCCGCAGAATAAAGTTAACATGTAGTTTATAACGCGTGGTGAACGCTGTATAAAAAGAAACGAAAAAAGCTGTGCCAGAATTGCGTTTTTTTGTTTACCTGGCATCCCAAAAACTAGGATAAAAGGTGATCAAAAAGTTGCATGTACCCCAAAATGGTACCAATAATAACTACAGCTCGTCCCGCAACAAACCAGCCCTCATACCGCTACGTCTATGAAAAATAAAATTAGTTATGGCTCCAATAAGTCAGGAAATAAAAAAATATGCAGTTGTGCCGGCCCGAGGGGAACATTTCTTCTGTTTCAAGAGGCGATTTATCAAGGACCTAAAATTAGGGAACCAGGAAAGGGAGGGCCCAAACATATCCGCTGGAAGCGACGGTGCCCGTATTATACCAGGACAACACTTCCTAGCAAAATTCCCCAAACTACAAAGGTGCGGAGTGTGGACCAAAAGGGGGATAATAAAGGACGCCATATATCAGTGCGACACCGGCCTGTGCAGAAATGATTGTGTCACAGCGTAACACACATCTATGGATCATTTTATTGTTTTTTTTTACCCCATTATTATACCACCTGACTATGCCCCTTATATACTCCGCCCGGCTTACATATGCCCTACATTATAAACGGAAACACCAGTAAGACTTCAAACAAAACTACTACCAAGTAAAATCCACGCTCCAAAAGCCAAATGGCGTTTCCTCCCATCTGAACCCTACAGCGTGCCCAAACAGCAGTTTCCTTCCACATATATGGCACCGTCATACCCGGGAGAACCCTTTTAGCAATTTTTGGGGTGTGTGTCTCCAGTGGCATAAGCTGGGCACGACATATTTGCCACTGAATGGCATATCTAGGGAAAAATATAAATTTTGAATTTGCACCATCCACAGCGCATTCATTTATGGAAAAGACCTGTGGGGTGAAAATGCTCACTACACCCCTTAATAAATGCCTTGAGGGGTCCAGTTTCCATAATGGGGTCACTTCCCAGGGGTTTATTTTTATTATTTCACATCTGAGCCTCTGCAGTTGTGAACCAATACTTTGTAAATCGCCAAATTAGGCCTCAATTTTACATGGTACGCTTTCACTCCTGAGCCTGGTCGACTGTCCAGGCAAGAGATTAGGGCCACATGTAGGGTGTTTCTAAAACCAGGAAACCCAGCATAATAATTAGAGAGCTGTCTTGTTATGGTGGCACAAGCCGGGCACCACATATTGTCCACATATCTGTGGAAAAAATCCCATTTTCACTCTGCAACATCGAGTTCACACTAATTTGTACAAAACACCTGCAGGGTTAACATGCTCATTACACCCCTAGGTAAATGCATTGAGGGGTGTAGTTTCCAAAATGGGGTCACTTCTGAGGGGTTTCCACTGTTTTGGGCCCACAGGCGCCCAGAAACCAATCCAGCAACATCTGCACTCCAAATGGCGGTCCTTCCATTCTGAGCCCTGCCGTGTGCCCAAACAGCAGTTTATGACCACATATGGGGTATTGCCGTACTCGGTAGAAATTGCTTTACAAATGTTGGGTTCTTTTTTTTTCCTTTATTTGTTGCGAAAATGAAAAAATTTGCGCTAAAGCTACGTCTTATTGAAGAAAAAGGATTGTTTTTATTTTCACTGCCCAATTCTAATAAATTCTATGAAACATCTGTGGGGTCAAAATGCTCACTACGCCCCTAGATGAATTCCTCAAGAGGTGTAGTTTCCTAAATGGTGTCACTTTTTGGGCGTTTTCATAGTTTTTTCCCCTCAGGGGCTTTGCAAATGTGACATGGCCTCCGCAAACCATTCCTGCTAAATGTGATCTCAAAAAGCCAAATAGCGCTCTTTCCCTTCTAAGCCAAGCCGTGTCTCCAAACAGCCGTTTATTACCACATGTGGGGCATTGTTTTACTCGGGAGAAATTGCTTTACAAATTTTGTGGTGCTTTTTCTCCTTCAGTCCTTGTGGAAATGAGTAAAAATAAGCTAAACCTACATTTTCTTTGAAAAAATGTTGATTTTTATTTTCAGGGCCTACTTCCAATAATTTCTGCAAAAAACCTGTGGGGTCAAATCGCTCACTATACCCCTAGATAATTTCCTCAATGGGTGTAGTCTCCAAAATGGGGTCACTTGTGGGGGGTTTCCACTGTTTTGTCCCCTCAGGGGCTTTGTAAATGTGACATGGCCTCCGCAAACCATTCCTGCTAAACTTGAGCTCCAAAAGCCAAATAGCGCTCTTTCCCTTCTCAGCCCTGCCGTGTCTCCAAACAACCGTTTATTACCACATGTGGGGTATTGTTTTACTCGGGAGAAATTGCTTTACAAATTTTACGGTGCTTTTTCTCCTTTAGTCCTTGTGGAAATGAGAAAAAAAATCGCTAAACCTACATTTTCTTTGAAGAAATGTTGATTTTAATTTTCACGGCCTACTTCTAATAATTTCTGTAAAAAAACTGTGTGCTCAAAATGCTCACTGTACCCCTAGATAATTTCCTTGAGGTGTGTAGTTTCCCAGATGGGGTCACTTTTGGGGGATTTTGACTGTTTTGGCACCGCAAGAGCCCTTCAAACCTGACATGGTGCCTAAAATTTATTCTAACAAAAATAAGGCCCCAAAATCGACTAGGTGCTCCTTTGCTTCTGAGGCCGGTGCTTCAGTCCAGTAGCACACTACGGCCACATGTGGGATATTTCCTAAAACTGCAGAAACTGGGCAACAAATATTGAGTTGCATTTCTCTGGTAAAACCTTCTGTGTTATAAAAAAAATTGTACTAAAAATTTATTTCTGCAAAAAAATATGAAATTTGTAAATTTCACCTCTACTTTGCTTTAATTCCTGTGAAATGTGTAAAGGCTTAAGACATTTTCTAAATGCTGTTTTGAATACTTTGAGGGGTGAAGTTTTTAAAATGGGGTGACTTTTTGGGGGTTTCTAATATATAAGGCCCTCAAAGCCACTTCACAACTGAACTGGCCCCTGTAAAAATGGCCTTTTGAAATTTTCTTGAAAATGTGAGAAATTGCTGCTAAAGTTCTAAGCCTTGTGAGGTCATAGAAAAATAAAAGGATGTTCAAAAAATGATGTCAATCTAAAGTAGACATATGGGGTATGTTAATTAGCAACAATTTTGTGTGGTATAACCATCTGTCTTACAAGCAGATACATTTAAATTGGGAAAAATGCTAATTTTTGCAATTTTTCGCTAAATTTTGGTGTTTTTCACAATTAAATACTGAATGTATCGAGTAAATTTTGCCAGTAACTTAAAGTCCAATGTGTCACGAGAAAACAATCTCAGAATCGCTTGGATAGGTGAAAGCATTCCGGAGTTATTACCACATAAAGTGACACATGTCAGATTTGAAAAATGAGGCCCGGTCAGGAAGGTCAAAAGTGGCTAAAGAGGGAAGGGGTTAAAAGGTCCTGCAGAGAATGGGAGATAATCGCCAAATACAGGTGTACCAAGCCTGTACTGTATCTTCATATCCAAGAAGACTTGAGACAGTGGCAAAAGGTGCCCCGACAAAGTACTAAGTTAAATGGTCACTAACTTTTCAACAAACTTTGCATAAATCAACAGTAAAAGCGAATATAAGAAACGTTGCAATATATCTTATTAGAGAAAAATGCCACAACTTAATATGCCCCCCCCCCCAACTGTTCACTCACTCTGAATGTACTGCTTTTGCCGTCTCCTCATGACAAGATGGACTATCAGCTCACTGAGGGATCATGTTCCAGCTGCCCATAGAAATCTATGGAGAGGGGAGGGAGCAGAAGCAGAGTGAGAGAGAGGCAGAGAAACACACACTGCAGCAGCTTCTAGTAAGTTGCTTATCTCACCCCAGAGCTGGATTCACAGCTACACTGCTCATTACTGCTGTATAATCTACCACATCCTTCTGCAGCTTCTAGTTTGTCTGTGTGACCCTAGTGCTGGATTCTCAGCTGCACTGCTTTCTACTGCTGTATAATCTCGTCCATGCTACTATACATACAGTGAAGGAAATAAGTATTTGATCCCTTGCTGATTTTGTAAGTTTGCCCACTGTCAAAGTCATGAACAGTCTATAATTTTTAGGCTAGGTTAATTCTACCAGTGAGAGATAGATTATATAAAAAAAAAACTGAAAATCACATTGTCAAAATTATATATATTTATTTGCATTGTGCACAGAGAAATAAGTATTTGATCCCCTACCAACCATTAAGAGATCAGCCTCCTCCAGACCAGTTACACGCTCCATGTCAACTTGGTGCCTGCATTAAAGACAGCTGTCTTAAATGGTCACCTGTATAAAAGACTCCTGTCCACAGACTCAATTAATCAGTCTGACTCTAACCTCTACAACATGGGCAAGACCAAAGAGCTTTCTAAGCATGTCACGGACAAGATCATAGACCTGCACAAGGCTGGAATGGTCTACAAAACCATGAGTAAGACGCTGGGTGAGAAGGAGACAACTGTTGGTGCAATAGTAAGAAAATGGAAGACATACAAAATGACTGTCGACATCGATCTGGGGCTCCATGCAAAATCTCACCTCGTGGGGTATCCTTGATCCTGAGGAAGGTGAGAGCTCAGCCGAAAACTACACGGGGGGAACTTTTTAATGATCTCAAGGCAGCTGGGACCACAGTCACCAAGAAAACCGTTGGTAACACATTACGCCGTAATGGATTAAAATCCTGCAGTGCCCGCAAGGTCCCCCTGCTCAAGAAGGCACATGTACAGGCCCGTCTGAAGTTTGCAAATGAACATCTGGATGATTCTGAGAGTGATTGGGAGAAGGTGCTGTGGTCAGATGAGACTAAAATTGAGCTCTTTGGCATTAACTCAACTCGCCGTGTTTGGAGGAAGAGAAATGCTGCCTATGACCCAAAGAACGCCGTCCCCACTGTCAAGCATGGAGGTGGAAAAATTATGTTTTGGGGGTGTTTCTCTGCTAAGGGCACAGGACTACTTCACCGCATCAATGGGAGAATGGATGGAGCCATGTACCGTCAAATCCTGAGTGACAACCTCCTTCCCTCCACCAGGACATTAAAAATGGCTCGTGGCTGGGTCTTCCAGCATGACAATGACCCGAAACATACAGCCAAGGCAACAAAGGAGTGGCTCAAAAAGAAGCACATTAAGGTCATGGAGTGGCCTAGCCAGTCTCCAGACCTTAATCCCATTGAAAACTTATGGAGGGAGCTGAAGATCCGAGTTGCCAAGCGACAGCCTCGAAATCTTAATGATTTACAGATGATCTGCAAAGAGGAGTGGGTCAAAATTCCATCTAACATGTGTGCAAACCTCATCATCAACTACAAAAAACGTCTGACTGCTGTGCTTGCCAACAAGTATTAAAGGAACAGTGTCACCAAATTTTTTTTTTTAATATCAGTTTGATGTTAGTGTTTTATTAAAAACGTTTGTATTAATTTGTGTGTTTGTGTGTTACCTTTTTTTATTTTGACACTTTTTCTTCCCTATGGGGGCTGCCATTTTTTTTTCCATTTCTGTATGTGTCGATTAACGACACATACAGACATGGAATACGGCAGCTCCAGTCCATAGGAGTCAATGAACGGGACCCGTCCCATTGACTTTGCACTATGGCTCTGTCCTGCGCAGACGCAGGTCAGAGTCAGACAGAGCAGATCAGCTGTTTGCAGGGAGAGCAGGCGCCATCTTGAAGACCAGCTGCACTGCAGGTAAGATGTGTGTCTCTGCATGTCCCACTCTCTACCTCACAGACCCCCGCTCTCGTGGCCCCCGACGGGCCCCCCCACCCGACGCCCCCCTCCCCCGACGCCCCCCCCCCGACGCCCCCCCCCCGAAACGGCCCCCCCTCCAACGCCCCCCCCCCCCCGAAACGCCCCCCCCCGACGGCCCCCCCCCCCCCGACGGCCCCCCCCCTCCCTCCATTGTGTGAAGGACACACGATGAAACTGTACTGGGAAAGCCCTGAACGGTAAATCTCTCTAGTTGTGCTGAGACTGTTTGGGGATGTGACTAATGAACCTCTCAGTCTCAGCACAATTAGAGAGATTTACCGTTCAGGGGTCTGGGAAAGCTGGGTGACCACCATTACCCCTCCTACTGGAGTGTGATATTCATTAGTCACATCCCCAAACACACTCCACTAGGAGGGGTAATGGTGGTCACCCAGCTTTCCCAGACCCCTGAATGATAAATCTCTCTAGTTGTGCTGAGACTGAGAGGTTCATTAGTCACATCCCCAAACAGTCTCAGGACAAGTAGAGAAATTTACCGTTCAGGGGTCTGGGAAAGCTGGGTGACCACCATTACCCCTCCTACTGGAGTGTGAGAGGTTCATTAGTCACATCCCTAAACACTCCAGTATGAGGGGTAATGGTGGTCACCCAGCTTTCCCAGATGCAGATATAACCAGGAAAGGGCTGGATGGACGGGCTGAGGGTGCACAGGGTTTTTGGTGACCCCCTCTGTCATGTGATCGGACCTAGGTTACCGGTTCATCAGACGGGGTTCATGTGACTATAACTCTGTCCATAACAAGAGGCAGTGCACTCAGGACAAGCCCTGCCCTCATGCCATAGTTGTGTGGTTCTGTCTGCGGTGATGGCGGTGGGTGGCTCTGACACCCGCCTCCCCCGTCGGGTCATCTCAGGACAGAAGGGGTGTCCGGATTGGAGACACAGCGCCGCACCTGTCCTCAGGTTGTGTCTGGTATTGCAGTTCACCTCCATTGAAGTGAATAGGACAGAGCTGTAATACCACACACGACCTGAGGACAGGTGTGGCGCCATGTTTTCCTGGACGACCCCTTTAAGACTTTTCCCGTGTGTGTGTGGCAGAGTGGAGTGTGCACGGGCGCCGCTGATACTTCATAGCCGCTTATCAGCTGTTTTGAAGAATCAGCGGCGAGAACACACACACACACACACATCCCCCAAACACACAAAATCAAGTGTAATCAAGCGTTTTTTATGTGTTTTTTTTGCACGTAAAATGTGCAAAAAAAAAAACATGTCAAATACACGGCGTGTGAACCGGTCAACTGAAAAGTCATTCACTTCACTTTCATCATTCTAAGGCTGGGTTCACACTACCTATTTTCAGGCGTAAACGAGGCGTTTTACGCCTCGATTTACGCCTGAAAATACGGCTCCAATACGTCGGCAAACATCTGCCCATTCATTTGAATGGGTTTGCCGACGTACTGTGCCGACGACCTGTAATTTTACGCGTCGCTGTCAAAAGACAGCACGTAAAATAACAGCCTCGGCAAAGAAGTGCAGGACACTTATATACATTATATGCAGGACACTTCTTGGGACGTAATTTGAGCCGTTTTTCATTGAATTCAATGAAGAACAGCTCCAAATTACGGCCGTAATTGAGGCCTCGCAAAACGCGAGTACGAGCAATTACGTCTGAAATGATGGAGCTGTTTTCTCCTGAAAACAGCTCCGTCATTTCAGACGTAAATGCAGTTAGAGTGTGCACATACCCTAGGGGTATGTTCACACACAATGTTTTCAGCTGAAAAATGGGAAGCAGAACGCCTACAAGCATCTGCCCATTGGTTTCAATGGGAAATACGGCGTTCTGTTCCGACAGGGCGTTTTTTACGTGGTAGTTTTCCAAAAACGGCACGTAAAAAGACGCCCGACCAAAATGAAGTGCACATCACTTCTTGGGAAGTTTTTGGAGCCGTTTTTCATTGACTTTATAGAAAAACAGCTCCAAAAACGGCCGTTAAAAAACGCGAGTTTGATTAAAAAATGGCTGAAAATCAGGATCGGTTTTCCCTTTGTTTAGTAAGCGTGTGAACATACACTTAGCCTTTTGGTGTGTCCTATAACTTCTTCCAGCTGCAGAATCACACCCAATATGGCTGCCAGACACTGTTTAGTAATTTGAAGACACCTTTACCTGGCTTGTGAGAGGGGGGGTGAGGTTCCCTCCCACATTTACAGCAGATGTGAGTCAGGTTGCTTTGCCTTATTCACCTTGCTGTAATTCTGGGAAGTGCTCCCCCTGGTGGCCAACATTGGAAAACATGTCAAATTATTATTTAATTTTTAATACTTTCCACCATACGGAAAAATAAATAAAATACAGCAAAAAACTTTAAAAATATAATAGAAATAAGTAACGACACTTAAAAAAAAAAGTTTAATTTGCGACACATTCCCTTTAAGTCTTGTTTGCCAAAGGGATCAAATACTTATTTCTCTGTGCCCAATGCAAATAAATATATATAATTTTGACTATGTGATTTTCTGTTTTTTTTTTTAAATATAATCTATGTCTCACTGGTAAAATTAACCTAGCCTAAAAATTCTAGACTGTTCATGTCTTTGACAGTGGGCATGTAATGGCAGGAAGGAGGTGAAGGGAAAGTGAGCCCTAATCTACCCACCGCCCTGTCCCTGCCTACTTGCAACGACCCGCCCTAGGCGACGGGGTACAACTGGGCGGCGGTCCCTACGCTGTCTAAGTGCACGGGAGAACAAACAGGGAACACGCAAGGGAAGGGGCAGTAGCCCACGGAACGCCGCGAGGAAACGGAGCGGTGAATGAGTTGTCAGGACCAGGATGAAGTGGAGTATACCCAAGTGAGCACGGAGGAGGAAGCAAGCCGGAGGCAAAGCAAAGCGGGTTAAGCAGAACAGCAGCAAGGCAGAAGCACGGCAGAAGCAGGCTGGAGCAAGCAGCAGTGGGGCCAGGAATCCAAAAGAATTACAAGCACTGAGGAGGAGAACACAGCAGGTAATAAAGGACAGGGGGCGGAGCTAACTCCGACTGACCAGGCCGCGATAGGCTCTCCCACTCCTGAGCCTGCCACCCTGGTTGGTGGGAGATGGTGTCAGTCGAACAGGTCTGGCCTCAGGTGTGGATTAATTAATCCCAGGAGTATACCTAGACGTAGTACCTGGCAGATCCCTAACAGTACTCCCCCTTTTATGAGGGGCCACCGGACCCTTACTAAGAGGACCCGGTTTAATAGGGAAGAGAAGGTGGAACCTCCTGATCAATACCCCAGCGTGAACATCACGGGCAGGTTCCCAAGTCCTCTCCTCCGGCCCGTACCCTCTCCAATGGACCAGGTACTGGAGGGAGCCCTGGACCATCCTACTGTCCATAATCTTGGCCACCTCGAATTCCACCCCCTCAGGGGTGAGAACGGGAACAGGAGGTTTCCTCGAGGGGGACCAGGACGGGGAGCAGCGTTTAAGGAGGGAGGCATGGAAGACGTCATGTATGCGAAAGGATGGGGGCAGCTCCAGACGGAAGGATACAGGGTTGAGGACTTCAATGATCTTATAAGGCCCAATAAATCGGGGAGCAAACTTCCTGGACGGGACCTTAAGGCGCAAGTTCCTGGACGACAACCAGACCAAATCCCCGACGACAAACCGGGGGTTAGCAGAACGTCTACTATCCGCCTGAATCTTTTGTGCGCTCTGGGACGCCTCTAGGTTCTTCTGAACCTGGGCCCAGACAGTGCACAGTTCCCGATGAACATCCTCTACCTCAGGATTATTGGAACAACCAGGGGAAACGGAGGAGAACCTTGGGTTAAACCCGAAATTACAGAAAAACGGGGAGACCCCTGACGAGTTACTGACCCGGTTATTCAGGGAAAATTCAGCAAGGGGAAGGAATGAGACCCAATCGAATTGACAGTCAGAGATGAAACACCTTAAATATTGTTCCAGGGACTGGTTAGTCCTCTCCGTTTGGCCATTAGTTTCGGGATGGAAGGCGGAGGAGAAGGACAGATCAATCTCCAACTTTTTACAAAAGGCTCTCCAAAATAAGGAAACAAATTGTACCCCTCTGTCAGAAACGATATTGACTGGGGCCCCATGGAGACGCAGGATGTGTTTCACAAACAAAGAAGCTAACATTTTGGCGTTAGGTAGCTTCTTAAGGGGCACAAAGTGGCACATCTTGCTGAAGCGTTCTACTACCACCCACACCACCGACTTGCCCTGAGATGGGGGCAAATCGGTGATAAAATCCATGGAGATATGTGTCCAAGGTCTCTGGGGAATGGGCAAGGAACGTAGTAGGCCCGCAGGTCGGGACCTAGGGGTTTTGGACCTAGCGCAAACCTCACAAGCGGCGACGTAAGCCCTAACGTCTTTAGGCAACCCAGGCCACCAATAGTTTCTGGTAATGAGGTGTTTGGTGCCCAAGATGCCAGGATGACCAGATAGAGCGGAGTCATGGTTTTCCCTGAGTACCCTTAGCCGGTATTGCAGGGGAACAAACAGTTTGTCCCCAGGGACGTTCCCGGGAGCTGCACCCTGATCAGCCGCGATATCAGAAGCTAAATCAGAATCCGTGGCAGAAACGATTATACCAGGGGGTAAAATACAAGCAGGATCCTTCTCGGAAGGAGGATTGGCCATGAAACTACGTGACAGGGCATCAGCCTTAATATTCTTGGACCCAGCCCTATAGGTAACCAAGAAATTAAATCTGGTAAAGAATAGTGCCCACCGAGCTTGTCTAGGATTAAGCCTCCGGGCTGATTCTAGGAAAACCAGATTCTTGTGATCCGTAAGGACCGTTACCTGGTGTCTGGCCCCCTCCAGGAAGTGCCGCCACTCTTCAAAAGCCCATTTAATGGCTAGAAGTTCGCGGTTGCCAATATCATAGTTACTCTCCGTGGGCGAAAACTTCCTAGAGAAGTAAGCACAGGGGCGGAGATGGGTGAGGGAGCTGGTACCCTGGGACAAGACGGCCCCCACTCCCACCTCGGATGCGTCAACCTCCACAATAAATGGCTCCTCTTGGTTGGGCTGAATCAGCACGGGGGCCGAGATAAAGCACTTCTTGAGGGTCTCAAATGCCTGGACGGCCTCAGGGGGCCAATGGAGGACATCAGCACCCTTGCGAGTAAGGTCCGTAAGAGGCTTAGCGACGACCGAGAAGTTGGCAATAAATCTCCTGTAATAGTTGGCGAACCCTAAAAAACACTGTAACGCCTTAAGGGAGGCAGGTTGGACCTATTCCGCCACAGCCTGAACCTTGGCAGGGTCCATGCAGAATTCATGAGGAGTGAGGATTTGCCCTAAAAATGGTATCTCCTGTACCCCAAAGACACATTTCTCAGTCTTAGCAAACAGATTATTCTCCCGAAGGACCTGGAGCACCTTCCTGACATGCTCCACGTGGGAGGACCAGTCCTTGGAAAACACCAGTATGTCATCAAGGTACACAACAAGAAAATTACCCAGGTAATCTCTCAGGATTTCATTAATAAAATTCTGGAAGACAGCAGGGGCATTACACAACCCAAAGGGCATGACCAGGTATTCGAAATGACCCTCGGGTGTGTTGAACGCAGTTTTCCACTCATCCCCCTCTTTGATGCGGATAAGGTTATATGCCCCCCGTAGATCGAACTTAGAATACCATTGGGCTCCCTGAACCTGATTAAAAAGATCCGGAATCAAAGGAAGTGGGTACTGGTTCCTTACGGTGACCTTATTCAGGTTACGATAATCAATGCACGGCCTAAGACCACCATCCTTCTTCCCCACAAAGAAGAAGCCAGCACCTACAGGAGAAGTCGAGGGGCGAATGAAACCCTTGGCCAGGCATTCTTGGATATACACCCTCATAGCTTCACGTTCAGGACATGAAAGATTAAATATCCTACCCTTAGGAAGCTTGGCACCAGGCACCAAATCGATGGCGCAATCGTAATCTCTAAGGGGGGGCAACACCTCGGAGGCCTCCTTAGAAAACACATCGGCGAAGTCCTGAACAAACTCAGGAAGCGTGTTTACCACCTCCCGGGGAGAAATAGAGTTAACAGAAAGACATGACATAAGACATTCACTACCCCATTTGGTGAGATCCCCAGTATTCCAATCAAACGTGGGATTATGCAACTGCAACCAGGGAAGACCTAATACCAGATCAGACGATAATCCCTGCATCACCAGTACAGAGCACTGCTCCAAATGCATGGAGACAACCAGGAGTTCAAAAACAGGAGTATGCTGAGTAAAATAACCATTAGCAAGGGGAGTTGAGTCGATACCTACTACAGGGATAGGATAAGGTAAATCAATAAAAGGCATTTTTAGAGACATAGCAAATTCCACAGACATGATATTAGCAGATGAGCCAGAATCCACGAAGGCACTGCCAGTGGCAGACCGGCCAGCAAACGAGACCTGAAAGGGAAGCAAAATTTTATTGCGTTTCACATTAACGGGAAATACCTGTGCGCCCAAGTGACCTCCCCGATGATCACTTAGGCGCGGAAGTTTTCCGGCTTTTTATTCTTGCGCCTGGGACAGGTGTTCAGAAGATGCTTGTCGTCCCCACAGTAGAAGCAGAGACCATTCATTCTGCGAAACTCCCTACGTTGTCGAGGGGACATGGAGGCCCCGAGTTGCATAGGTACCTCCGAGTCCTCCGTGGAGGGGCGAGGAGACGGGACCTCGGGGGGGATCGCAGAAAAGTCAGAGGGGAGCACATTGAAGCGTTCAAGCTGACGTTCCCTGAGACGTCGGTCAAGTCGTACTGCTAGGGCCATAACCTGGTCAAGGGAGTCAGAAGAGGGGTAGCTAACCAGCAGATCCTTCAGGGCGTCAGATAATCCTAACCTAAACTGGCACCTTAGGGCCGGATCGTTCCACCGAGAAGCTACGCACCACTTTCTAAAATCAGAACAGTACTCCTCAACCGGTCTCCTACCCTGACGTAAGGTCACCAGATGACTCTCGGCTAAAGCAGTCCTGTCAGTCTCGTCGTAAATGAGTCCGAGGGCAGAGAAAAAGCGATCAACAGAGGAAAGTTCAGGGGCGTCAGGAGCCAAGGAGAAGGCCCACTCTTGGGGCCCTTCCTGGAGTCGGGATATGATGATACCCACCCGCTGGTTCTCGGAACCTGAGGAGTGGGGTTTAAGGCGGAAATACAGTCTGCAACTCTCCCGGAAGGAGAGAAACGTCTTACGGTCCCCTGAGAACCGGTCAGGTAACTTGAGGTCGGGTTCTAGAGGTGAGGTGAGGGGAACTACTACGGCAGCGTCACCCTGGTTGACCCTCTGAGCCAGGGCCTGGACCTGTAGGGAGAGGCCCTGCATCTGCTGGGTCAGGGTCTCAAGGGGGTCCATGATAGCGTCAGCGTAGGGGAAATGGTAGACTAGGTAAGGGGCTTGTAATTATGTAATGGCAGGAAGGAGGTGAAGGGAAAGTGAGCCCTAATCTACCCACCGCCCTGTCCCTGCCTACTTGCAACGACCCGCCCTAGGCGACGGGGTACAACTGGGCGGCGGTCCCTACGCTGTCTAAGTGCACGGGAGAACAAAGAGGGAACACGCAAGGGAAGGGGCAGTAGCCCACGGAACGCCGCGAGGAAACGGAGCGGTGAATGAGTTGTCAGGACCAGGATGAAGTGGAGTATACCCAAGTGAGCACGGAGGAGGAAGCAAGCCGGAGGCAAAGCAAAGCGGGTTAAGCAGAACAGCAGCAAGGCAGAAGCACGGCAGAAGCAGGCTGGAGCAAGCAGCAGTGGGGCCAGGAATCCAAAAGAATTACAAGCACTGAGGAGGAGAACACAGCAGGTAATAAAGGACAGGGGGCGGAGCTAACTCCGACTGACCAGGCCGCGATAGGCTCTCCCACTCCTGAGCCTGCCACCCTGGTTGGTGGGAGATGGTGTCAGTCGAACAGGTCTGGCCTCAGGTGTGGATTGATTAATCCCAGGAGTATACCTAGACGTAGTACCTGGCAGATCCCTAACAGGGCAAACTTACAAAATCAGCAAGGGATCAAATACTTATTTCCTTCACTGTATATATATGTGCTAGATAGAGCTAGAAATGCAGCATTCTCCTCTTCTCTGTGTACAATGTATGGTAGATATAATAGCAGTTAGGCTCCCCTACCTAACTCCAAGAAAACTGAAAATTAGACATAGAACCTGCAGAGGGAAAAACTGCTATAAATTGCATAATACAAGTCATATAATAGCCAGAAATATTGTTATTCCTCATGTGCACACATATAACAGCTTATTCTGAGAAGTCACCTAAATAGTTAGGTACACCTTAAGGGTCTGAATACTTATGTAAATGTATATTTCAGTTTTTTATCTTTGTTTTAGTTTATTATGTTTGTAAAAATTTGATTTCACTTTGTTGATGTTGAGTGTAAATTGATTAGAAAAAATAATATCCATTTTACATAACAAAATGTGAAAGTTGTCTGAATTATTTTCTGAATGCACTGTATTTCTAGTTCTCGCTTTCCAATATACTAAATAATTCCCTATAACAAACTTGTAAAAATAGAGGGCTTCTTTAAAGAGATGGGGTTGTTTTTCAAAGCCTAGTACATACATATTACCTTCCCCCTGACGAAAAAAAAAATGCATACAGCCGGAAAAACATCAAGGTAGTGAAATGGGCCTAAGTATACATTTGACCTGTTGTACCATTTTTGTAAACTATATCTTTAACTATAACTATAACTTTTTACAGTCAGAAATATAATTTCTGAATACTATTTAAACATATTTCAAATTCCTTGTTCAAGATTAAAATAATACTTGTTGCTTATAAAACCCATCAAATATCTAAATGTACTGAAATAACAGGTTGGGTGTGGTTTGTTTTCTAAAACTCATCAGAAGACAATTGGGACACTAGAGAGGTCTGCACTTCAAAAGTATCACCTCTGGCGAAAACCGTCTGTGTTATAAAATACATTTGTGTTATATATCTCCTCTGGGTAATAGGAAGTAGGGAAACAACGGTGTTGTCGACTGCCTGGATAAGTAACAAGATGTATTATATAGTTATAACATATGTGTGTCTCATCTACTGTATCAAATGGCATTTTTTTTATTTTGATACATGATGCCGATATCCATATAAACAGTCACTGTGTATATATATATATATATATATATATATATATATATATATAAAAAGGGTGAGTAAAAAGTGAGTATTCGCCCAAATATTTGTACAACCATTACACTACATCCTAACGCTGGATGGTATCAGGACCCAGGACCCACGCCTAGAGCTAAATAGGAGGCGGTAGTGAGAAGGGTAAGTATAAGGCCGGGTTCCCACAGGTCCGATAGGCTGCGTAAAAACTGCACAGCGTATCCAACCCGGAACCCGCAGTACATTCTGTCTGAAAAATCGCACCACGTTGTGCTGCGGTTTTTCAGACGGAATTTCCGCTGCGGAAAGCAACGCTTGAAAAAAAGAAAAACCGTCGATACTTACTGTTAAAGGGGGAGGTGTAATAGCGGGATTCACTGGTTAGTGGCACCCACTATTACTACCGCCTTTATAATCAGGGTCACTAGGGTTATGCCTAGTTTTCCTTATACTAACGTCGATCTAAATGCTTTAGCGGCTACTCAAGGGAATAAGACCGTATAGTAAATAAAGGTAATATTTATTAACATACAGCAATCACTCTCATATATAAATTACAGTAACTAATCACAGTACAGTATAAACACGGTATCACAATATTATACCGCCACCCACTTACCTAAACATATACCGAATACAGTTACGTTACAACACAATACACATAAGTTACTTGTGATTCTCACATGCTCACTATCTCTATCCCACTCCCTCCTAATATAACTTTCCCTATGCACTAAGGGTTAATACGGGATAGGAGGAACAAGGGGAATGGGTTTCTGTGTACCTGGGGATGTGCAGGTCAAGGGTCACTGCAGGGTACTTAGGGCAGCAAGGGTGAACTTAGGGAGAGCAAGGGGTTAACTCAGGGAAGCAAGGGTTAACTCTGGGACAGTAGGGACAGTACTCAGGGAGAGCAAGGGGTTAACTCAAGGACTCAGGGAAGCAAGGGTTAACTTAGGGAGAGCAAGGGGTTAACTTACTCAGGGAGAGCAAGGGGTTAACTCAGGGACTGTACGGACAGTACTCAGGGAGAGCAAGGGGTTAACTCAGGGAAGCAAGGGTTAACTCTGGGAACTCAGGGACCTTAGAGACTCTGGGACAGTACTCAGGGAGAGCAAGGGGTTGACTCAGGGAACTTAGGGAAGCAAGGGTTAACTCTGGGACAGTAGGGACAGTACTCAGGGAGAGCAAGGGTTAACTCTGGGACAGTAGGGACAGTACTCAGGGAGAGCAAGGGGTTAACTCAGGGAAGCAAGGGTTAACTCTGGGACAGTAGGGACAGTACTCAGGGAGAACAAGGGGTTAACTCAGGGACTCAGGGGGAGTAGGGACAGTACTCAGGGAGAGCAAGGGGTTAACTCAGGGAAGCAAGGGTTACAGCAGTAGGAGACAGGGAGAGACAGGGTTAAGTGTAGCTGCTGCTACACTTGATACTTAGGTGACTTTGGTGGAGCAGCAGAGGCAGGAGCAGGAGCCCAGGTCTTTGGAGGAGAGAGAGAGGTGAGCCGGTCGTGGTGGTGTGGGAGGCAGGCAGGCAGCTCTCAGCTGATCGTCTTCTGCTAGCTCCAGCTAGCTTCGGCTCCTGAGCGTACCGACGCAGGGCTATTTAACCCTGTCGGTACGCTCGCAACGGGGGATGTGGCGCTTGCCCCTGGCTAACATGGGTCGGCATGGTGATAATGTATCACCAGCCGACTCATGAGCGCCCGAAGGAGACAGTCCGTGCGTGCGGGAGACTTGAAATGGAGACAGGGGATAACTATCTCCTGTCTCCATGGTTACCAAACAAAGCAGGGCAATGCTAATTGTCCTGCTTTGCTTCCAACCGCATTCATGACCAGGGCTGTTGTTGTTACAGCCCTGGCTCATGATACATTATATGTATTATACATACACATATATATTATATATATATGTGTGTACATATATATATACATATTCACTGTATATATACACACATATACATACACACTATATATATATATATATATATATATATATATATATGGACACTTCCCTTTACAAACTTACCCCCTCCCTCTTCTCTGCGTGTAGTCCGGCCTCCTACAATGACGTTGCAGGCCATGTGACGCTGCAGCCTGTGATTGGCTGAAGGGGTCACATGGGATGCAACGTCATCCTAGGAAGCCGGACTGCAGGAAGAAGGAGGGCATTCTGGGTAAATATGATTTTTTTTGTTTTCCATAGTTGCGATTTATTCAGCGTAATCGCTGCGAATACGCCGCAAAAGTCGCAACACTTGGCTTTCTGTTGCGGGATTTGCATCCCTTTGAATTCAATGGGGAAATCAACTGAAACGCAGCATAAATTGACATGCTGCAGATTTTAATTCTGCACCACAGGTCAAATCATTAACGTTTACGCTGCGGTTTTTTTCCGCAGCATAAGCATGAGATTTTCTTAATCTCATCCACTTTGCTGCTACTGTAAATGCTGCGGAATTTCCGCACAGAATTCTGTTGCGGAAATTCCACAAGGTTTATGCTACCTGGTCTAAAAGTTTTTTTGTAGTCTGAATTTATTTAGGAGTCTGGTGTGGGGTTAGAATTAATTTTGGGGTTTTATTAACCCCTTAATGACACAGCCAATTTTGTTTTTTCCTCCCCGCCTTCAAAAAGCCATAACCTTTTCTTCGTCGACACAGCCGCAAGAGGGCTTGTTTTTTGTGGGACAAGTTGTAGTTTTTCATGCCACATAATGCACCGTATAATGTACTGGGAAACTGATAAAAACAAATTTGTGGGGTAAAATGGGCAAAAAACAGCGATTGTGCCATTTTTGGGGGATTTCGTTTTTACGGCATTTTGTTTTACTACATGTTCACTTTATTCTAAGGGTTGATATGATTGGGACGATACCAAATTTATATGTTTTTTTATGTTTTACCAGCTAAGGTGACCAAAAAACAGCAATTTGGGTATATTTTGTTTTTTTTTACGGCGTTCACCGAGCGGGTTACATAACATTATATTATAATAGTTCAGACTTTTAGGAACGCGGCAATACCAGTTGCGTTAACTGTTATTTTTTTAACATTATTTTAGGGAAGAAATGGAAAAAGTTGTTTTTTTTTACTTTTAATATTGACATTTTTTCTGTTTAATTGTTTTAGAAGTTCCTCTAGGGGATTATAATCAGCGATCCTTGGATCACTTACATAATATACTGCAATACGTCATTAGGCCCACAGGCTGCCATGACGATCATTGGCACCCCGCGATCGCATCGCAAGTTGTCCCATGGCACGTCAGAGAAGGCAGTCCCTCTGTTTACAACACCTTAGATGACGCGGTCACAATTGACCGTGGCATCTAAGGCGTTAAACAGGCAGAATCAAAGTGTCGGTATCTGAATTTGTTAAAGGATGGATCTGAATTAATTTTGAAGTCTGGATTTTTTGGGGGATCTGTTCTGGGGGTTTGAATTCTCTTTGGGTTCTGGTTTGGGTTCTGTATTAATCCTGTGGTCTGATTTGGAGTCTCAATTTGATGTGTGGCCTAGTATAGCGGTATATATAGTATATTCGTGTTACTTTACATTTTATCAGGGAAAGGGGGAAATATTACGTAAAGTCCTAGGTGTGCATGTAGGTGGGGTGGATCTACTACAGCTCTGTTTGTGATTGTCAATAAAAGATTATAGTATATTACAGTTTAACTACTCTTTTGCCCATGATCCATGCTTCATAGTGTCTTAGTACCTCATTCTCTCAGCTGTGCCTGAATGTACTGTATGGAACTGAATGTTCCTGAGCGTTTTATCCAATTAGTTACATTTCATTTTTTAACACAACATTGCCAATAAATTACTATGGATACATACCGGTCCGGTCACTAGAGGGCGCATATGTCTCTTCTGCAGCATTTCCATTAGTCAACGCAGTCTTCGTTGACTATAATGAGATTAGTAAATACAATAAAACACCTACCAGAATACCCTTAAATCACCTACCATAATAAAAATTACATTTAATGACTAATGCAGAAGAGTAGAAGGCACTTTTCCATAAAAGTTCATTTTACTAGATATGATTATTTATATGATGGCAGTCTGTGTACTGCACTGATGAATATGTTGGCGCTTTATTTGCTGCTATGGGAAATAATAAAATGAATCTGTTTAGTTTACACTTCTCATCTTGAGGGCTTTAGATTGACACTTGAGAAAGAACAGAGTACATCTAGCAGGAGCACTGTGAGGTTTGTTTTAGGTGGAGACAGCTCTAGGCCAATAGGTAGATAACCATTAACCATGGAACACTTGCAAATAAGTATATATGGCAACCAAGGCATGCTACCAGGCGTCATAGATTATTAGGGTTATTCTGAGAAATTTATGGCAAACATTCTTTAATCTAAACTAAAACTAATGTGCATGGGGCAGCACATGGGATTGGGTGGTTGGATTTCAAGTCTTTGTTCCCTAGGGGATAAGCTGCTGCCAGAAGTGTCTGACAGCCACCTATCTCCCTATTGGAATAAACATGGCCGACGTTTATGTGGTCAGTATAAATAACTGTCAGCTGAATAAGCATTCGGCCAAGAGCTATCTCATGTGTATAGCCGGCTACACACTGCACAGACAGAGATTTCACCAGAACACTATATACTGCAAACGTGTAAGCGTACTTCTTGACAGCTGAGAGTTTTCTACAATTGTATCTAGTCTTTTGTAATCTTTCTTTTCGCCTGAAAACAGCTCCGTAATTTCAGACGTAATTTCTTAAGACGTGTGAACATACCCTAACGGGGACGAGCGAGTGGAGTAACGACCGCTCGTCCCCATACATAGCTCCTTGTGACAGGAGCAGGCGAGCGCCGATCAACGAAATGGGCCAGTGTAATAGGGCCTTGAAAGTTAGGGTATTTTCCCACGTCTTAACAAATTACGTCAGAAATTACGGAAACGTTTTTGCAAGTGCACGCGTTTTTCGCGGCGTCCATTACGGACGTAATTGGAGCTGTTTTTCAATTAAAAACGGCTCAAATTACGTCCCAAGAGGGTGACATGCACTTTTTTGAGGCGGGCTTCTTTTTACACGCCGTCTTTTGACAGCGACTCGTAAAAATACACCTCGTCTGAGCAGAACATCGCAAAACCCATTGAAATCAATGGGCAGATGTTTGCAGACGTATTGGAGCCGTCTTTTCAGGCGTAATTCGAGGCGTAAAACGCCTGAATTATGTCCATAAATAGGCCGTGTGAACATACCCTTAGGGTCTATACAGGGTTCAAGACTCTGGATGTGACTAAGAATGTTTCTAATAATTGACGGCTAGCAGAGATCAAAATATGGTAAGGGCTTTGTTCAAACTGCGTTTGAGCCCTACGTTTTGCCATATGTGCCGGTAAACGCTCCCAGCGTATATCCAAAGGGTTCCATTCATCTGACGGTGGCAGTAGCCTCCGTCAGACTGTTATACGACTATATACCTATTTTTTTCTATGTATAGAAAAGCGTAGTATATGCAGAGGCATCCCGCAAAAAAATGATATATTTCCCATGTTATAATATCTTTTTAACTTTGTCAACTCATACATTTTACGGACAAGATAAATAAAACCCAAAGAGAAGTCAAAATGGATGTGAATGAATATACGCTTGGATTTCTCACTGGCGTTTAGTTTGGCTTTCCTTAGTAAAGGAGCTGAGAGTGAATAAAGAATTCACACATACATTAAACCAGCACTTTTGATTTACTTGCTCCAATAATTTTGCTATGACCAGGAAATGTGCAGAGGCCTTTTGAATTAGTAATGGGAAGTTTACCCGCTATTATTTTGAATGCATTTGATTAATTTCGACTGTATTTTGTTATAAATGCAACGTGAAAATTGCTTGGAGCGATCATTTTCACTTGACAATAATGGCTGCCGTTATAATTGAAATGAATCTGACATTTGTGTGGTCAGAAAGGTCAAACAGCGGTGATCCCTGTTTGTAAAAAACGTGTCTATTTCAGTCACCAGCACAGGAATGAATTAGTCCATAATGACAGACTGCAGTAAATGTTATATAGGAAAAAATGGATCTTATTTGGGCCTCTGCTGTACCTCTGAATGCTTCTGATTTTATACACATATATATGGAGGTATTTTCAGCATCTCTGAATCCAATATTTCTGACATACGGCGCTACGCCAAGCCCATTTGGCAACAAACAGAATCCATACAACTCTGTAGTACTGAGCCGCCAGGCACTCTGTGTGCTGCCGCACAACCTCCTGCATGCTGCACTGCTATGTGCATGAGGCAATATACATAGTAGCATCACTTTAATATTTCATTCGATAAACACATGAATTATGACAGGTTCAGGGCTGCCAGCGCAGAATATATGGAATCCACAACAGCTGCAGCAGCAGGAATTGGGAACATCGCACTCCATAGATTGTAGTGAAATTTAGAAACATAATGAATTGGGTTTTTCTTTGTTTTTTTTTACAATCAAACAAATATATTATGAATATTCTTATACTACTTTTACTGTAGGTATATTGAGTTTTAAAGCTTATAATAATCTAAGCAATATTCATAACATTCATTTGTAGCTTTCATATCTGATAGATGTAGGAATTCCATACTACTGTGCATTATTTGTGCTTGAATGGGAACATTTCCTGGGGAAAAAATAACATAAAATAATATCTAAAATGTATTCCCAATGTATGTTGGGTGTTTCTTGTATATCTTCTGTCACCAAAGGATAACTGTTTGCAAGAGTGTACTCCAATGCACATTACTGGAAATGTGCAAAATGACGGTATTCCTACCTCCTGCAGTCCGAGCAGCAGTACACACTTGTGCAATTATGGGCTTAAAAGCTCTAGCGCCTCTCTTTGGGCCTCCAAGAACTACTTTTTCTGCACAGATGGACTGATACGGTTCTCTCGCTGCTACTGCCTGCATCTTACTGACCCTCATGGCCAATGTTACTACAACTGGAAAGGTCCCCATATAGGACAGCATCCTATCTGCCTTCTGGTTCAACTGTTGGACTGGAATAGACAGCTTTGCCTTGCAGGAGATAATAATAATAATGGAGCAGGGCATTTGTTGCGACTTTCATTTTCTTCATTTTGGATGAAAAACCCTTTACCTCTGAAGGCCACATTCTCTGGGCATCTGTGGTTACCGTCACCCACCAACCACCTCATGAGGGTTCTCCTTGAGTCTTCTTTGCCCTTTGGGATCATGAAAGCTCCACGCAAGTTTACGAAAATCATAGTGTCTATGGTTGCACAACTCAGATTAGGAGTATTGTAATAGTCCCCTATCTGGATGACTGGATAATAAAAGCTGTTTTTGCCTCAGTGCTAGAGAAACAGATAAGGGAGATTATTGATTTCATCACCAACCTTGGTTGGATCACCAATTTGAAAAAAATCTCACCTTTCACCTTCCAGAATTTGCTAATTTGCCTGCAATCTTCCACTGCGAGTCTTACAAACATTCTGTGTGCCACTGGATCGTGCAGGTAAGCATCATTTAGGTCCAACGTGACCATGTAATTGCCCACGTTCTATGAGGGACATCACAGAGCGGATGGTCTACATTAGGTACCATTCTTTCTTTATGAAAGTATTTAAAGAGGCTCTGTCACCACATTATAAATGCTCTATCTCCTACATAATGTGATCGGCACTGTAATGTAGATAACAGCAGTTGTTTTTATTTTGAAAAACAATCAATTTTGAGCAAGTTCTGAACAATTTTAGATTTATGCTAATTAGTTTCTTAATGACCAACTGGGCGTGTTTTTACTTTTGACCAACTGGGTGTTGTACAGAGGAGTGTGTGACGCTGACCAATCAGTGACCAATCAGTAACCAATCAGCGTCATAAACTTCTCATTGTTCCAGCCCAGCTTGATCCACAACACAATCACACTGTGCACAATCACTGGTCTGCAGCATCACAAAGGAAGTCCAAGGCCAAGGAGAGTGACCTAAATAATCTTAGCAAGTCATCCCTATGAACTCCATCCTGAATATCGGCCTGCAACTGCATGAGGCAATTTCTGAGAGTCTTAACCACCTCAGAGGAAGCAATGACCACACTATCTTGGACTGCCCCAGTGAAATAGGCACATTTAAATGCCAGGTCCACCTTCCTGTCCATAATGTCCTCAAGAAACACTTTGAAAGGTTGGCTATAACTTGGTCTAACTTAGGAAGGGAATCCCATTCTTGTAACTGATCGTCCTTAAGTGGGTAAAGAAGCTTGAACCGCTTGTTAATAAAAGTAGAACTGTTAGGGCATGACCACACGTGGCGGATTTCCTCCGCAACTGTCCGCATCAATGCCGCACCTAATCCGGGTTGCGGATTACGGCTGCGGATCTGCACAAAATGTGCAGAAAATTGATGCGGACTAGCTGCTGCGGACTGCGGGAAAAGTGCTTCCCTTCTTCCTATCAGTGCAGGATAGAGAGAAGGGACAGCACTTTCCCTAGTGAAAGTAAACGAATTTCATACTTACCGGCCGTTGTCTTGGTGACGCGTACCTCTTTCGGCATCCAGCCCGACCTCCCTGGATGACGCGGCAGTCCATGTGACCGCTGCAGCCTGTTATTAGCCTGTGATTGGCTGCAGCCGTCACTTAGACTGAAACGTCATCCTGGGAGGCCGGACTGGAGACAGACGCAGGGAGTTCTCGGTAAGTACGAACTTCATTTTTTTTTACAGATACATGTATATTGGGATCGGTAGTCACTGTCCCGGGTGCAGAAACAGTTACTGCCGATCGCTTAACTCTTTCAGCACCCTGGACAGTGACTATTTACTGACGTCTCCTAGCAACGCTCCCGTCATTACGGGAGCCCCATTGACTTCCTCAGTCTGGCTGTAGACCTAGAAATACATAGGTCCAGCCAGAATGAAGAAATGTCAAGTTAAAAAAGCAAGACGCATCCGCAGCACACATGACATGTGCATGACAGCTGCGCACTTCATTGCGGAACTTAGAATCTCCATTGAAGTCAATGGAGAAATTCCGCCATGAGTCCGCCACTGCTCCGCAACAGACAGAGCATGCTGCGGACACAAAATTCCGCTCCGCAGCCTATGCTCCGCAGCTGAATTTTACGCCTCGTCTAAACGAACACTGCTAAATTAAAGTGTAAGTCAATGGACAAACGGCTCCGCTGCGGATTAACGCTGCGGAGTGTCCGCAGCGGAATTTAAGTGAAATTCCGCCACGTGTGAACCCAGCCTTACTCTTAGTTCTTATAATGTCTCACATTTAAAATAAGTCATTTGACCCTTGTATTTTGTTTACTTCCTCTATATTGAACATTTAATAAAAAAATAATGTTTTTCTGAAGTCTTCTACTCCAGGACCATGCTTTCCTTAAAGGGGTTTTCTGAGTTAAATCTTGTATGTGTTAATGCTTTTAACTTGGGAATGTGAATACATTTGTAATGTACTTACAGTTTCCAAATTGCCCCCGTTTCCCGATGCTGCTGTGGGGCACATGACTGGTGACGTCACTCTCTGCCCGCTGTGTTTATCATCCGTATACCTGTTACTTGCTGTAATTATTCACATTTTCTTCCTGGTTTACGACACGTCACTAGTGACGTGCCGTGTACGGGCTGTTCTGGTAAACCTCCAATCCCGGCCGTTTAACACCTTAAATGCCGCAGTCAATAGCGGTCAGAAGCTCCCTCTGTCACCGTTCGGTGGTGGTTTTATTTACTAGAAGTGCAAAAAAACACACACATATATGGTATCGCCGCGATCGTAACGACCCAAGTTATAAAGTTAAGTCATTAATTAAACTCCTGGGTGAATACGGTACAAAAAAACACACAAAAACTACGGCGAAAAAAAAAAAAAATTCAATTTCCCCTACCCAAAAATGTAATAAGAGTTAATCAATATGTCCCATGTACCCCAAAATGATACCAATTAAAACTGCATCTCGTCCCGCAAAAGTCCTCATATGGCGACATCGACAAACAAAATAAAAAGTTACGGCGCTGAAAAGCGGCGATGCAAAAACAAATAATTTTTGTTTAAAAGTGTTTCAATTGTGCAAAAGTAGTAAAACATAAAAAAAACTATACATAGTTGGTATCTCTGTAATCGTACTGACCCATAGAATAAAGTTAGCATATTGTGTACATGTTAATTACACCGCATATTAAACGGCGTAAATTTAAAACGTGAAAAACAATGCTGGAATAGCTGGGGTTTTTTTCAATTCCATCTGTAAATCAATGAATAAAAGATAAGCGATATAATATATACACCCAAAAATGTGCAATTGGAAAATACAACTCATCTCGCAACATATGGCTATATCAACATAAAAATTAAAAAGTTATGAATCTTGGAAGGCGGGGAGGAAAAAACGGAAAATAATGCTTGGTCCTTAAGGCCGAAATAGACCTGGTGCTTAAGGGGTTAAAGACAAGAATATAACAACATTTAATGAAAGAAAGAAAATTATTTACTGCACGTCTCTAGAGAATTACAGTTTGATATAACATCAATTCCCCTTAACTATATAGGACCAACATAATCTGCAGTATTATTTAATCAATAAATTGAATATGTTTATACTACTAGACTGTGTAACTAACATAAAAGTATATTTATTTTAAGGCAACCAAGTGATGTGGAGGTCATCAATTAAAATACTTCTAAAGCTCAATTCATGCCATGTGTTTAGTACACAGTTGGTGTACAGGCTTGGAATATGAGTAGATATATACGATGTTGTACCTATAAACTTGAAAAGAGTGTCCTTTTGGCATACTATTAGCCAGTATACATTGGGATCCCATGCTTTTCAATATGCACACTCTTGATTCTATAGGTACACCCAGTAGCGCAATATCTACACGCTAATTATGATCTAGATGGCGCCATATACCACTGTACATTGTTTTTGCTTCTACTAAAGTATACATTGTCCATGTGTGTACTACACCCTAAAATATATGTACGGTACTGTATACATACTGTAAATAGATTTGTCTATTAGCTCTATAGCTTTGAAAGCCATGATATTATAATTTACCCTACAAGCTTAACGTACCACATGAGATTAGATAAGCAAATTAGTTCATTACATATGTATATATCACTTTAAGGCACATATACATATTCACCGAACATAAACAAACTTCAATTACAATGAATTCAACAGCATTCACATTAAATAAGAACTTGCGGCAATAAGCCACTGAGCACAATCATAGACTGAATACGCCTTGGAGCTCTGGGTCCATTATCCTCTAAAGTCCATTCATTGCCAATGGACAGCTACACTTGTGGAAACTAAATAAAGTGTGTTAGTTTGTTCGCATGAGGTGTCCATAAACAAAAGAGATGTGTTAAAGCCTAGCCCCAGGAAACACCAGCCAAGCATGGGGAGGAGGAATACATTACAGAGATACTGCAATGTCTGCCCAAAAAGCCCTAGTCCACAGTCGAATATCCTTCTCATTGGGTTCAAACTGCTAAATCTTAACATAAGAATATGGTGAACACTGTGTGCTGTTTTGCTGTGTTGCATTGTAAGAAATTATAAGTCACTATAGATTTATTTATGGCACTGATCAATGCCAAAATGAATCCAGCCGTAATCTAGTGGAATAACAGTTAATCTCAGGCATAATGTAAACCCATTGATTCATTCCTATAATTCCTGGAGGTCAAGTGTCTACAGTAATTGTAGAAGGAACAATTAAACTTTCTTTTAGGAAATTAGTTTCCAAATAGGATATACACAAAGTAAAGATTTGTAGTAGATGAATGGTGAATTGGAAAGAGATAAAGAAAATAATTAAAAGTTAAATAAGAAGCAGCAAAGGTCAATTGTACAAATTCTTTAAGATAGGTTCACTGATTTAGATAAAAGCCGATAACTGTGTGTATAAGGCTTCGTTCACATCTGGGCTAGGACTCCCTTTCGACTTTCTGTCGGAGCTTTCCGTCGGAACGGAGCCCTGACAGACACAAACGGAAACCATAGGTTTCCGTTTCCATCACCATTGATTTCAATGGTGACAGATCCGGTGCCAATGGTTTCCGTTTGGCTCCGTTGTGCAAGGGTTCCGTAGTTTTGACGGAATCAACACCGTAGTCGACTACGCCTATTTATTCCGTCAAAACAACGACACTGTCGGCAACACTGTGGACGGGGATTCCGCTTCAGGAGTTGCCCCTGGTGTCACTGTCCATATATGGACAGAGACATGAAGCGCTCCGTCCAGGAGTGGCATCCCTGGCCACACCAGGATTCCACTCCTTCAGGGAGCTACAGTGGCGCTAGTAGATAGCAGAGCAAGAAGATACCTCCCTTCTATGCTATAGTGGCATCGCTACCGCTGCAGCGGCTGCTGCCAGCCATGGGGGGGGGGCCCGCGGCACTGGCGCCCTCATGCCTGGTGTCGCCGCTAGCAGCCACTATGAGTGAAATAACAAAATTATGAAACAAGCAGGGGAAGGGAGCCAGCGCAGCACCTCCTTCCGCCTGCTGGAGTGATGCGCCCTGTGCAATGGCATACAGGACCGGCCTTAGGTTGGAAGGCGCCCTATGCTCTCTATTGTTGCCCTCCACAAACCAAAAATCCACATATATAGACATACACATACTGGAACATATATACTGTACATACATAAAGGCAGATATTTCGACATACAGGGAAATATAGAACAAAAGAATCAGGCAGCACTCCATAGCATTTCAGTGAACAAAAGTGGGGTACTTTATTACCCTAGTGTAACATTTCAGCTCACAATGTTGGAGCCTTTCTCAAGCTTGAGAAAGACTCCACTTTTGTTCACTGAAATTCTATGGAGTGCTGCCTGATTCTTTTGTTCTATATATACGGGACATTGGTCGGTTCCAGTGGCGTAACTACCGCCGTAGCAGCCGTAGCGACTGCTACGGGGCCCGCGGCATGAGGGGGCCCGTGTCGCCCGCCGGCTCGGGCCCCCACCATGGCCGCAGGCTCCGCTAGCAGCCGCTATGGCTGCTACAGCGGGACGCCACTGAACACTACGGCAGAGCAGGGAGGTATCTCCCCGCTCTGCCATTAAACAAAAGACATGTATCCCCTCTCCACAGGATAGGGGATACATGTGTGATCGCTAGCAGCGATAAGGAGAACGGGGGACTGAAAGTCCCCTGAAGTTCTCCATGACTAACCTCTGACTTCCGGGGTCTGTGTCGGCAGCTCCGTAGAAATTAATGGCGCGCCGGTCGCGCTTGTGTGCATGCGTGACCAGCGCTCCTTTCATTTTTATTGAGCTGCCGACACAGACGCCGGAAGTCCGAGGTTAGTCATGGAGAACTTCAGGGGAATTTCAGTCCCCCGTTCTCCCTATCAATGCCGGCGATCACACATGTATCCCCATCCTGTGGATGGGGGATGCATGTTATTTGTAGGACACACTATAGGTCGCATTTTGGGGGGGGGTGTATGGCGTTCCCTACAGGGGGGGCGCTGTATGGCGTTCCCTGCAGTGGGGGGCGCTGTATGGCGTTCCCTGCAGGGGGGGGCGCTGTATGGCGTTCCCTGCAGGGGGGGGGCGCTGTATGGCGTTCCCGGCAGGGGGGCGCGCTGTATGGCGTTCCCTGCAGGGGGGGCGCTGTATGGCGTTCCCTACAGGGGGGGGCTGTATGGCGTTCCCTACAGGGGGGGGGCTGTATGGCGTTCTCTACAGGGGGGCTGTATGGCGTTCCCTACAGTGGGGGCTGTATGGCGTTAGCGCCATACAGCCCCCTCTGTAGATAACGGCATACAGTCCCCCTGTAGATAACGCCATACAGTCCCCCTGTAGATAACGCCACACAGTCCCCCCTGTAGATAACGCCACACAGCCCCCCTGTAGATAACGCCACACAGTCCCCATTGTAGATAACGCCACACAGTCCCCCCTGTAGATAACGCCACACAGTCCCCCCTGTAGATAACGCCACACAGTCCCCCTGTAGATAACGCCACACAGTCCCCCCTGTAGATAACGCCACACAGTCCCCCCTGTAGATATCGCCACACAGTCCCCCCTGTAGATAACACCATACAGTCCCCCCCTGTAGATAACGCCATACAGTCCCCCTCTGTAGATAAAGCCATACAGTCCCCCCTGTAGATAACGCCATCAAGTCTACAGGGGGGGCTGTATGGCATTATCTACAGGGGGGGCTGTATGGCAATATCTACAGGGGGGCGCTGTATGGCGTTATCTACAGGGGGGACTGTATGGCGTTATCTACAGGGGGGACTGTATGGCGTTATCTACAGGGGGGGTGTAAAAAAGGCACTATCTACAAGGGGGGGGGGGTCCAGTCAAAAGTTTGCTATGGGGCCCAGTCTTTCCTAGTTACGCTCCTGGTCGGTTCCCTATGGCCTGCACCCACAGATTGTCAGTGTTGCTAGACTTTTGGATTTGCTATATATAAGATTCCCACGCACTCCTTCTCTTCATGTCTGTCATACACGGATACTGACTGGTGACCAGCTCATGCTGCTTTATGTGCACTACCCCATATGTATAAAAAATGGCTGGACTATTGTACAGAACAAACACTGTTACACTTTGTGTCTCCCTTGCGAGCAAGGTCTTCACTCCTCTGGTTTGAATTGTAAATTAACTTTGTCACTATGTAATGTCTGATATTGTTTGTGTCATGTTCCCTCTAAATTGTAAACTGCTGCGTAATATGTTGGCGCTATATAAATATGGATTATTATTATTATTATTATATACACACACACATTCTGGAATATATACATACATAAATAAATAAATAAATACATACATATATAACATACAGACACACACATATGTATGTATATATATATACAGTGGAGGAAATAAGTATTTGATCCCTTGCTGATTTTGTAAGTTTGCCCACTGTCAAAGTCATGAACAGTCTAGAATTTTTAGCCTAGGTTAATTTTACCAGTGAGAGATAGATTATATATAAAAAAAAGAAGAAAATCACATTGTCATAATGATATATATTTATTTGCATTGTGCACAGAGAAATAAGTATTTGATCCCCTACCAACCATTAAGAGTTCAGCCTCCTCCAGACCAGTTACACGCTCCAAATCAACTTGGTGCCTGCATTATAGACAGCTCTTACATGGTCACCTGTATAAAAGACTCCTGTCCACAGACTCAATTAATCAGTCTGACTCTAACCTCTACAACATGGGCAAGACCAAAGAGCTTTCTAAGGATGTCAGGGACAAGATCATAGACCTGCACAAGGCTGGAATGGGCTACAAAACCATAAGTAAGATGCTGGGTGAGAAGGAGACAACTGTTGGTGCAATAGTAAGAAAATGGAAGACATACAAAATGACTGTCAATCGACATCGATCTGGGGCTCCATGCAAAATCTCACCTCGTGGGGTATCCTTGATCCTGAGGAAGGTGAGAGCTCAGCCGAAAACGACACGGGGAGAACTTGTTAATGATCTCAAGGCAGCTGGGACCACAGTCACCAAGAAAACCATTGGTAACACATTACGCCGTAATGGATTAAAATCCTGCAGTGCCCGCAAGGTCCCCCTGCTCAAGAAGGCACATGTACAGCCCGTCTGAAGTTTGCAAATGAACATCTGGATGATTCTGAGAGTGATTGGGAGAAGGTGCTGTGGTCAGATGAGACTAAAATTGAGCTCTTTGGCATTAACTCAACTCGCCGTGTTTGGAGGAAGAGAAATGCTGCCTATGACCCAAAGAACACAGTCCCCACTGTCAAGCATGGAGGTGGAAACATTATGTTTTGGGGGTGTTTCTCTGCTAAGGGCACAGGACTACTTCACCGCATCAATGGGAGAATGGATGGAGCCATGTACCGTCAAATCCTGAGTGACAACCTCCTTCCCTCCACCAGGACATTAAAAATGGCTCGTGGCTGGGTCTTCCAGCACGACAATTACCTGAAACATACAGCCAAGGCAACAAAGGAGTGGCTCAAAAAGAAGCACATTAAGGTCATGGAGTGGCCTAGCCAGTCTCCAGACCTTAATCCCATCGAAAACTTATGGAGGGAGCTGAAGATCCGAGTTGCCAAGCGTCAGCCTCGAAATCGTAATGATTTACAGATGATCTGCAAAGAGGAGTGGGCCAAAATTCCATCTAACATGTGTGCAAACCTCATCATCAACTACTAAAAATGTCTGACTGCTGTGCTTGCCAACAAGGGTTTTGCCACCAAGTATTAAGTCTTGTTTGCCAAAGGGATCAAATACTTATTTCTCTGTGCACAATGCAAATAAATATATATAATTTTGACAATGTGATTTTTTTTTTTTTTTTTTTATATAATCTATCTCTCACTGGTAAAATTAACCTAGCCTAAAAATTCTAGACTGTTCATGACTTTGACAGTGGTCAAACTTACAAAATCAGCAAGGGATCAAATACTTATTTCCTTCACTGTATATATATATATTATACACACACACACACACACACACACACACACACACACACACACACACACACACACACACACACACACACACACACACAGGCACATAAATACACCTACAGGAACATATACAAATACATACAAGGCATATATATACAAGCACAAAGGCACATTCACATGCAGACCCATATATAACCACACTGGCACAGATATACACAGTGCAGATAATGTAGTAGATTTCACATGCAGTCCTATGTAACACCACAGATAACACAGTGATAACTCTCTGAGTACAGCTAGTGTAGTAGATTTCACCTGCAGTCCTATTTTACACCACAGATAACACACAGCGATAACGCTCTGAGTACAGATAATGTAGTAGATGTCACCTGCAGTCCTATGTAACACTACAGATAACACACTGATAACTCTCTGAGTACAGATAAGGGCCTGTTCACATCACCGTCCGCTTTCCGTTCCGGGGTTCCGTCAGAGGTTTCCGTCGGGTGAACCCCGCAACGGAAAGTGAAAGTGAAACCACAGCTTCCGTTTCAGTCACCATTGATATCAATGGTGCTGGAAACATCGCTAATGGTTTCCGTTCGTCACCATTGCGGCAGGTTTCCGGTTTTCCGACGGAATCAATAGCGGAGTCGACTGTAGTAGATGTCACCTGCAGACCTATGTAACACCACCGATAACACACAGTGATAACCCTCCAAGTACAGATAATGTATTAGATGTTAGGCTTCATTCACATCTGCGTCAGGGCTCCGTTCCGACGTTCCGTCTGAGCTTTCCGTCGGAACGGAGCCCTGACTGACACAAACGGAAACCAGAGGTTTCCATTTCCATCACCATTGATTTCAATGGTGACGGATCTGGTGCAAATGGCTTCCGTTTGTCTCTGTTATGCAGGGGTTCCGTCGTTTTGACGGAATCAATAGCATAGTCGACTATGGAACCCCTACGGAAAAACTACAGAACCCCTGCACAACTGAGACAAAATTACGGAACCCCTGCACAACTGAGACAAATTGAAACCATTTGCATCGGATCCGTTAACATTGAAATCAATGGTGATGGAAACGGAAACCTCTGGTTTCTGTTTTTTGTCAGTCAGGGCTCCGTTCCAACGGAAAATTTTGACAGAACGTCAGAACGGAGCCCTGACGCAGATGTGAACGCAGCCTTACCTGTAGTCCTATGTAACACCGTAGATAACACAATGATAACTCTCTGAATACCGATAATGTAGTAGTGTTACTTGCAGTTCTATGTAACACCACAGATAACACACAGTGATAACTCTCTGAGTGCAGATAATGTAGTAGTGTTATCTGCAGTCCTACGTAACACCACAGATAACACACTCTGATAACTATACCCACACAGGCACACACACACACACACACACACACACACACGGAGGCATATATATATATATATATATATATATATATATATATATATATATATATATATATATATATATCATGCAGTGCACCACCAAACTGGAGATACACTTTAAAAAGATTATTTCCATGAATTAATTGCCATGAATTGGTTAAAGTTTTATAGATTACCATATATGAAAATGTGGTGTTTCCCTTAAGGGGCAGCATACTATATAAGGGGCAGCATAGTATATAAGGGCAGCATAGTATATAAGGGGCAGCATAGCTTATAGGGGGCAGCATAGTATATAATGGGCAGCATAGTATATAGGGGAAGCATAGTATATAGAGGCAGCATAGTATATAGGGGCAGCATAGCATATAGGGGGCAGCCTAGTGTATAGGGTCAAAATGGTATATGAGGGGCAGCATAGTATATAAGGGGCAGCACAGTATACAAGGGGCAGGATAGTGTATAGGGGCAGCATAGTATATAGGGGCAGCACAGATATCTTCAGTATTAAAGTAGAACAAATAAAAAGAAGACACACTTACAAACATACTGGAACATATACAAACACAGGCACATACATACACACACATATACACCCATAGGCACTTACCATCTCCCCTTACTGACAGGATCACAGGCTTCTTGCAGGACGGGCTGTGGGTAGAGCTTCCTCCTCTTCTTTGTTCTTGTTTACTCTGTGGGTGTAACTAAGAGCAGAGCACAAAGTAGAGGCAGAGCCTAGTGGCGCCCCCTACATGTTGCGAGAGTGCAGCAGCCTGTGAACTTGCACAGGTCGCACACTCCTAAGGCCGGCCCTGATGGCATAGACCTTCACCAGCACGTGGCCTCATATGGTCTTTTTTTTTGGTGCCTCCTCATATAGTGTCTCATAATGTCTATGCACTTCTCCTTTTTATTAGCCCGATTACATTTATCAAGCAATCTATCACTTTGGGCACTATATGGTTGGACGCATGCTACGTGTTCAGTTAAAGAGCCATTCCAGGATGTCCCTATAGATGAAGGGATCTCAAGTCCTGATTTTATATCCCATATGGCTAGAATAGGAAGGACATAAGAAATGATCCACACCTTCTTAAAGATTTTTCCTATTTTATAATGTGGTGGCATATCATCACTCTCTGATAAGTCTGGGACCCTCACCGATTCTGAAAATGAATCGGCCGCAACGCTGCATCCCCTTCATTCTTAGGAATGCTGGGTGTCTCAGAGGTTGGACACTTACCGATCATAAGCCATCACTTTATAGGATGGCATTAACCCTTTAATGTTTATTATTATTTATGAGATCTTGAAGTGTGTACTGTGTATACTGTGGTTTTATCTTCCTGTATTTACACTAGAACTTTGCTTTCAATTCACACATTATTAAAAGACTCAGCATCTTTACTGGTAAAAGCACAGCATAAATCAGGAATTGACACATTACCTACTTGCATCTTCACCTTATCTTTAAATTCACAGGATTTCAGAAGTATGAACTTTTTGGAAATATAAAATAAAATAATTTATCATAAATGACCATTGTAATGTTATTCCCTAATCTGGTGATCAGATAGAAGTTGTTCCATGTGTGGGGGAGAAGTTGTAATATTTTCCATGGAATCAACACAATGTTTTCTTTCTGTTATAAGTGAAAAGGATGGTATCCCACATAGGGACGGGCACAAGGACAGGCACATTTCGTCCACTATCCAGAGAAATAAAGGGCACATACATGGAATTCTAATAAGGACATTTTCAATAGAATAATTGCTAGTAGTATTCCTTCGGGCTTCTATACTTATGACACATAACATCTCTAGAGGAAAATAGTGCGGAATCTAAACACCATAATGTTTATTGGAAATCTGAAAATAAAATGCAAATCTACAAGAAAGACAAAGATAAATTGCAAGACCGACGTGTTCTCACTATTACTGCTTCCACTTATATCTATACATGAGGGATATTATCATTGCAGTCTCAAAAGGAATACTCAAGAAGTTTTCAATAATTCTGAGGGCCAAAGAACATGGATTATTTTCACTAGAGCGTTCATGCTAAGACCGCCATGATCAATCATATACTTTCTTGTGAGCCACAATTTTATATGAATTTGGAGAACTGGCCTACTGACCATATTGATCACAGATATTTTGTGCAAAAAAAACATGTCTATAGAAAGCCCTATATGTATCCTCATTAGCCAATGAATCATGCAGTCATGGTCCTCTAAGTCCCAATTCTAGGACCACGTTTTAACAGAATATATATTAGGAAGTTGGAGTACTAGACATGCTCAGTTCTGTCACCACTACATAGAGAATCTTAAATAGCTCAATTTTAATGCTAAAGTGAGTGAATGTATTACAAACTGAAAAATGTGGGGAAAGACATCCACAAAAAATATAGAAAATTGATCACGCAGGACATCTTTATATTATAATGATGTGTACACGCTTATGACTCAGGATATCCTGCTTCCACCTTACAAACAATGGGATGGAGACAAAGATTCAAACATTGGGACATCAGTTTAGCTCTGGATAAACAAATTTAGAGATATTTAGGATAGATAGATAGATAGATAGATAGATAGATAGATAGATAGATAGATAGATAGATAGATAGATAGATAGATAGATAGATAGATACATAGATAGATAGATATTAGATAGATAGATAGATAGATAGATAGATAGATAGATAGATAGATAGATAGATAGATAGATAGATAGATAGATAGATAGATGATAGATAGATAGATAGATAGATAGATAGATAGATAGATAGATAGATAGATAGATATGAGATAGATAGATAGATAGATAGATAGATAGATAGATAGATAGATAGATAGATAGATAGATAGATAGATAGATAGATAGATAGATACATAGATAGATAGATAATAGATAGATAGATAGATAGATAGATAGATAGATAGATAGATAGATGATAGATAGATAGATAGATAGATAGATAGATAGATAGATAGATAGATAGATAGATAGATAGATAGATAGATAGATAGATATGAGATAGATAGATAGATAGATAGATAGATAGATAGATAGATAGATAGATAGATAGATAGATAGATAGATAGATAGATAGATAGATAGATAGATATGAGATAGATAGATAGATAGATAGATAGATAGATAGATAGATAGATAGATAGATAGATAGATAGATAGATAGATAGATAGATAGATAGATAGATAGATAGATAGATAGATATGAGATAGATAGATAGATGATAGATAGATAGATAGATAGATAGATAGATAGATAGATAGATAGATAGATAGATAGATAGATAGATAGATAGATAGATAGATAGATAGATAGAGAAACAGACAGAATATAGGGGTATATGGTTTGTGATACTCTTGGACCTGAGGGAAATGTTGACATGTGTCGGTTGATGGTAGCCCGTGCCTGAGAGGTTACCACCCGCACATTGCCCTCTTGTACCCCACTGCTAGGTGAGGGCATCTCCGTGCAGCGAGTGTGTGAGTGGCAGGGGGTGGGTAGGATAGTAGAAGGAGTAGGAGGGATATTGAGCTTGCAGCCTCCGCCTCTCTCTTCCATCTGGGTACTGTTGGTTTCGGACGGGAGGAGAGCAGGAGGGGGGCAGTCAGTAATGCAGTGATCTGCTGTGTGCACTCACACTCCACATTCAGGTACCAGCAGCGTGTGAGGAGGGCAGAGCATTGTCACCCTGGCATAGTGTAGCACTGGAGACTCACAAGAAGGAGGACATCCAGATTAGCACTTGGCAGCAGGAGCCTAGAGTCAAAGTGCAGGGTAATCCCAAAGTGAGGAGACAAGCAGGGGGCTCTCCAAGTGCCTGGGAACTTTTCACTACTATCTGCTGGGCTGACCGCGGAATCTCCAGAAGTGCGCCCTCACCTGTCTGAGTGCGTCACCCCCTCTCTGAGGTCAGGAGCAGGGGACCTTGTCTTCAGGGACAGCAGGGCATATCATGGCTGGTAAACTGCTGCCTGCCGGGTCTCTGCTCTTCGTCCTGCTGGGGGTTCTTGTACCTGTATGCTGGGCTCGTATATACACCAACCACTGGGCTGTGAGGATAAAAGGGGGAGCCCCGGAAGCCGACAGGATAGCTAGCAAGTATGGATACATCAACATGGGAAAGGTATGCCACCGCTTGTTTCATCTGCATTACTAGCTGCACAACTTTTCTACTGACTGTGGTGCAATACACTTTATGCTGTGCTGTCACCCCCAAAAGACACATTGGGCACCCCTTCATTGGGCTTATCCCTGCCGTGCCCGTCTGGGTAAACTGGTAAATCCATAGGTTATAGAATATATAAGCCCCTGAGGTGAAAATATCTTGGGACACAACTAGAAATGTTACTTATTCTAATGCCGCAAACCCCATAGAGCAGAACACAATCCTTGTAGAACTGCAAGTCCCAGCTTACCTTCTGACAGAGCATAATGGGGGTAGTACTGTCATGCCAGCCAAAGGCATGGGCACATAGGCTGTACCCCAGTATACATGACTATATCAACTTACCCTCGGGGATTGTGCTGCATCTGGGGTGAACCCTGCTAGCCTGGATGTAGTCTCTAACCCTGCCATGTGCATGTCTATTAGAATTATACACTTGGGTTTCTGGATCTTTGCAGAACTTAGTTGGTTAATTTGTGGGTAAGGAAGTGGAGAATGTTTTTGTGAATTGGTTTTATGCCACTGAGTACTGCCATTATTGATGAATTGGCAGAGCCAAACAGGTAAATCTAACTTTGTCAATATATTCTTTGGTGTATCAGGTCTGATCAATGGCAGGGGACATACACATGATCCAGGGCTATACAGTACTCAGCTCAGTGGAGTGGCAGCAGGATGCCAGTCCATTGTACCAGAGCTAGTGGGCATTGGCTGGTGAGCAGCTGCAGGTGGTGACACTTTCCTGATGCTTTCAGGAGTCTGAGCTAGAAACTTGTGCCAGTTTTCCCACATATTGCACAGAGCTGAAAGCCCAGCTTATTTTCACTATGGAGTGCAGCATACCACTGAGGAATGTGCAGAATTGTATCTAGTACATGACAGATTCCCTAGGTGGACATACTTTGGGAAGTTTGCTTAGCTTCAGTGCAGACAATGAGAGAACTCAGTGTGGACTTTAATACCTCTGTGATAAAAAAAAAGCAAACCCTGACAGCCTTTCAGGGGGAGGATAGGGAAAAACGAGTTAATAAGTGTGGATTCTGAGACAATGTTCCACTGGAGGAAAAACAAGTTTTGTTACAAATGATAAACAATTAAACAATGCAATATTTATTTTTATATGATTGTATCATAAACAAAATGATGTATCATAAGGATGCCAATGATTTTCTTGATCTTGAAGATCCACATTATGTAACTGCTTCACAATTCTTGTTGACGATGTGTCAGATTGTAAACTACAAGTCAGAATAACACAATTATGACCAAACATCGACCATTGTCTAATTTCCATTTATGATATCCGACCATTCCAATACTATAGGTGTAATGATTAGTATCATTGTGTTTATCCTGTGAATTCCAAGCCCGATCACGACACGTTTCAGTCTCACGTTCGGTGGTGAAGGACGTTAGTAATTGTAGTAACTTTTACTAATCTTATTTGAGTGAACTTTTACCTTTTGAATATTTTCAATACATGAAAACAGGATCTTTAAAATTAGGTTTCAATAATGCAGAAGTGTTCAGATTTAACATGTGTGCAGAATGCATAGAAGAAGCTGACCGTTCGTTTTAAGTAATTGCATAAACATCAAATCCGTCAAATTCATGTGTTCAGAATCATTTATGATAGCCTGTGTCTGCTGTTCTATGGGCACAATGCAGGCTGTCTCAAATTTCAGCATAACGGAAGCATGGCGGATCCTAACAGACATCATTGTTTTTAATAGAATATTTCCATTTTAGATCTTTACTGGTAAGGCTAGTTTCATATCTGCGTTGAAGGCTCCATTATAAGCCTCCGTTGAAGATCTGTTGAAAAATGCTGGACGATATAGAGCGATGCACTCTGCGCATTTCTGTCCGCCAAAGCAATGGACATTATGACGGAAACCTGACGGAACCCGTTAAAGTCAATGGGTTTCATCGGGTGCCATTGGTGTCCATCTAGGGACTGATCCGCTGATTCCATTTTATTTTTGCTTTATTGCTTCTATGATGGAGCAGAACAAAGACAAAAATTAACGCAGGGATACAGGCTACATTTTTTTTGTCTACCAAAAACAATGAAAACAAGATGGAAAGGTGACTACTGAAAACAAAAATCTGATTGAAATTATTTGGGATGTTGCCCTATGTTTTTTAGTAAAAGTGACAAAACAGATATTAGTGTAAACAGAGTCTTAGCTTGCAGTAGTATTAAATGTACAGTATATTTAAGGTTTTGTTATAAGGCTGTAGAAGCTATTATAGGCATTATACTGGATATCCGGTCTACCATCCATGGATGCAGTAATGTCCAAATTATTATTATTGTATGTAATGATGTCTGGTTTATTTTTGTATGCAGTGATGTCCAGTTTACTATTTTTGTATGCAGTGATGTCCAGGTTACTATTATTATATGCAGTGATGTCCAGGTTACTATTATTATATGTAGTGATGTCCAGGTTACTATTATTACATGTAGTGATGTCCAGGGTACTATTATTATATGCAGTGATGTCCAGGTTACTATTATTATATGTAGTGATGTCCAGGTTACTATTATTATATGTAGTGATGTCCAGGGTACTATTATTGTATACAGTGATATCCAGGGTACTATTATTATATGCAGTGATGTCCAGGTTACTATTATTATATGCAGTGATGTCCAGGTTACTATTATTATATGCAGTGATGTCCAGGTTACTATTATTATATGTAGTGATGTCCAGGTTACTATTATTATATACAGTGATGTCCAGCTTACTATTTATTATATGCAGTGATGTCCATGTTACTATTTTATCCATTGATGTCCAGGTTACTATTATTGTATGCAGTGATGTCCAGGTTACTATTATTATATGCAGTGATGTCCAGGTTACTATTATTATATGCAGTGATGTCCATGTTACTATTTTATCCATTGATGTCCAGGTTACTATTATTATATGCAGTGATGTCCAGGTTACTATTATTATATGCAGTGATGTCCAGGTTACTATTATTATATGAAGTGATGTCCAGGTTACTATTATTATATGCAGTGATATCCAGGGTACTATTATTGTATGCAGTGATGTCCAGGTTACTATTATTACATGCAGTGATATCCAGGTTACTATTATTGTATACAGTGATATCCAGGGTACTATTATTATATGCAGTGATGTCCAGGTTACTATTATTATATGCAGTGATGTCCAGGTTACTATTATTATATGCAGTGATGTCCAGGTTACTATTATTGTACGCAGTGATGTCCAGGTTACTATTATTATATGCAGTGATGTCCAGGTTACTATTATTATGTGCAGTGATATCCAGGTTACTATTATTATATGTAGTGATGTCCAGGTTACTATTATTATATACAGTGATGTCCAGGTTACTATTTATTATATGCAGTGATGTCCATGTTACTATTTTATCCATTGATGTCCAGGGTACTATTATTGTATGCAGTGATGTCCAGGTTACTATTATTATATGCAGTGATGTCCAGGTTACTATTATTATATGCAGTGATGTCCAGGTTGCTATTATTATATGCAGTGATATCCAGGGTACTATTATTATATGCAGTGATGTCCAGTTACTATTATTATATGCAGTGATGTCCAGGTTACTATTATTATATGCAGTGATGTCCAGGTTACTATTATTATATGCAGTGATGTCCAGGTTACTATTATTATATACAGTGATGTCCAGGTTACTATTTCTTATATGCAGTGATGTCCATGTTACTATTTTATCCATTGATGTCCAGGTTACTATTATTATATGCAGTGATGTCCAGGTTACTATTATTATATGCAGTGATGTCCAGGTTACTATTATTATATGCAGTGATGTCCAGGTTACTATTATTATATGCAGTGCAGTCCAGGTTACTATTATTATATGCAGTGATGTCCAGGTTAGTATTATTATGTGTAGTGATGTCCAGTTTACTATTATTATATGCCGTGATGTCCAGGTTACTATTATTCTATGCAGTGATGTCCAGGTTACTATTATTATATGCAGTGCAGTCCAGGTTACTATTATTATATGCAGTGATGTCCAGGTTACTATTATTATATGCAGTGATGTCCAGGTTACTATTATTGTATGCAGTGATGTCCAGTTTACTATTATTATATGCAGTGATGTCCAGGTTACTATTATTATATGCAGTGATGTCCAGGTTACTATTATTATATGCAGTGATGCCCAGGTTACTATTATTATATGCAGTGATGTCCAGGTGACTATTATTGTATGCAGTGATGTCCAGGTTATTAATATTGTATGAAGTGATGTCCAGGCTACTATTATTATATGCAGTGATATCCAGGGTACTATTATTATATGCAGTGATGTCCAGGTTACTATTATTGTATGCAGTGATGTCCAGGTTACTATTATTTTACGCAGTGATGTCCAGGTTACTATTATTGTACGCAGTGATGTCCAGGTTACTATTATTATATGCAGTGATGTCCAGGTTACTATTATTATATGCAGTGCAGTCCAGGTTACTATTATTATATGCAGTGATGTCCAGGTTACTATTATTATATGCAGTGATGTCCAGGTTACTATTATTATATGCAGTGATGTCCAGGTTACTATTATTATATGCAGTGATGTCCAGGTTACTATTATTATATGCAGTGATGTCCAGGTTACTATTATTATATGCAGTGATATCCAGGTTACTATTATTATATGCAGTGATGTCCAGGTTACTATTATTTTATGCAGTGATATCCAGCGTACTATTATTATATGCAGTGATATCCAGGTTACTATTATTGTATGCAGTGATGTCCAGGTTACTATTATTGTACGCAGTGATGTCCAGGTTACTATTATTGTACGCAGTGATGTCCAGGTTACTATTATTATATGCAGTGATGTCCAGGTTACTATTATTATATGCAGTGCAGTCCAGGTTACTATTATTATATGCAGTGATGTCCAGGTTACTATTATTATATGCAGTGATGTCCAGGTTACTATTATTATATGCAGTGATGTCCAGGTTACTATTATTATATGTAGTGATGTCCAGGTTACTATTATTATATACAGTGATGTCCAGCTTACTATTTATTATATGCAGTGATGTCCATGTTACTATTTTATCCATTGATGTCCAGGTTACTATTATTGTATGCAGTGATGTCCAGGTTACTATTATTATATGCAGTGATGTCCAGGTTACTATTATTATATGCAGTGATGTCCATGTTACTATTTTATCCATTGATGTCCAGGTTACTATTATTATATGCAGTGATGTCCAGGTTACTATTATTATATGCAGTGATGTCCAGGTTACTATTATTATATGAAGTGATGTCCAGGTTACTATTATTATATGCAGTGATATCCAGGGTACTATTATTGTATGCAGTGATGTCCAGGTTACTATTATTACATGCAGTGATATCCAGGTTACTATTATTGTATACAGTGATATCCAGGGTACTATTATTATATGCAGTGATGTCCAGGTTACTATTATTATATGCAGTGATGTCCAGGTTACTATTATTATATGCAGTGATGTCCAGGTTACTATTATTGTACGCAGTGATGTCCAGGTTACTATTATTATATGCAGTGATGTCCAGGTTACTATTATTATGTGCAGTGATATCCAGGTTACTATTATTATATGTAGTGATGTCCAGGTTACTATTATTATATACAGTGATGTCCAGGTTACTATTTATTATATGCAGTGATGTCCATGTTACTATTTTATCCATTGATGTCCAGGGTACTATTATTGTATGCAGTGATGTCCAGGTTACTATTATTATATGCAGTGATGTCCAGGTTACTATTATTATATGCAGTGATGTCCAGGTTGCTATTATTATATGCAGTGATATCCAGGGTACTATTATTATATGCAGTGATGTCCAGTTACTATTATTATATGCAGTGATGTCCAGGTTACTATTATTATATGCAGTGATGTCCAGGTTACTATTATTATATGCAGTGATGTCCAGGTTACTATTATTATATACAGTGATGTCCAGGTTACTATTTCTTATATGCAGTGATGTCCATGTTACTATTTTATCCATTGATGTCCAGGTTACTATTATTATATGCAGTGATGTCCAGGTTACTATTATTATATGCAGTGATGTCCAGGTTACTATTATTATATGCAGTGATGTCCAGGTTACTATTATTATATGCAGTGCAGTCCAGGTTACTATTATTATATGCAGTGATGTCCAGGTTAGTATTATTATGTGTAGTGATGTCCAGTTTACTATTATTATATGCCGTGATGTCCAGGTTACTATTATTCTATGCAGTGATGTCCAGGTTACTATTATTATATGCAGTGCAGTCCAGGTTACTATTATTATATGCAGTGATGTCCAGTTTACTATTATTATATGCCGTGATGTCCAGGTTACTATTATTATATGCAGTGATGTCCAGGTTACTATTATTATATGCAGTGATGTCCAGGTTACTATTATTGTATGCAGTGATGTCCAGGTTACTATTATTATATGCAGTGATGTCCAGGTTACTATTATTATATGCAGTGATGTCCAGGTTACTATTATTATGTGTAGTGATGTCCAGGTTACTATTATTATATGCAGTGATGTCCAGGTTACTATTATTATATGCAGTGATGTCCAGGTTACTATTATTATATGCAGTGATGTCCAGGTTACTATTATTATATGCAGTGATGTCCAGGTTACTATTATTGTATGCAGTGATGTCCAGGTTACTATTATTATATGCAGTGATGTCCAGGTTACTATTATTAGATGCAGTGATGTCCAGGTTACTATTATTATATGCAGTGATGTCCAGGTTACTATTATTATATGCAGTGATGTCCAGGTTACTATTATTATATGCAGTGATGTCCAGGTTACTATTATTATATGCAGTGATGTCCAGGTTACTATTATTGTATGCAGTGATGTCCAGGTTACTATTATTATGTGTAGTGATGTCCAGGTTACTATTATTATATGCAGTGATGTCCAGGTTACTATTCTTATATGCAGTGCTGTCCAGGTTACTATTATTATATGCAGTGATGTCCAGATTATTAATATTATATGAAGTGATCTCAAGGTTACTATTATTATATGCAGTGATGTCCAGGTTACTATTATTATATGCAGTGATGTCCAGGTTACTATTATTATATGCAGTGATGTACAGATTACTATTACTATATGCAGTGATGTCGAGGTTACTATTATTATATGCAGTGCAGTCCAGGTTACTATTATTATATGCAGTGATGTACAGGTTACTATTATTATATGCAGCGATGTCCAGGTTACTATTATCATATACAGTGATATCCAAGTTACTTTTATTATATGCAGTGTTGTCGAGGTTACTATTATTATATGCAGTGCAGTCCAGGTTACTATTATTATGTGTAGTGATGTCCAGGGTACTATTATTGTATGCAGTGATTTCCAGGCTACTCATATTGAATGCAGTAATATCTAGGTTACTATTATTATATGCAGTGCCATCCAGGTTAGAATTATTGTAGGCAGTGATGTTGAGGCTACTATTATTATCTTCAGTGATGTCCAGGTTACTAATATTGTATACAGTAATGTACAGGTTACTATTATTGTCTGCAGTGATGTCCAGGTTACTAATATTGAATGCAGTAATGTCCAGCAGTGGCGTAGCTACAGGGGTCGCAGCGGTCGCAATTGCGGCTACAGGGCCGCGGTTAGGGGGGCAAACTGGGCAGCAGACATTACTAAGGCGGTAGTAATAAATTTTAAAACAAATACAAGGACATAAAAAAATATTTTATTGAAATAAAAAAAAACACACAATCCCTGTTAACCATTTTATTGAGAATAAAAAAAGTACCGTCATCGAAGTAGTCCTCGAATCCGAAGTTCAACAACCGAACGTGTAAAAAAAATACAAACACACAAAAGAAATTAGTAACACATAAAAAAGCAAAACAATTATTATACTTACCTTTCCTGGGTCCAGCACTGGAGCTGCAATGTCAGTGAGGTGGGCCCTATATCTTAGCCTATCATATGTGATAAAGTGTACTGAGCCACTGTATCTAATCCTATGCATAGCTATAGGGTCGTAGTGCTATAGATATGCTGTCTCCTATATATATACATATATATATATATATATATATATATATATATATATATATACTAATATATTTATTTATACACATTCATGCGCTCACATTTTTTTGGGGGGACAACATATGTTTTGGGGCTATTGCCCCTGACGTTTTAAGACCTTAGCGACGCTCTTGGCTGCTAGTGCTGCATCAGTGGATCACTTAGTAGACCCAGCGATGCAGTTGAAAGCTGTGGGGCATCGGCCATGAGAAGAAGTTGGGGGGGCCAAGAAGGACATTTGCACTGGTACCATGAGCCTTTAGCTACGCCCCTGATGTCCAGGTTACTATTATTATATGCAGTGCAAGCCAGGTTAGAATTATTGTATGCAGTGATGTTCATTCTACTATTATGTTGTGATGTCTAGGTTTCTAATATTGAATGTACTAATGTCCTGGTTACTATTATTATATATTCAGTGCAATGTTCAGCTTACTATTATTATAAGCAGTGATATCTAGGGTACTATTATTACGTGTAGTGATATCCAGCTTACTATTATTAAACGCAGTGATGTCCAGTTTTCTATTATTGTATGCAGTGATGTCCAGGTTTATATTATTGTTTGCAGCTACTGTATGTTTCGGTTGCTATTATTATATGCAGTGATGTCCTGGGTACTATTATTGTATGCAGTGATGTCCAGGTTACTAATATTGTATCCAGTGATGTCCAGGGTACTATTATTATATGCAGTAATGTCAAGGGTGCTATAATTATGTAAAGTGATGTCCACACAGCCCCCTGTAGATACTGCCACATAGCCCCCTTGTAGGTAGTTCAACACAGCCCCCTATAGGTAGTGTCACACAGCCCCCTTGAAGGTAGTGCCACACAGCCCCCTTGTAGGTAGTGCCACACAGCCCCCTGTAGGTAGTGCCACACAGCCCCCTGTAGGGAGTGCCACACGGCCCCCTGTAGGTAGTGCCACACAGCCCCCTTGTAGGTAGTGCCACACAGCCCCCTTGTAGGTAGTGCCACAGCCCCCTTATAGGTAGTGCCACACAGCCCCCTTGTAGGTCGTGCCACACAGCCTCCTGGTAGGTAGTGCCACTCAGCCCCCTTGTAGGTAGTGCCACACAGACCCTTTTTAGGTAGTGCCACACAGCCCCTTTTTAGGTAGTGCCACACAGCCCCTTTGTAGGTAGTGCCACACAGCCCCCTTGTAGATAGCCCCCCCTGTAGATAGCACCACTGTAGCTCCCTGAAGGAGCGGAATTCCCTGAATCGGAATCCCCGTCCACAGCGTTGCCGATGCTGTGACCAGGGATTCCACTCCAGGGGAAGCCCCTGTCGTCTGTGTCCATTTATAATGATGTGATGTCCAGGTTACTGTTATAATATGCAGTCATGTCCAGGTTACTATTTTATGCATTGATGTCGAGGGTACTATTATTGTATAAAGTGATGTCCAGGGTATTATTATTGTATGTAATGACGTCCAGGTTACTAATATTGTATGAAGTGATGTCCAGTTTACTGTTATAATATGCAGTGATGCCCAGGTTACTATTATTATATGCAGTGATGTCCAGGTGACTATTATTGTATGCAGTGATGTCCAGGTTATTAATATTGTATGAAGTGATGTCCAGGCTACTATTATTATATGCAGTGATATCCAGGGTACTATTATTATATGCAGTGATGTCCAGGTTACTATTATTATATGCAGTGATGTCCAGGTTACTATTATTATATGCAGTGATGTCCAGGGTATTATTATTGTATGTAATGACGTCCAGGTTACTAATATTGTATGAAGTGATGTCCAGTTTACTGTTATAATATGCAGTGATGCCCAGGTTACTATTATTATATGCAGTGATGCCCAGTTTACTGTTATAATATGCAGTGATGCCCAGGTTACTATTATTATATGCAGTGATGCCCAGGTTACTATTATTCTATGCAGTGATGTCCACGTTACTATTATTATATGCAGTGATGCCCAGGTTACTATTATTATATGCAGTGATGTCCAGGTAACTATTATTGTATGCAGTGATGTCCAGGTTATTAATATTGTATGAAGTGATGTCCAGGCTACTATTATTATATGCAGTGATATCCAGGGTACTATTATTATATGCAGTGATGTCCAGGTTACTATTATTGTATGCAGTGATGTCCAGGTTACTATTATTGTACACAGTGATGTCCAGGTTACTATTATTATATGCAGTGATGTCCAGGTTATTAATATTATATGCAGTGATGTCCAGGTTACTATTATTATATGCAGTGATGTCCAGGTTACTATTATTATATGCAGTGATATCCAGGGTACTATTATTGTATGCAGTGATGTCCAGGTTACTATTATTATATGCAGTGATGTCCAGGTTACTATTATTATATGCAGTGATGTCCAGGTTACTATTATTGTACGCAGTGATGTCCAGGTTACTATTATTATATGCAGTGATGTCCAGGTTATTAATATTATATGCAGTGATGTCCAGGTCACTATTATTATATGCAGTGATGTCCAGGTTACTATTATTATATGCAGTGATGTCCAGGTTACTATTATTATATGCAGTGATGTCCAGGTTACTATTATTATATGCAGTGATATCCAGGGTACTATTATTATATGCAGTGATGTCCAGGTTACTATTATTATATGCAGTGATATCCAGGGTACTATTATTGTATGCAGTGATGTCCAGGTTACTATTCTTATATGCAGTGATATCCAGGGTACTATTATTATATGCAGTGATGTCCAGGTTACTATTATTGTATGCAGTGATGTCCAGGTTACTATTATTCTATGCAGTGATGTCCAGGTTACTATTATTATATGCAGTGATGCCCAGGTTACTATTATTATATGCAGTGATGTCCAGGTTACTATTATTGTATGCTGTGATGTCCAGGTTACTATTATTCTATGCAGTGATGTCCAGGTTACTATTATTATATGCAGTGATGTCCAGGTTACTATTATTATATGCAGTGATGTCCAGGTTACTATTATTGTATGCAGTGATGTCCAGTTTACTATTATTATATGCAGTGATGTCCAGGTTACTATTATTATATGCAGTGATGTCCAGGTTACTATTATTATATGCAGTGATGCCCAGGTTACTATTATTATATGCAGTGATGTCCAGGTGACTATTATTGTATGCAGTGATGTCCAGGTTATTAATATTGTATGAAGTGATGTCCAGGCTACTATTATTATATGCAGTGATATCCAGGGTACTATTATTATATGCAGTGATGTCCAGGTTACTATTATTGTATGCAGTGATGTCCAGGTTACTATTATTTTACGCAGTGATGTCCAGGTTACTATTATTGTACGCAGTGATGTCCAGGTTACTATTATTATATGCAGTGATGTCCAGGTTACTATTATTATATGCAGTGCAGTCCAGGTTACTATTATTATATGCAGTGATGTCCAGGTTACTATTATTATATGCAGTGATGTCCAGGTTACTATTATTATATGCAGTGATGTCCAGGTTACTATTATTATATGCAGTGATGTCCAGGTTACTATTATTATATGCAGTGATGTCCAGGTTACTATTATTATATGCAGTGATATCCAGGTTACTATTATTATATGCAGTGATGTCCAGGTTACTATTATTTTATGCAGTGATATCCAGCGTACTATTATTATATGCAGTGATATCCAGGTTACTATTATTGTATGCAGTGATGTCCAGGTTACTATTATTGTACGCAGTGATGTCCAGGTTACTATTATTGTACGCAGTGATGTCCAGGTTACTATTATTATATGCAGTGATGTCCAGGTTACTATTATTATATGCAGTGCAGTCCAGGTTACTATTATTATATGCAGTGATGTCCAGGTTACTATTATTATATGCAGTGATGTCCAGGTTACTATTATTATATGCAGTGATATCCAGGGTACTATTATTATATGCAGTGATGTCCAGGTTACTATTATTATATGCAGTGATATCCAGGGTACTATTATTGTATGCAGTGATGTCCAGGTTACCATTATTGTATGTAGTGAGATTGCATTATAATGGTTACCCTTTTATGCAGTGAGATTGCAGTATTGCAGATGTTCAGATCACATGCAGTGATATTCTATTTCAAATAATTCAAACTAGCAGCAATATATTGAATTAATAAATGCTTTGGGACTTAAATTCGTATAATCAGTTTATTTACATGATTAAATTATTCCAGAACCCCAGCAATTTCTAGATCTGCAGACACCCTTGAAATGCCCATCAGGGAAGCTGACTTGTGCCAGGCTTTCAGATAGTTATGAAAACTTGCCTACAGAAATCATTGTTATTTACATATCTTTATACAAAGATATTTTAAAATGCACCCAAAAGATTTCGAAAGATGTTCTGGGTTCTACAGCTTTGTCTATGTCTTCCTGTGCTCTGGTTTTCTAAATGTGTAACAGTTGATTATGTTTACATCTAAGTCTATCTTTCGTAGTCAGATACTGAGATATAATGTGAACATCAGTAACATATCTGAGGCCGCCAGTAAAACATGTTTTTAATAATCAATACAAACCCCAGATCATCTTTTGTTCCATTTATGATGTAAGTGTTCTATGAAGCAGGAACGTCTCCTCCAACATTCCAGTCATGTTGGATCTCTCATTATAACCTCAATCAGTCTCTGTGTCTCTGAGCTCTGTGTGCCATATTGTAAGAGTCAGCTACAAGATCCTGTAGCCCGGGAGGCACAGGCCTCTTCGTCTTAGGCTTGTATAAACTCCACACAAGGTACTTGTTCCGAAACAGATGGAGCATGGCATCATTTTGTCTACTGATGGGCTGAATGTACAGCTGTGTAGCCTTGGCAAAGAATATATTCAGTCTCACTCAAACTTATCACATTATTTTAAATTCAATTGCTCTTTACTTGCTCCTTAGCAAAATACTATAAACTTTAGTTTATTGCTAAGGAGTATAGGAAGAACATCTGACTATTTTAAAATGGCACAAAGCAAGTCGATTGAAAGTATTGCACAGCTTTGTTTTATACTACAAAACTTGATGAATGAATGGTTCATTAGACTAAATACTAATACAACTCCCGAATCTTGTTTTATTACACTTGTTCTATGTTTTTTTTGTGATCTTGTTCTTAAGGCAAGTAGTTCCAATTTGGATATTATAATATTGAAAGATATTTTCAGTTTTTGGCATCAACTTGTTTTATGCCACCCGCTAGGTGCTCCCTCTGGTAGCTGAAACCTACCGGTTTCAGAGGCATACCTGTAAGCATTTATAAGGTATTTACTGTAGGTAGTTCCTGACTTTTGACTCACCCTTTGGTTCTGGTTCTTTTATTACTAATATTTGACTTTTGCTATTATTTCTTTGTCACAAACATTATATATATCCTGCGTGCTTCGGCTCCTTTTATCATAAAAGTAAAGAGTAGCAGGAGACATATCTGAATGAAGAATGTCAGAGGTGTAATAATCGCACTGTGCACGTTTAGATTTGTTGGCTGTTTTCTAACACTTAGATTTTATCAAACCACATTGCTTTGCTCTACAGCTTTGATGTTGAAGTTTGTTTCAGCTGGTATCCTCGGCTGACACCCTTTCTTAGGTCAAGTTCAATCATACTAATGAAGGCGAACTGTACCAAATATTTGATCTAGTGATCTCTGACTTTTTTATACCTCACAGAAATTGTATTGTTTCAAATAATGATTAATTTATAATGTTCTTATACAGTGGATATAAAAAGTCTACACACCCCTGTTAAAATGGCAGGTTTTTGTCATGTTGTTAAATCAGTCTAAGATTAATAATTTCAGAACTTTTTCGACATTTACTGTCACCTGTAATCTGTACAATTGTATTTTAAAACAAACGGAAATCTTTTGGGGTGAAAATTTTTTAAAAAATAATAAAAATAATGTGGTTGCATAAATATGCACACCCTTAAACTAATACTTTGTGTAATTACCCTTTGACTTTATGACAGCATTCAGTCTTTTTGGGTGGAAGACTATCAGCATGGCACATCTTGACTTGGCAATTGTTGCCCACTCTTCCTTCCAAAAGCGCTCCAAATCTGTCAGATTGCAAGGGCATCTCCTGTGTACAGCCCTCTTCAGGTCACGCCACATATATTCAATGGGATTCAGGTCTGGGCTCTGGCCGGGCCATTCCAAAACTTTGACCTTCTTCTGGTGAAGCCATTCTTTTGTTGATTTGAAGGTATGCTTTGGGTCATTGTCGTGCTGAAAGGTTTTGTGCCAATATTGACTAATATTTGGAAATGTTCATAATTCCCTCCACCTTAACTAAAGCCGGAGTTCCAGCTGCAGAAAAAGAGCCCCAAAGCATAACGCTGCCTCCGCCATGCTTCACTGTGGGTATGGTGTTATTTTAGTGATTTGCTGTGTTGGCTTTGCGCCGAACATACCTTTTTGGAATTATGGCCAAAAAGTTCAACCTTGGTCTCATCAGACCATAATACGTTTTCCCACATGCTTTTGGCAGACTTGATGTAGGTCTTTGCAAAACATAGCCGGGCTTGGATGTTTTTCTTTGTTACAAAAAGGCTTCAGTCTTGCCACCCTACCCCACAGCCCAGTCATATTAAGAATACGGGAGATTATTGTCACATGCACTACACAACCAGTACCTGCCAGAAAGTCATGCAGCTCCTTTAATGTTGCTGTAGGCCTCTTGGTAGCCTCCCGGACCAATTTTCATCTTGTCTTGTCACCAAGTTTTGAGGGACGTCTAGTTCTTGGTAATGTCACTGTTGTGCCAAATGTAATCCACTTCTTGATGACCGTCTTCACTGTTTTTCATGGTATATCTAATGTCTTGGAAATTCTTTGGTACCCTTCTCCTGACTGATGCCTTTCAACAATCAAATCTCGTTGATGTGTTTTAAGCTATTTACAGACCATGGCTTTTGCTGTCACATGCAATGAAGAAAATGTCAGGAAAGTCCTAATAGAACAGCTGAACTTTACATGAGATTACTCAGAATCACTTTAGATAATGGCAGCTGTGTACTGACTACTACTTAACATGAGTTTAAATGTGATTGGCTAATTCTAAACACAACCACAACCCCAATTATAAGAGGGTGTTCACACTCATGCAACCACATTATTGTAGTTTTGGTGTTTTTATTTTTCCCCTCTAAATTATTTCAGTTTGTTTTTCAATGGAATTGTACAGATTACGGGTGACATTAAAGGCGGAAAAAGTTCTAAAATGATTCATCTTGTATTGATTTTTTGACAAAAACGTGGCATTTTAACAGGGGTGTGTAGACTTTTATATCCACTGTATGGTGACTAAGAGTATTAAATCAATAATGTTGGTTAATAATAACTTCCATAGTGCTGTAAGGGAGTATACTGAGTTCACTAGAACTATATGGGTCCACAGCAAGAATATCTGACTCTTAGAAGCAACACATTCTTTACATTTCTGACTTCATCATGCAGGCATTACAAACATATAGGGCACATTAAGGGCATATTACGACCCATAGTATAATGCAAGGATTCTTCTATTGTGCATTGTTCACAAGGGGAGGGTGAGGTATTTATTAAAGGGCTTCTAGCAGAGTGCCACCTTCTACATCTCCAACATACACTATTGACACATGTGCATACAGCCCAAACATATTTGGGTTGTGTTTACCAAACCGTTTGGGTAGAAAGATTACCCACCGACAAGGAGCTTGATGGACTTTTTAATGAACAATTACGATCGGAAAATCTTAAAGCAAAAGTTATTTAGATATTATAAGCTAAATATTTGTGATATATTATAGTTATATATTGAAATCAATGTTTTATACAACAAATTGATAGGCCAGATATATACATGGGACTTTCTGCAACTCCAGTGTGTTTTGGTTTAACACAAGCAGAATAATTCCTTGAATGCAGCCAAGAGACAAATGCTGTAGAAGGCAGTATGTTGAGACGTGATTCCCGGGATATAGTTTTAGCCTTTGAAAATCATTGTGGGAGCATATAAAAACCAGAAGGTTAAAATCTGTCTGAACTTCAAATCGGTGCCAGAAACAGAAGGCTCAGGTCACAGTATAGCAGCCGAGTTGCAGTATTGCAGCCCTGCTCCTATTCCTTGAATAGGAACAGAGCTGCAGTACTGCAGTATGGCCGCTATTCAGTGGTCGGAGCTTTCTGCTTCCGGGAACCGACCCTGCATAGCTTCCAGCACCCGGAGGCAGCCAAAACAGTTGATCGGTGCGGGGTTCGGGTGTCGGACCCACACAAATCATATACTGATGACCTATCGTGTCGATATGTCATCAGTATAACAAACAGCCCCGAACCTAGACAACCCCTTTACGTTTTCAAGCATACTGGAAGAGCAGAGGTGTAACTTGAAGCTCCTGAGTCCCAATGTACAATCTGCTTCCACCTACCATGTGCCATTTATAATACTGGTGTCTTCTTATGAGGCTCCAGGGCCTGGATGGGGCTGCTATCTCTGCACCCCTATAGCTTTGCTCCTGGGGAAGGGAATAATTTTTTTTCCAAATAAATTGAAGACACACCTGCTGATAAGTATTGGGATTCGTATGTTAGTATGTTTTCAACAGAACAGGACAGTATTCTCTTCCGTTTCCTGTGTTGTTCCTCATTCTCTGCCAGTTCCTTTGTGTTCCTTGATGATTACACGCCGATGCTGTCCATATTAGAGCAGAAGCGCTGCCCAGGGACCATGGAGTTGACAGCATTTTCCAGCGCTCCCTGTTTGTGGCTGCATACTGCATTTTCCTTCTCATGCAAATTTAAGCTTCACTCAATAGAGACTATATGCTTCCATAATCGAAACAGTGTTATTCATCTTTGCAGAGGCGCAGAAGACAAAGTGTCCCATACCGTACAATCTAAACAGGGTTTAACTTGGGCAACTCAAAGGTTACCTTTCTGGTCTGGATGCTTCTAAATCCTTGCATGTTTGCCAATTGAAGTAAATTGTCTTACTACATGTTTTATTGATGTGCCAACATCTCATCACAACAGAAATCCACAGGGCAAAATGATATGAAGCAATTGCCAGCTAAAATTGCAACACATATGAAAGCTGTTGTGTATGACTTACAAGAGGACATCATGTTCAGGGGCTGTTTAATGTACTAGTCATGGTAGGAGACATGACTAAGCATGTATTCCAGCAGACCACGTTGCACGTTAACCTGATTGCCCAGTGCCAACACAGCACCATTCAACATTTCTAAATAACGCTTTCAGACTTTAACCTGGTTCAAAGTCTATGAACAGCCCTGCTCCATAACATCATATAACTTCAGTGCCGAGTCTGCTTATCACAATTGCACTATGACGGACAGCAATCCATGTATATTACTCATGGATATAAAAAAATGTATGCTGAGATCACCTCACTTTATCTGTCAGAAAAGGCAAATCAGGACTTGTTTGATTTTCAAGAGCACAGGAATATTTGTTTTCTCTAAAAGAAATTTTTCTCTATATTTTACTTATCTTTACTGCACAGCGTGAGCTCAGGAAAATAGTTAAAGGGACTCTACAGTTTTAAAGGGGATCTGTCAGCAGTTTACACCTAGTTCCTAAAGATCTCCATTCTCCTGGGAAGGAGCTTCTTTCTCCCATTCTGTTGCATAGCATGGCTCTCGTAATCGGGCATACACAAGTGAATGCTTGACTTGTGCCCAGGGTCAGGACTTCCAGTCTCTGGTCACGCTGCTTTTTTAAGCACGTTCACGGCCCTATAGAAGCAGAAGTTGGATGCCCAGGAGGGAACATTCTGCCCAAGATAAATTGCTCCCCCTGAGAATTTATTACAATAATATATAGAATGTTCTATGGATGTGGGTGTAATAACAAAGTACCAGCCTGCAGCTGCAGTCCCTGAGATCTGAGTTTTTGTGAAAAACAAATATATAGAAACATAAAATGTGTGCCGCAGTAAACACAATCTCCCTAGCTAGCCTTAACCCTAACCAGTGGCTAACTGTCCATTTTTACGTTTTTGGGTGGAAATATACTATACAGGCTGAAAATATGCTAGACATTTATGCAGTATCCTAAAATGTATCCTAAGCACACTAACATGCATTGATACACTATAGGGGAGGTACACAATACTCTTTTCCCCTGTAATATGTTATACCCAATATTTGGCTATGTTCAATACCCTCCTTGATATGCAGCCAATTTCACAGTCACATGAGGGTATTAGCCATGTGTCCTCATTTACAGCTGCAGTTTGGTTCCCCAACACTCAGTCATACAAACTGTACTATCCTCCAGGGATAATTAATTCCATACCTTGGGGTTGTAAAATTGCTCATTTTAATTGCTGCCAATTTCATGTAATTTACACGGTATATAATTGGATTTATCATAAACATTATATATCTGGCCTTAAAAAACCTGAAGAAATACAAAAACACATACGTCTTATCACACAACGTCTTAACCACCTCTGAGGTTGAGCAATATTTCATTTCTATTAGTTTACATTTGTAAGCATGTTAGTTTCCATTATTCTGACCTGCCTTTGTTTTATTGATAGAGCTGCACCATGTTATCGCCATTCTTCAACACCATATTGATTGGTACCATGTTACATTACATTGTCCCGGAGTTGTCCTCTCATGTCGCAGTGTTAAAAAATCTATGAATTTCTTAGTTATTTTGGGAAAGCTGGGTGGCAACTAATATGACCACATTGCTATTCCCATAGAGGTTTTCACTCAGCTATTTCAGATTCCTGAACATCAAATCTCCTACTTTATTGAAAATCATGAATCTAGTCAGAGAACTCAAGAACCATTATTTATTTTCTCATCATTTTTAGATTTTAGGCAGATATGCTGTTTATTTAGATGTGTATTTCTTCCACAAAGGCAAACAGTGTTCTTATTTTAATTGTGCATTGTCATGAGTTTTTGAGTAATTTTGACTCTTTCATTTTATTGTTAACCTGAACCTGGACTACATAGTTACATAGTTGATTAGGTTGAAAAAAGTCCAATCTATAATCCTACCGTGTTGTTCCAGAGAAAAGCAAAAAACAAAAACAAAACATGAGGTTGATCAGAATAAATCCCTGGATCCACCTCCCATCTCCAGAATCTAGTACTCGTCATAACCAGTAATATTATATTTTTCAAGAAAGGCATCAAGGCCCTTCTTGAACTTGATCAAAGAATCAACCATCACAACATCCTGTGGCATAGAGTTCCATAGTCTCACTGCTCTCACAGTAAAGGATCTCCATCTATGATTATAGTGAAACTTTCTTTCTTCTAGACTTAGAGGATGCCCCCTTATCCTTGATACAGGTCTATATGTAAAAAGATCATTAGAAAGACCTCTGTGCTGTCCAGTTATGTATTTGTACATTGTAATAAGATCGGCCCTAAGCCGTCATTTTTCTAAACTGAATAGCCCCAAGTTTGATAACCTTTCTTGGTACTGCAATCCGCCCATTCACTTAATTACCTTGGTTGTCCTTCTTTGCACCCGTTCTAGTTCAGTCATGTCCTTCTTATGCACAGGTGCGCAAAATTGTACACAATATTCCATGTGTGGTCTGACTAGTGATTTGTATAGAGGCAAAACTATGTTCTTGTCATGAGTATCTAGGCCTCTTTTGATGCACCCCATGATTTTATTTGCCTTGGCAGCAGCTGCCTGGCACTGGTTGCTAAATGTAAATGTACTGTCGACCAATATCCCCAAATCTTTTTCAGTAGTAGTTTTACCCAGCGTTTTACAATTTAATACATAATTGTTAAAATTAGTTTCCTCAGACCAAGTGCATAACCTTACATTTATCCACATTAAACTTCATCAGCCATTTCTCTGCCCAAACCTCCAGCTTCCCCAAATTTCTCTGTAGTATCACATTATCCTCCTCTGTGCTGATTACTTTACAGAGCATAGCATCATCTGCAAATACTGAAATTATACTCTGTAAACCCTCTACAAGGTCATTAATAAACATACTTAAAGACGAGGGGCCCAATACTGACCCCTAGTAACTATGACCCACTCTGAGGATGTGTCACTAATAACCACCCTTTTCCAGTTGTTAACCCAATTACATATATTTTCCCCAGGTCCCAGCATTTTCATTTGATATACCAACCCTTTATGCGGCACAGAATCAAACACCTTTGAAAAGTCTAGATACATCACATTTACAGTCTAGAACTTACCTCCTCATAGAAGCTGTTCAGATTGGTTTGACAGGACTGATCCCTCATAAACCCATGCTGTTATTTATATTGAGATACTTGAGAATAGCATCTATTAGAAAACCCTCAAATGTTTTACCTACAATGAAGGTTAAACTTACAGGCCTATAGTTTCCGGGCTCACTTTTTGACCCCTCTTTGAATATTGGCACCACATTTTCTATTTGCCAGTCCTGTGGAACAGACTCAGTCAAGACAGAATCTCTAAATATTAGAAATAAGGGTCTGTCTATCACGGTACTTAATTCCTGATTACCAGATGATCCAGATTACCGGATGACCCCCATCTGCACTTTACTGTCCAAATAGTCAATTTCTCTTCCATACTTGTATGTAAGCCTGACATTGATGGTATTGTTGTTAAGACTCCTTATTAGGGTATCCAGATCAGTTGTTGTGCCTTTCCAGATGAAGTGAACATCATCTATGTATCTCATCCAATTGTGTACTTTCTCTATTCCGAAAATCGGATCTGTGATAAAAATTACTCTTTCCCGGGCTCCCAAGAAGAGGTTCACATAGGAAGGCACACATTGCAGTGCCCTGAATTTGCAAAAAATAACTGTCTTTAAAAATGAAACAAATTGTGTGTTAAAATAACTTCTAAAAGAGTTAGAAGTACCTTGCATAGGTCCTCTTCCAAATTACTGGATCTTAGAGTCAAGGACACTGCTTGGAGGCCATCTGTGTGCCGTATGGAGGTATATAAGGATTCAACGTCTGCTGTAATAATTCTCATATTCACATCGAGTCATGCCTTCCAATTGATTGAGGGCCGCGGTGGTATATTTAATAAAAGAAGGTAACTCAGCAACAAGTGGTTTTCGATAATAGTCAATAAATAGACTGACCATTTCGCACATACCTTAATTTCTTGAAAAAATAGGTCTCCCTGGAGGATCAATGATAGTTTTATGAATTTTATGAATCAAATAGAATGTTGGAATTCTGGGATTAGTAATCATCAAAGCTTTAAAGATGAATTTGGTATTGTGCCACTATTCAGAGCATCTTCCAAGATTTCCAAGAGCTGTTTTTGGAAGTATAGCAAGGGGTTACTACTTAGGTTCTTATAGCAAGAGGTATCATTCAGCAGTTTAAATGTCTGTTTTTCATACATGGTCTTAGACCAAATTACAATATTCCCCCCTTGTCTGCTGGTTTAAGTTCTATCTCTTTCAAGGCTTCCAACTCCTTCAGAGCTTTGCGTTCTTCAAAGGTAAAATTATCTCTGCCTAGTCTGGGGGACAAAAATTCCAGATCTCTGACTACCAGTCTGACAAAAATGTCAACTGATGGGCATAGAACCAGAGGTGGAAATTTGTCAGCTTTTTTTTCTCATATGGGGTGGAAAAGCACTGACCATATCTGGTAAGTAAAGATTCCAAAATTGCAAGAGTTTCCAGTTCTTCCCGTGTGGATAGTATGTTTCCAATCTCACTTTTATTATGGAATCTCTTTAAAACGAGTTTTTGGATGAACATGTGTTTAACTTTAGTTACTGTAAACAAATCAAGATCATTGCAAGGAGAACAACTTAGACCCTTAGACAGTAGATGAATTTGTGCTGATGTTAAATTGAAGTGGGATAGGTTAATTACCTGTGGTCCATCTCGCTTCCTAAGTTTGCTCTCCTTCGTTGCACGATCCTCATATTTGCTCTTGCCTGTATATTTGTTTCTCATTTCTCGACGATCTGGCCGATTGTGTCGTAGTCTATGAGCTACCGAGTTATTAGAACGATTACTCTCTGCCACTGATGATATGGATGAGACTGAGGCTGATCTAGAGCTAGAGGTACTGGTACGTTTCTGCCACATATAAACCCTGTTTTGTTCATAGTCACATATATCCCTTTGAAGCTTTAAGGTTTTACTCTCACTAATTTATTTTTCCCACACAGTGTGCTGATCACACTTCCCTTACCTTTACTTAGGTGAGCCACTCCAACTTATCCTACTTATGGAACTATTCTGCTAGTTTGGGCTTTGGACTATCCATTTCTAATTGGGTGCTATTACACTCAGTGTGTTTTAGGCTGCTGTGCTTCTATCTATCTACTGATCTGGTAGGATAGATACATACATACATACATACATTGCATGGCATTCCTTTTTTGTCCTTTTGATGCACTTTACCTGTGTATGAAATAATGCACATGCTTTTTTGATAGTCTCTTTATTATGCAGTTTAGATTGTGATATATATATATATATATATATATATATATATACTTCATGTACATTTATGTGGTATTTATATATTCAGTGTGGAATGTTGATCGGCCCTAATTTGTTCCATATCCTTATAGTTCTATATATTTTTGTCGTTTTTAATATGTATTTAATAAATGTACTTTTTACATTTATACTGATGTGATTAGGTTTTTATGACTCCTGTTAGGTCGATTATCAGTTCAAAATACTGATGTAAAATACTAATCAAATCTGCAATGTGTGAATGAGGCTTTGGGTACATCCTGACGCAGAAAATTTGTTGCAGATATTTCTGCAACTGAAAATCTGTTCCATTCATCCAAATGAGGCAGTCGCAGAAAATGCTGCACCAATTTGCACTGACACTATATTGCATACCCTTAGGCAATCCATGTCCTACTGTATGGTGCCTTCTTTAGGAATCATGTTCTCCCCAGTTCTTCTAGGGGAGAATATCTCTGTAATACAGCATGCAATAGAATATAGAATATTTTTTATTGATACTCATATATTTAAAATTGAAGGCACAGTATAGGCCTATAGCAGTCTGTGGGTGCTGTATTACAGATCTGCACAATATGGTTCCATAATATGCCAGTATGCATGGACCCTTAGAATTTTCTTACCTATCAACCCTGCGAGTCGTCAACTGTATATCATAAGGCTTGCACAGTTATTAGATCGATATAAAAGAGAAACCTCATGAGATATAGACTTGTAAAAACAAAAAATGTTTGAAATTATAGCATCTTTTATTTGCATCCCAAGCAATACAGACGTCTGTAAATTATGGTAATTGAAAATGATTGTTTTAATCAATGGCATCTGTTGGAAAGCCATGTTTTTATTATGGTGGTTCATAGAAATATTGACTATCATTTGTCATTTGTTTATACATTGCCTCATTATTGGATAGTCAATAGGAAAATAAATTGATGCTTAATGACTTGCTCGGTGACACCCGATAGAGAAAGAAGATTCAGAATTAACAGCATATGCCATGTGTGGGCATTAGTCCAAAGACTGTATTCATCAATATGTATAATTGTAAGTGTTGGGGGAGTTGCCAGGTCTGACAGGTCCATACATTTTTGGATACTCTGGTGATTAAATATACATTTGGGTAGACTGCATACAATGTATTCAAAGGATGAAGGCTACGACCTCGAAAATGACAAAACTGCTAGATATTAGTGAGGACTATAATAAAAAAAACTTAGTGCAATTAAAAACAGCAAGGGAAATATCACGGTGTCCCCTTTGTACTAGGTTTCATAAATGTTACCCAATGTTATTGTTATGTTAATATATGTTAAATCCACTTCCTATCTAAGGATAAAATAATATAAACCACAAAAAAGTTTATCCTACTAAATATATATGTATAACTGAAGAAATTTGACCATTGACGCTCCGCAGTTTGAAGTTAGGCCCCTTTCACATTGAGTTTTTTCCTTATGTGGGAGACGGCATACATTGGCCTAGGTTTAGCCACCATATATGTCCGGCCTTACGATTATACACTGTCCTCTTTCTGTACTATTTTTGCACATGTGTTTTTATGGGTGCTTTGAAATGGTATGTACCACTGTTTTGTGTCTGAATAAAGTATTTTGTACTTCTTGCTACATTGGATGGATATTCTTTATTATAGCATTGAGGGAAATTTTATCGGTTTATATATGTTTAGCAGAGGCCTGTGACAGATGCCATACAGTGGCACCAGTCACCCATAGGCTACCATTTTGAAAAAAATGTACACCGCGTGATATGAATTTTTTGCGGGATCCGGTGGGAAGTCTTTTGGTCCCTGTCAGGCTAATGGAGCCTGATGGACACGTTTAATATAAAGGTAGGGCTAGAAGGCAGTTTGAAAGAGGTCTTACCCGTAACAGCCACTGTAATGGTCTTGGGGGGTAATGTGGCACCTCTTATGCGTACCTTTTTGTTGTGCTCACTTAATTATTACTATCCTCCTCCTACACAACAAGGATCGAAGAAAAGATATTTCCTAGGATGCTGTTTCTTGAAGGGTAACTAAACGATCGACAAACTTCTGACATGTCATAGTGACATGTCAGATGTTTTGATTGGTGGGGGTCTGAGCACTGAGACCCCCACCAATCGCTAAAACGAAGCAGCAGGAGCGCTCGTGTGAGCGCTCAGCCGCTTTGTTTCTGTTCGGCTTTTTCCGGAAAGCCGATGTATCGGAGTACGGGCTCATAGACTTTCTATTGTGTCCGTACTCCGATAAATCAATTTCCGGAAAAAGCCGAACAGAAACGAAGCAGCTGAGCGCTCACACGAGTGCTTCTGCCGCTTCGTTTTAGCGATTGGTGGGTGTCTCAGTGCTCGGACCTCCACCAATCAAAACTTCTGACATGTCACTAAGACATGTCAGAAGTTTGTCGAACATTTAGTTACACTTTAAGATTAAAAGGATTTATTCCACAAAGGCAAACGGTGTACAGTACTTATTTTATTTGTGCAGTATTTAGCTTTCAAGTCATTTAAATTTTTTTATTTTATTCTTAACGTGATCTTGAACTACACAGACCTCCTCCAATTTAAAATCAGTTTTTATAGAGATTTTTCTAGTCAAGAATCACTTCTGATAACTTTAACTCTTTAAAAACATCATAAAGTTGCTCTTAATGGTATATTCAAAGGCGTCAAATTTAGCCGACTCAAAATCTGTTCCTTACATCTGGATGGGCTTGCTTCTGCAGTATGTGCATGAGTTTTTACAAACCATATTCAGTTGTATGTGTCTGCAACAAATCTGCCGCATACGAACATAGTGCTCCTGTCTTATTAAGCACATTGAAAATCCATATTCTCAGTAAATAGTAAGCGAGATTTTCCTGTGCTCTTAAGCTTTATTACATTACAGCAGAATCCCTCTTTTATTTTTTTTTGCCATGCTTTGCGGCGTAAAATCATACAATGTCCTAGGAATTAATAAGTATAATGAAGCATGACTTTGAAGTGGTGACGGTGACACTCGGTGAGTTGTAATGACTGAGATAGGGTTAGAGCGTTCTTTACTGGCTTCTGGTATGAGACATCCTGAACCCTGGAAGTAAAGAGCTTTCTATATTTGACTCTTATTTTATTCAGTCAATATAAGCCCGTATTATTACAACAAAACAGTCAAAAGCCGTATTCATTCATCAGTTTAGTAAACATATTGCCACTAAATTATATGTGAACCCATAACAGCACATTTTGCTGATTAAAGTTTTCCCGATAAAAGCTCAATGATCTCTTCAATCAATTTTGTGTTGATAAATTTCGCATTCGGAAAAGTAAATCATGTCGGTGGAGTTTCATCTATAGCCCCTCAGCCACACAGCTAAGCATTTGTTTTCATTAAATATTACTAGAACTCAATTTCATTATTCAAAAATACAATATTTCTGTAGGGAACCAACCAATGCAAGTGCCGTTCAGCAATTACCAACACAGCGTGACACCAAATTTCACTATTCCTAGAAATATAACACAGGAATGAACTGGAAGAGTAAGATTCATTTATTTTATAGGGACAACATGTCAGTGTGTGTTCATTACCAGCAGTAACTAGTATGTGATATAGTAAGGAAATAGAAACAGAAAAATAAACCTCTCTTTCATCAACACATGGGAGGTTATTAACTTATTGCAGCTCGTGTTTTTAGTTCTGCATTGATTTACAAAAGTACAAATTGGACCTAGGAGCCTCGAGTCCAACACAGAAGAGAGGTTTGTGCCAATGCTAGGTTTAGCTCACAGAGGATTGCAATAGAATGATATACTGTAACAAACCCAGGAGCTGTGTGAGTATTGCTATGTCAGGACAGGTTTCTGCCCCTGGATGTAAAAAAAATTCTTACCACACACTGACAGTAGTTAGGCTCAATTCAAACTTTTTTGCTCTCCTATAACAAGAATTCAGTAAAAGAAATGGAGGTCTGACGGAGCCATTATAAAATGGTCCCTAACAGATCCAACACATCTATCTATACACACACAGAGAAACAGAGTATGGAACCAAGTATATATGAAAGGAGTAACAAATTTTATTAAATACATATAAAAACATACATGTTAAAAAGGTACATGAGTGGAGAGACTCTATATAGTATGTACACAGGTAAATAGGAAAAGCAGGTGTATGGTATGTTTTAAAGTCCTTGTATTAGGGACATATGAATTGGGCAGTATGCTATCATAAATAACGTTGGTTGTTTGAAATATGAACAGTTTGGTTAAGGACAAAAGTGTCCAAAGAATGTTTACTAAAGTAGAATAAACCTGACATAGATAACTCAGATAGCCTTACCCATATTGATAGTCCTGGTAGCCTGGATGCCTGTGTGTGGAACCCCGACGCGCGTTTCGCGATATCCGCGTCCTCAAGGGGTGTAAAGGTGTCTGGCTCATGTGTGCCCTAAATAGTGTGTAGCCAGGTGATTGCGATCTAATCAAGTGGATGTTTCCACGTCCATAGGTGTGCGGCGCACATCCATCGACGCGACCGGAAGTGTGGCACGCCCCACATCCGGCCTTCAGTGCTGCGGCGCATATCAGGGTACCTGACACGTACCAGGAATTCCAGACATGTGCACCACACTATAGGAGGCTCGGACGGGGCCAGCAACAGTCCCGGTCACGTGCGTCTGGAGCGCGCTCCCCATAGGACGATGAGAACAAGAAATAGGTAAGTGTCTAAATGTAAAAGAGTGTTTGTAATGTGCCATAGGACTGCCCACTTCACATGTCCCTAAACAACAAACATACATAGGTGTGCAATTAATGGTATATGTGTCAAGAGGAGAAAAAAAAAAGAAACAATAAATAAAAGTATAGTAATGCATAATATCCTACTTATACACTGTTAACATATCTATCGTAGCTCATCAGAAGCCATGACGCCAGTGTGAACAGAGCCTTAGAGATCTTGACGAACGTAAAACACAAAGTATTATACAAAGTTGCATAAATTTTCATTATACAATTATTAGGATTCGTTTATATAAGTCTGATCTCATAGGACAGGATCAGATCCCATTCTTGGCTCTAAATATACAGCTCATGCCTTGTCAAAAGATAAATAAAAAAAGTAATTCTACAATATTTGTCCTATACAGGAGGTGGAAATTACTGTCAAATTTGGTAGACCATTCCAAAAAGTGAGGCACCAGCAACTATTTTCTAGGCCCGTTTTCTGCTTGTCTCTTGGTATTTGTCCTGCCTTATCCTATATTGATATACTGATTCAGTTCGACCCCTGCTTTACTATTATGAAATATAATAAGTTTAGTTTGTAAATATTCTCTTTAATTATAATGTTGTTTTTTTCAAGAATATGTTAGTAAAACATCAAATTAAGGAGTCTAAACATTTTGCCTTATATATTGATAAATGACAAAGTACAAGGTGTTAGATACGTAATGGAATAGTACACTAAAAAAAATGGTTAGCCCTTGGTATCTGGTTCAGTATCTAGAAAGGGCACAGTCATAGCAAAGCATACAACTGCTTCGTATTTTATTACAGTACAATTACAGTGCAATAACATTAGCCCTGGAAACTGTACAGTCAACAAGTTTGGTTTTACATAATGAAATTATAATCTTGCTTTCTCAATAAATGTTAATTAAACTTTGCAGAATTAGCAAAACACTGTTCTTTTGAAAACTTCTATTGGATGAGCAAGCAGTCTAGCTATTTTAGAATGAAGGTCGATATGAGGATGTGGCCATTATTTAATAAATCTAACTTGGCAGACCATGAATCCTCAAATACAAGTTGGCGAGGGATATGTATGCAGCAGTTTCAGTAGCGTATGCGAAGTTAAGAGTGTGTTGAACCCAATGCTTCAAAATTCCTGGTAATCCATTGTCTTTAGGCTAGAACACAAGAAAATGGCCCAATGGTCTTGAGGTGGAGATCAGCAGGAAAGCTTTGATGGCCCCCTTCTTTCCTACTAGGCCACTCTAAGGACCTGTTCGGCAGAAGTAAAACAGAGGGGAGCATCATACCTGAAGCTCGGTCTGAAGATAGATTAAATCTGCCCTCTTTTTTGTTTATAATACATACGGTCAGGGGTTGTCCTATAAGTATAACCCATCATCCTGGTGGCACAATCCTTTTAAATTACTAAAGGTAAAAACTAAAGGTAATAAATAGGCATTCACTGATAATAGAAGGCAATTATTCCATAAAAGTACGTTGTACAACAATGTGTATTAAATTCATCTTAGATACAAAGAATTGACTTTAAAATGTCACAATTATTTTTGTAAGTATCAAATTCTACAACATATTTCCTATGTAATTCCTGTCTGTCACCAGATGGATGGAAGGTTGAATATTCCCTTTGATTCTTCATGTCTTTTGTTTTGCTAGTCAGAAACATCTCATGTATCTCTTTGTTGTACGGTAAAATGGAATCTGTCTAGTGTTGAGAGACATAATATAATATTGGCGTGTGCACCGGGGCACCTGCGTACCTGAATAAACACACTTGGGAGAAGAAATGATTGCAAGACACACAACTGTCTTCATTCCCAACGTGTGCCTTCTATTACTTTGAGTGGACACAGAGTGAACGCCTGGTCCTTCATTACCTCAGTTCAGAACAAACACTACAGACTTAGTCAAACATTTGATGATTTCTCACACAATTCCTTTGAATGGCTAACCAGTTTAAAATGAAACACTTGCAAGCATAGTCATGGTTATCTTCTGTGAAAAGCACATGGACATAGTATTTTATGTGTTTGGAGAGCAAACAATGCACACGACACACAGCTAAGGTGGTTTTAATGTATAACCTCAACACTGACTATATATATGGGGGAAGTAACTATATGCAAGCAATGGGTAATGTTTTGTATGTAGTATATACTTACAATCAGCAGAGCTATGATAGCTATATGTTAGAAAGAGTATGGCGTCTTTGGTATGATCTTCAGGCCATCTTCCACACAAAGCTTATGAGACTTGTTCCTTTATTACCTTGTTAAAGCTCTGGCCCCTAAATAATATCATAAACATGTAGATTATTTGGGATCAATTTACGATGGATCAAGAACCACAGAAGAACCACCATCACCATCATCATCTATAACATGGCACAGATACTGAGGATCAGCTGCCGTTTCTCAAGGCATGGGCCTCTTGTGCTAATGGCTGCAGTGGTGATTTACTGCTTTGGCCAGATTAGACCAGAAAAACTATTTGTCATGTGGTACAGCGCCTCATGGTTACTAGGGCTTACCTACAACTTTTTTAAGCTGAAGCATGCTCTAGCCCTCGTGTTAATTGGCCGTTTCCCCCATTGACTTTTAAAAGGGTGTTTAAAGGGATTTCTCTATTTCATAAAATATGCCATTACTTTCTGATTAGTGGTGGTTTGACCTCTGGGTCCTCCACCGATTCTGAAAATTAAGGGGCTGCAGCACTGCTTTAGCCCTGCATCCAATTTAACGTTTTCCCTACTGCTCTCTGCACAGTAACAGTGAATTCTAGTAATATTCCATCACTTTATAAAATACAATAACCCTTTAATGGGAACAAATTTGACAAGAAAAATTGCATGTAAAACTACAGTTTCTCTAAGGCCTGATTCACACGAGTCTTGAATATGTCTGTGTGACGGCCGTTGAAACAATGGGCGTCACATGGACGCATTTTTTTCAATGGGTCCGTTCACATGGCCTTTGTTTTAACGGACCATGTGAAGGGTCCGTTGAAAAATAGAACCTGTCCTATTTTGTTCCATTTTCACGGATCCCTTTATATGCTAAAGTCTATGGGGATCTGTGAAAAAGGGACCCGCATGGGGGCACCTCGGACGTTTTTCACGTCTGAGTGTCCCCATGCTCGTGTGAATCAGGCCGAACGCCTCATGCACACAATAGTGTGCGCCGGCCGAGTCTCATCAGTGATCCGAGGAAAGATAGAACATGTCCTATATTTCCTCTGATCGGTGACTCGGATCATTTTTCACGGACCCGATTCACCCGCTAAAGTGAATGAATCCGTGAAGACTATCGGGTGCCACTCGAATGCTGTAAAAAACGGCCCGAGTGGCAAAATGGTCGTGTGCATGAAGTACTTTAGAAAGCTAACACTGACAATCTCAGCAAATCTGTTGTTTTTCAAATGCAGTGAGACATTGACTCCCTTCTGTACACTACCTGTAAGTGTTAATGTATCCTCCGGCTATGAACATTTTTTTAGTCACACATTTTTTCTGAGATGAAGAAATTAGACATGCAGAAAAAAAACCTCATAAAAATGAACACAGTACGCTGCTTTTTTTTTATTGGTTCTTCTATCTGGTCAACATGTTTTCCAACCACATGTTACCTGTGCAGGAGAACAAGATAATACATAATAGAAAAATGCTTCATACAAGAGACCAACCCAAGGACTTATATTTTTACTTAGGCTAGAATCACACATGTAGTTTTTGTGGCACTTTTTTTCCAGCCAAACACAGGAGTGGATACACAAGTGAGAATTTATAGTCTTTCCTTTATGCTTTTTCCTTCTTTTTGGATCGACTTTTGGCTTTGGCACAAAAAAACAGCCAGAAAAAACTTCCATGAAAACTGCATATGAGATCTAAGCCTTATTGTTTACTTATTTGTTTAATTTCATAGAGAAATTGTAAGAGTAAGGCCTGATTCACACGAGCGCTGCGCATCTCGAACATGAAAAACTGCAGTTTTTCACGTCTGAGGTGCATCCGTGCTCAGCGCAGCGGGACGCGATGTCACGCATCCACCATAGTTAAGAGTCTATGGAGGGATGCGTGATGCATGAAAAGAACGGGCATGTCCTATTTTCCCACGGACCCTTCACACGGTCCGTTGAAACAACGGCTGTGTGAACGGCCACATTGAATTACATAGGTACGTGGGACGGCCGCTGTTTCAACGGCCGTCCCACGGACGTTTAACACGTTCGTGTGAATCAGGCCTAAGATTTTGTTATATTTCCAATATGTTATTTGATGCTCTTCATGTGTGCTGGTCTCTGCTCCCTGCTAGTATTGTAAATATTTTCCTGATACTTTCCCTAATTCCTACTTATATAGTCAATTTTCTGTCAGACAGCATCCAGACCAATGATAGATTGTCACTGTTTATGAATTTTCATTCATTCATTGAATGGTCCTTTAAAGGAATATTCCCATCAAACATTTCACTGTGAATATGCCATAAATGTCTGAAGTGACATTAAATCAGTCAACGGTTTGGGTAGAAATTTCTTGTACAGTGAGTTAATTCATTATTTCTAACCAATACAGATAACGCAGATGAATTAACAGGGTGATTCAGATGTTTCTGACAGAATTTGGACCATCATCACCTACCCATGAATTTCTTTTAATTGTTTAGAATGTCATAGATAATGGTTACTCTTGAATAGAGAAACATGACAGCAATAAAACATAATAAATATAATCAAATGTGTCAATATGGATTCACAATCTATTCTGTGTGTAATGATAGATCTGCCTAAACGCAGTACATATTGGATATTAGGGTCACAGTAAAACACAGTGGGGGAGATTTACAAAATGAAATGCTCTAAGCCCCTGGTTCAAATTGTGCCAAAAACCTGCCATGTGCCAAATTTATTGTGTGCTTTACACCTAATTTGAAAAGTGTGGCCAACAGGATTCCTAAAATGTTCCAGATTTTTTGGTCCCCACATAACCCCTTTAATGATGCTGCCTCTTAGTAGTTCTCCTCCAGTCAGCATTGCCGCAAGCGTGTTCAATAATGCTTACTACTAATGGGTTGAAAGTGGGAAATTACACCCATACAACAGCAGCGTTCGCAGACAACTTGGTTGTCTTGTTAACTAATCCTACTATATCTGTTCCTTCGATTCTTCAACTATTTTATTCAATTGGTAGATCCTCTAACTTCTAACTGAAATTAAACCATTAAAACCCATCACTCCCTTTATATAGCCTAAAAGTCCATCAAAGTTTTAGGTACACAAATGCCGGCTAACCCTGACCTCCTATACTTCCTTAACTATGCCTCTCTTCTGTGCAATGTTAGATCACAAATCTCCAGCTCGAGACACCCATTCACACCTTGGATGAGTCGGAAAAACATACTAAAGACCTATATTCTTCCCAAAATACGCTACGTATTGCAAACTGTACCTATTGAGCTCCATATGTCCTTTTTTTAAATAAATCCATAGTCTAGTTTCCTCTTTCCTGTGGAATGGTAGGCACTCCAGGTTATCTTATTTTGTACTGGCACAGAAAAACGGGCAGGTGGCTTTGCGATACTTATTACAGAGCTAACCATCTTTCTCGTTGGCTAGACATGGTCACACCGTCTCCTGTCTCTATGCATAAAGTCATAGAAAAGACACTCCTGGGAATACCGGCCCGATTCTTCTGTGTAGATCAAAAATCACACCACGGAAATCACAAGTACTAAGTGCTATTAAACTAGGCACAATTAAGGTTTACCAAGATCTAAACATATCTTTTGGTTTACAAGATCTACCCTCACCTCTAAAGCCGAGAGGCATTATCCCCTTTTGGCAATCAGACCACATAGAAGCTATTTCAGCTCCTTGGTCTAAACATCCTATTAAAGACATTGGCCCACCCGCTTAGGGACTTAAACTGGGTGGTACAGCCCCTTACAGATACTACACCTCGAGTTAAATCTGTCACATATCCATTAACTTCTGCTACTATATGGCTCTAGTTCAAAACCGTACTATGTGGGGGAATGGGAATGTGAACTTGATGGACAATTCAGAGTTTGAGATTAAAACTTTTTTGTCTAATTCACATGATATCTCCCAATGTGTGAGAATTCAGGAGAGTCCACTTAAATTACTCACTCGCTGGTATAGGACACTTGTATTCTATCACAAAATATATTTGCGTGACTCGAATCTCTTCTAGAGATTCTGGATCAGGCATTTTGGAGGGCAGTCAAGAGAGAGATAAGCAAAATTTGTGACGCAGATATTCCACTTAAGACTGGAACAATTCTTCTCTGGGCGCCTTCCTCCAGATTCAAAGTGACCAAATGCTGTCTGATTTCCTGGTTTATACAAGCAGATAATCTGCTTATTTCATTGAAATGGAGGGATACGGAACCCTCTTTGATACAGCAATGGCGTGAAAAGTTTAATCAATTGTTCCTTTTTGAGGAGCATTGTGGGTGGGAATCCAATACCAGACAAAAGTTTCCACTCCAAAATCCTGCTGCACCATCTATTGCTGGTAGCTCTGGAATCTAAATACTGCCCCGTCTTTCCCATATTTTAGCTTTTAATCAGATAACTCACCTCGGTATCTATATTCTTTATAGCTGAACTCTGTACTTATGTCTTTGTATTGTTCATATCAGTCTGATAAGAGCTCTCTTGAAGGTAACCCTCAACCATATTTTGTGCTGAGGTCTGGTCTCTTTTTGTATTTCTGTAAGGCCCTGTTCACATCTGCTTTGGAGGTTCCGTTAGGGGCCTCCGTCGCAGATTCGGCAGAGATTACCAGAAACAATAGCGCAGCATGCTGTGCTATTGTTTCCGGTAAAACCACAGACACGTTGATGGAAAACTGACAGAACCCATTAAAGTGAATGGGTTCCGTCAGCCGCCGGTGGTGTCCATGGTGCAACGGAACCGTCGTTTCCGGTTTTCTCTTGTTCTGCTTCTCCAACGGAGCAGAGCAACGGAAACCCACTAAGCAGATGTGAACTTAGCCTAAATCTGGTTTTGTATGACTGTGACTGTGGTATATTTTTTGACTGTGGTGTATTAGTTGCAGCGCAATGCGAGCTAGGGTCTGGCATATTCATGAGCTGCGAGCTCCCCCGTCTACTCACCGCTGATTGACAGCTCCCTTTTCGCAGTAATAGGGAGAAAGCTGTCAATGAGCGGAGGGTAGATGGGGTTAGTCTGTAGCTCATGAATACGCCATACTCCTAGTTCAAAGCGCTTCAATTAATAAACGTTAAGTTTCACATTATGTACCATATTCACACATAACTGACACCACTGAAATTGTTGTATATGTCACTACTTTATGATGCCCTCAGAGCATAAACGTGCTGACATATTCCCTTAAATGCTATGTAAACCTTTGAAAGCAATTTTATTTTTGTTTTAACAAAAAGGTCAATCAGTGTGTTTTGTGCAACTTTATAATTAGTTTTAATTAAAAATTATTTTGAATTTTTGACATACAGCTGCTCTGTATCCTGTATACAGAGCAGCTGTATCTTACGTTGAACCCTGTACTCGTCAGGTCTGCGGGACCGACAGGTTCAGTGTCAGCGGGTCCTGCGTGTCTCTGACACGCAGGATCCACCTGTTGTCCATCACATCTAAGTTCGATCAATTACAGGTGGATCCTGCGTTTCAGAGGCACGCAGGACCCGCTGACACTGAACCCGTCAGTCCCGCGGGACTGACGGATTCAGGTCTTAGCGCACGATACAGCTGCTGTGTATACAGAATACAGAGCAGCTGTATCTCAAAAAGTAAAAATAATTTGCACAAAACACACTGATAGACATTTTTATTAAAAAAAATATTTGTTTCGAAGGTTTAGCCTTTAAAGGGGTTTTCCCACGAGGGACATTTACGACATATCCATAGGATATGTCATAAATGGCAGATAGATGCGGGTCCCTCCTCTGTTTCTGTAAGCCCCATAGAACTGAATGGTAGTTACGGAAACAGCGTAGCTTGCATGCTACGCTGCTTCCGTAACTGTCATTCACTACTGTGGGACTTACGGAAACAGCGTAGCACAGCGAGTAACGCTGTTTCCGTAACTCCCGACCATGTAATCAGTAAGTGGCCGGGAGGCAGCGTGAGCACAAAAAGCTAGTACGGGGTTTAGGGGCCCCGTTCTAGAGATAGGACCCGCATCTATCTTACATTTATGACATATCCTGTGGATACGTCATGAATGTCCCTCGTGGGAAAACCCCTTTAAAGGCTATTGCTTGACTTCAGGATCAATTACAAAGACCATATAATTTACTACTTATAGCAATCAAAAGACAAATATTATAAACATTATTTTTTAAGAAATAAATGATTTTTTTTTATAGTTATCTAAGACACAAAGTCCATGGCAAGCCTTAATGAGTATCTTGGGTACATTTAGTAGACTGAGTCACCTAGCTATAGATGTGTGAAATATATATTGCTTAGTTGGAGCAATTCCAGAAGCTATGGAACTTTATGTGATTGTATCACAGTATTTTTTTTCCCTCTAAAGGATACAATAAAAGTTGCATGCAACAACATCATTTACTTTCAGGTTGACTGCACAGCCATCTGTCTTCTCAGCTGACAGCATTGACTGCTTATTCCAATGTCTGTCAGTCATTTTCACTGCAGCATAGTATCCAACATCACAAGAAAAAGGGCTTTGTCCAATCCCAAAACTGGTCAATTAAAAAAAATCTGCCTATAAATACCGCTTCTACCACTTTTAGTAGAATACAGGCTACTGGGATCGGCAGCTTGTATTCTGCCGACATATGTTCAGGGCAACAATGAGGAATTACATTTTATGTCCTGCTCTATTATCTGATCCATAACACTTATTAAGGGATCCTTTCTGATATACCGTATATGGTGGTCCACGTTTTAACAGATTGGATTCTTGTGGAGATCCACTGTATTATGTTTACACTTATTCCAGTAGAGCAATGACATCAATTGTGTACAGACTTACAATCTTATTGGAGTGTTCCCCTGTTGCACTTACTGTCTAGGTGAAATCATGTTGGACCTAGGTTTTAACGCTTTGTGATTGTAGATCAATAAATTTTGTCTTCTTGCTAAATTTTGTCTTTTGTACATCTGTCCTTGTTCAGACGTGTTTCTGTCCATTCTAATTTAGACACCGGTTGAAGCTTATTGAACTTCAACTATGAAGTGGAAGGATGTAATAGAAGTAAAAAAATTGATGTATATAAAATTCCCTGATATACTGTAAATGTATAGGCTAACCAAAGATGAAGTTGATAAATTGGTTAACTGTGCTCTCATTTATTCCTGTGCATTATTCATTCCCAAGTTTTAATAGTGGCAGTAACAAACTCATTTTAGAATGCTTTTCTAGAATGCTCATTTTCTTGGTGCCGAGGAGGGAGCTGGATTTTGTTGGAATTTTTCCCCACAGTTTTATCCGTTATGTTCTAATTGTTAACGTCAAAGCTAAAATGTGTAAGGTTGCATAATAAGTTCTTGAAATATAGCTCCTTGTTTATGTGGGGTTAGTCTCATAATTGGCTGTGTTTTGTCTTCAATGGCCATTATAGGACCTTTTAAATATTACGTCATCTCTTTTGACCAGATGGAAGGTTATATAAGCATGAAATATCTGCTAATATGAACACCAAGTCCTGCCAGAGTAGGGCATGGACATGTGCAGGTAAGACATTCTGGGTTGCTGCTGAAGAACCATAAAAACACTTTTAGGCATCATTCACACAATCGTATTATGGACCTGTGTGGTACAGATCTGTAAATACAGCACTCGTATCCAGCTATGGTCCCAGACTGTACCTCTATGTTCTTCCACTCTTTCAGGGAGGCACACATGATTCCAAGAGAATTCATGAGAAAGAAATTGTGGCATTCTCCATCGCATGCCATTTAAAAGACGAACAGTGCACTTAGGGGAGAAACATAAGCACCATATGGTGGCATATGGAGTGCCTATAGGTCTATAATATTGACAAGTAGGGTCTCCCTAGCCTGCCGTACAGGAAATTGCCATGTGCTTGAGCCTTTAAGGAAATATTAACCTTCTTACAGCTGATCAAGTTGTGACATGGGCTATTGTTCTCAATCATTTTACATCTCTTCTGACTTGTTGATGCTGTCACCACATCAATGAATGCCACAAGACAATGCCCCATTGAAAATGCTCCTAAATGTATAATTATCTGAAGTTAGTTTACGGTTATAACATCACTTAAATTCTCTTCTCTGGCAATATGTAGCAGGCTAGGAGATCTAAAAAAACAGCATATGATGCCACGTCCTAAAGAGATTCAAATACAGATGCCAAACAAAGTCATTGAAATTTACCAGTCTGGAAAGGGTTACAAAGCCATTTCTAAGGCTTTGGGACTCCAGTAAACCACACTGAGAGCCATTATCCACAAATGGACAAAACTTGGAACAGTGGTGAACCTTCCCAGGAGTGGCCAGCCTAGCAATATGTCACCAAGAGCGCATCAACGACTTATTCAGGAGGTCACAAAAAATCCCAGACAAACATCTAAATAACTGCAGGCCTCACTTACCGTAAGGTCAATGAACACGATTCCACAATAAGAAAGACACTGGGCAAAAATGACATCCATGGGATAGTTGCAAAGCGCAATGTTGACCAACCCCCCCCCCCCCCACAAAGTCTTGTCTTGCATTTGACAAAAAACATCTAGAGGACCCCCAAGACTTTTGGTATAATATTTTGTAGACTGATGAGTCAAAGGTGGAACTTTTTGGAAGACATGGTTCTCGTTACATCATACCAATAGACAAAAATGGTGGTGGTAGTGTGATGGCCAGGGGCTGCTTTGCTTCTGCAGGACCTGGACAACTTGTCATAATTAATGGAACCATGAATTCTGCTCTCTATCAGAACATCCTGGAGGAGAATGTCCGCACATCAGATTGTGACTTAAAGCTCAAGTGCAGTCGGGTAATGCAGCAGGACAAAGATCCGAAGCACACAAGCAAGTCCACATTTGAATGGCTGAAAATAAACTAAATTAAGGTTTTGGAGTGGCCGAGTCAATACTCTCCTTTGCAGAATTGTTTTAATCTGACTACGATGGAGAATGAGCCATATCTTCTCCACAGTGATGTAAAAGATCATCGCAAGTTATCACAAACGTTTGAGCTGTTACTATCAAGGGTGGCATAACCAGTTATTAGGTTTATGCAGCAATTCCTTTTTCACATGGCTGATATGGGTTTTGAATAAATCTTCATCCTCGATAAATAGAATGATCATTGAAATGCTGCATTTTGTGTTTACACATGTTGTCTTTATCTTATATTAACCCTTTGTAATCCAAGCCATTTTTTTATTTTTATTTTACACGCCCCGCCTTCTATGAGCCATAAATTTTCCATCAATGGAGCGGTGTGAAGGCTTGTTTTTTGCGAGAGGAGTTGTAGTTTCTATTGGCACCATTTAAAGTACCATATAATGTACTGGGAAAAAAAACTCTATGTGGGGTGGAATTGGAAAAAACTGCGATTACTCCATTTTATTTTGGGTTTTGTTTTTACGTCTTTCACCGTGTGGTAAAAAAGACAACTTAACTTTATTCTGCTGGTCAATACAATTACGGCGATACCAAATTTATATAGGTTTCTTAATGTTTTACTCCTTTTACTAAGGAAAAACTATTTGTTAATTCTGAAAGCCATAACTTTTTTCTTTTTTTCGTCGATTGAACGATATGAGGGCTTAGAATTTAAATGTATATTTTCACCGCTAAGTTGACCAAAAAACAGCAATTTTGGCGTTTTATGTTTTTTATTTTTGCGGCGTTCATTGTGCGCATCAAATAATGGTATATTGTAATCGTTCAGACTTTTACAGACGTAGCAATACCAATTTTGTGAAATTTTTATATTTTTTACATTACTTCAGAGGAAAATGGGAAAGGTTTTTTTTAAACTTTTAATCAAAAAAACAAAATTCACTACTAAAAATTTTAGAAAACTTTTTTTTACACATTTTATTACTCCCCCTAGGGGACCTAACCAGCGATTGTTGGCTCACTGGTATAATAGACTGCAATACTGATGTATTGCAGTGTATAGAATTTTTTCAGGCTTCTGTAAAGGCTTCTGCGGACCTTCATTGGGCCCTTGGGCTGCCATGACAACCATTAACACCCCATGATTGCGTCGGAGGGGGCCGCCCCTATATAACGCCCCAGATGCTGTGGTCGCAATTGACCGCAGAATTTGAGGGGTAAAATCGCCAGGAACAGAGTGATCGCCGATCCTGGTGGTTAGTACATCACCCCCCGCACCATGACGTGCACTTACGTCATGGTTCGTGAAGGGGTTAAAATTAGTTGAATGATCTGAAACATTTAAATGTAACAAATTAGCAAAAATGGAAGAAATTGGGTGAGGGGGCAAATATTTTTTCACAGCACTATGCAACCTCTTCATATGCCATTTACCTTATCATATTCATATGTCCAGTAAAGATTATTTTTCAATAAAAGCGCTATCCTTTTTAATTCTTTCTTCTTAGAATGTTGAATCATTTACATTATAATGCAGTGATATTGACGTATGTGTTATAAAAGTCCAAAGTTTTGTACATTTAAGTTAACAGACCCAGATCTGTGTAAATATTAAACGTGACATTTCAAGTCATGTACTGTGTGCTCTTGACCTTTCAGTTGATGAAATAACCACAGTCGTTTCCAGGCAGTTTACCAGCTCAGATAACTTGAAACAAGCAATTTTATCCTGATGCCCATAATGCATTGTATGATTCTTCTCCTCATAAAGAGTAGAGTTCGGCCCCATGCACACGAACGTCCTTTTGCGGCCACAATTCCCCCGAAAATCCACAGGAGAATTGCGGCCCTGTTCATTTCTATGGGCCCATGCACACGACCGTAGTTTCCACGGTCCGTGCATAGCTCAGTAGCCTGGAACGCAGAAAGAACGGGCATGCCTTATTATTGCCGTGTTCTGCGGTCCAGGCTCATAGAAAATAATGGATGCGGCCATGTACACGGGCCGCGATTTGCTGGCGGCTCGCGGGTGACACTCCATGGCCGGCCGACCCAAAAATCACGGCTGTGCAAATGGCTACAGTTGTGTGCATGAGGCCTCAGAGTAAGCCCATGTGTACACATTCTGATGTTTGGCCCCATTAACCCATCATGCTGATATTTCACTACCCGGAGACATAGTTTACTAGGGTGGGAATAATTTTACATGAACAAATGTTACTCTTTCCAGTGTGATCATCATTTACATGATTTTAAAGCAATAATGGAGATGAGAATGGAAAACCTTTATTCAGGTCAGATCATTTTAATATTCAAGGCCCATTTGTATGTGTAAAGTTCACCTAAAGTTGGCCATACATCAGTGACTTTAGGCAGCCATACCGGACAATTTTTAGACTATCAGTGCCTGTTTGTGACACAAAAGATTGTAATGGACGCTGACTGAAGGCAGAAATATGTGGAAAAAGTCAATCTGAATTGTTGGATTTTTTTGTTTGTTTGTTGACAGAGACAGATGTTGGCATAATTGGTAAGTCATTCTTGACAAACAATAGATATGCGCCAAGAGATATGCCTCCACCTATTGCATCATGACTGTAGGAGATCTATTGACGATGTAGCCGAAAACAATGCTGGAAGTGAATACTGCATGAATGAAGGTCATATAAGATATACTTATGAACTCTGCTAAAGGCCCTATTACACCGGCCAATTTTGCAAAGAGCCGGTGCAACGAGCGCCAATCAACGAGACATCGTTTGCTCCTGTCACACAGAGCTATGTATGGAGACGAGCGGTCATTACTCTGATCGCTCGTCCCCATACATTATTATCATGCCGGCAGTGCGTTTCTTGTTTACACAGGGAGATGTGCTGCCGATAATATTTAACTTTTTAAAAGCGATACAATCAGCAGATGGTCCAGCATTTGCCCTAAAAACGTCTGAAAACACTCCGTGTGAACATACCCTTACCCTATTTGTTGTTACTGGAATATGTTTTTAGTCATTGGGAGGCAGATACACAGTATCTATAGACTGTTCATGAATCCACTTTGCTTTCTCTGCTGAACTTTTCGTTAGTATTTATAGTTTTTTGTATCATTTGCTATGGTACTTAGTGATGACACATACAGTGAAATGATTTTAGGTTGATCAGGAAGTTCTTAATGGCAGCAAAATGGCAACTGATGAATTAAAGAGGACCTGTCATGTATATGCTACGGGCCCCGCTCCGTTTGCCACATACTATGCTAATTGTGTGTAAAGGTACATAAAGAAGGAGATCTCATCTTTCCTCAGTAGGCGTTGCCTCTTGTATCGCTGTAACACTGTCCGCTCTGATTGGATAGCGTCACAGTGATGCACGAGGCAACGCCTACTGAGGAGAGATGAGGTCTCCTCCTCTCGGTACCTTTACTCAAAATTAGCATATTAAGCGCCAAATGGAGCAGGGGCCGTAGTGGGACACGGGTGACAATGAAAACATTTTTTTACATTGCTGAATTCGGGAGGAGGAGGAAAATAACGGGAGGAATGTGGTTTAAAAAAAAAATGACAGGTTCTTTTTAAATAGGATCAAGGACGAATACCAGAACACAGGTACCCAACGTACCTAGAGATTTGCGTCTCGTGCCTAATATTTTTGGTGGGATCTTTCTTACCAGATGAAGTGATCGCAAGCCTGGACCCCAACAATCCTCAGAGTGAAGGACACACAGCACTAGTTAAGAGATGCACCTGCTTCCCATGGAGCTGTGTTGCAGTTGTCTGGATACAATTCCATTAAAATAAACTGCTTCAGGGGCTTTTGCTTCTTTGTTCTTGGGATCAGCATGGTTCCCAGGAGTCGGACCCCACTGGCCTCGAAGTGATGGCAAATCTTAATGATGTCTAGTCTTAAACAGGGAATACCGTTTTAGGTTCTATTAACAAAAAAAACAAAAAAAGAAGAAACAGGTTTGCTCCTGACTGGTCTGATTCACACAGTAACAATAAGTACAGGATCTTTGTGTAAGGCCCTGTTCACATCACGTTTATGGCGTGCGTATAGCGTCTACGCTGGGAAAGCTCCTGACCTACACACTTAACATGTCCATTGGGCTCCATTGGACTAAGGCAGGCCTTTGTCAGGCTCGTATAGCGCAGTATAACTTTTTTTCTAAAGCTGGAATAGCGTAGTAGACTACACTATTCCATCCAGCCAGATCCTGCAAAAAATGTATACCGTGCGGTATATACGTTTTCTAAAATGGGAGTCTATAGTGACGTGTGCCACTGTATGGCTTACGTCACAGGTATGCGTTTAACGTACATGTCATTGGCTTTTCAATAGCCTTTCATGATGTATATGTTAAATAGATGTCATTATAGTCTATGGGTGGCATATACGTTAAATGGAATCTTAATAGTGACATCCGTCACCCATAGACTGTAATGGTATCCATTTAATGGATACGTCATGAACTCTCATGACACCAGTTCATAACGTATCCATTTAACGCATACCATTAAAGTTTATGGTGACAGATGCCACTATTAAGCATCCGTTTAACGTAGGGTTATATCCATACTATTTTGATGCCGTGCACCCTCAAACGGTTCAATACTGTCAACTCATGTAGTAACTTAGTAATGTAACACTTGAATTTAGTCCGAGCGGGACTGCGGCTGTGTAGTACAGCCATTGCCCCGCTCCTGACAACAAGTGAGCAGCGTACACAGTCAGCATGATGTGATGCGGCCGGTGCTACACTAATGAGTGTCGGCACTGAAGACAGAGAACATGGCGGGTGCACTGTAAAACACCCCCTTGTTCTGTCTTCAGTGCTGATCATTAGTGCAACACATCATGCTGACTGCGTGCGTTCAGTTGTCAGGAGCGGGGCAATAGATATGTGCCAGTACATTAATGTTTAAAAACAAAAAAGTAAAAAAGAAATAGAGTAATGTTAAATACATTTTTTTTTTATTTTTTATTTAAAATACACATACACATTTTTTCCAATAAACATTAAAATAATAGTCAATATATTGATAGCGTCATTTACGATGTGTACGCTGTAAAAAAATAAACTAAAAACGTCTTTCATTTATTAACCCCTTCCCGCCGCAGCCCTTTTTCAGATTTTCATTTTAGTTTTTTCCTCCCCACCTTCCAAAAGCCATAACGTCTTTATTTTTCCGTCAATATAGTCCTATGAGGGCTTGATTTTTGCGGGACGAGTTGTAATTTTCCGCCATTTATTGTGCCGTATAATGTACTAGGAAAAAGGAAAAAAATTATTTGTGGGGTAGAAAATGAATAAAACAGCGATTCCTCAATTGTTTTTTGCGCATCGTTTTTACGGAATTCACTGTGCAATTAAAATAACATGTTAACTTTATTCTGTGGGTCAATACGATTATGGCGATACCAAATATATATAGTTTTTTTTAAATATTGTACTACTTTTACAAGTGAAAACCTAAGTGTAAAAAATTATTTTGTGTCGCCAAATTCCGACAGCCATAACTTTTTTATTTTTCCGTCGATTAAGTGGGCTTATTTTTTGCGGGATAAGCTGTAGTTTTTAATAATGCCATTTTGGGGTACATGCAACGTTTTAATCACTTTTTATTAAAAAATTTTGTGGGAGATGAGGCGACCAAAAAATAGAGATTTTGCCGTGTACAATCTTTTTTTTTTTACGGCGTTCACCGTGTCGGTTAAATAATGAAATATTGCAATAGTTCAGACTTTTACAGACGCGGCCATACTAATTATGTTTTTTAAATTATTTTTTTACTATGCTCTAGGGGGAAAATGGGAAAAGGTTTTTTTTTTATTTTACATAAAAAAACAACTTTATTTTACTCATTTTTACTTTTTTTTATTAGTCCTCCTTGGGGACTTCAACCAGCGATCGTTAGATCGCTTGCACGATATACTGCAATACTAATGTAGACGTACCCCCTGAGGAAGCACTCAAAGCGAAACGCGCATTGGGGTCTCTGCGGTGGAGCTAACACGGGCTTGTGATATTTTCTTTTGTCATAATGGGTAAGACTGTTTTTCTGACTATTTACTGCAGACAGTGATTCTTCCCTTTGCCTCCCCCTACCTTTACTAACTTCTAACGTATATGGGATATTAGAGGATATTAGGGTTTATCAGGTTAAAACCCACTGTGGTTAAGAAACTTTATATAATCCCTGTGGTTAGCCAGTACAGTCTGTATATAATCCATTATAGTCTTTATTCAGTAATTCTCAAGTTGAGCTCTACAATACCGCAATGTCAGCACTGGAGTTTTGTATTTATATGTTTTTTATATGTATGTCATATTTATGTAATAAAGCTGTTATATTCTTATATAAACTTTGACAATAAGCTCTATTCTTTCGGTATGGTTCTAATAGTTATGGAGCAGTCTATATGGTAAAATATGGGGGGAAGTTGGTGTCCTAAACTTCACCCAGCCTGTAATTATAATGCGTTTGGAGTCTATCTATTTATAATACTAATGTATTGAAGTATATTGTGATTCTGACAGGCTTCTATTAAGACCTGACTTCATTAGTCCCCCAGGCAGCCATAGCAACCATAACCACCCCCCCCCCCCGCACGATTGCGTTGCGGGGGGTGCGATGAGCTGTTACAGGGGGTCGCCCCTCTCTTTTTAAAAGATTTAAATGCTGCGGTCGCTATTGACCGCAGCATTTAACGAGTTGAACAAGCAGGATCGTGCTCGAGCGCGATGCCGCTCGTTACTCTGAATATACTCTGTATGTTACAGCCGACACCGGCATCGTATGGAGCGGGTTCACTCCGCGAGCCCGTTCCATAATTTCCCTAGCCGACTTTGGCGTATGGATACGTCAAATGTCGGGAAGGGGTTAATGTGTGGCACGAGGTGTTAGGAATTTTGAACCTCCCTGTGCCTCATATTAATAGTAAATAAGCCCATCATGTACCTCACACATTAACCCAACATTGTCCATTATGACTGTGAGAAACATGATGGAGTTAATTATTAATGTGAGGCACATGGAGGTTCAAAATTCATCACACCACGTGCCTCACATTAGAAAATGTAGCTTTTTTTTTACTATTATTATTGTTGGCAATGTATAGTTTTGTTATCGAAAATCGCAATACCACACAGTATCGGTATTGAAGTCCAAATTCTGGTATCGTGACAACGTATACGTCGGGAGATTTTCCCAGCATGTACTTTAAATGTAGGCTAAAAACGTGATGTGAACAGGGCCTAAATGATCTATAGTGCTTTTTTAGAGGAGGAATCATTATGACATTTTGCCATTTTCATTGCCACAATAAGCTCATACATAAAAAAAATATGTTTAGTAACTCCATGGTGACAATTGGATTGATTTCCAGGAACCACGGTCGTGTGCATGAGCCCATAGAACTGAAGCCCAGGTTTATCAGCCATGTCCCTCCAACTAATCATACATCACCAGCAAAATAATGATAAAGCTCATTATAAAAGTGGAATGTCTGTGTGAAGAGCTATCCGTGTTCATGGTGTCATTATTACTGAACTGGGATTAGTGGTAAATGCAAAAATATAGTGATGATCATTTTTTACAAGATAGAACAAAAATCTCATAAAAATCTGATAAGTACTGGCAGGTTGGAAATAACTCTTAGCAGGATAAAGCTGGAGGGAAAAAAGCTGTTTATGATATACATTATATCAAATGATTACCCCCCATATGGTCTGCAATCCAAACATAATGGCCCACATTTATCAATGTATTTGCATTTTTTGGGCACATTTTAATCCACAATAGTATCTAATCTGCTATGCTAAATATTTATTAACCATTTGCGCCAAAATTTAGTGCCATTTGCACCATGCATGTCAGTTTGTAAAAGTGGAGAGAAAAATGTGTGTTCCTTACTGCTTGGCAAAGATTTAGACACATTAACTTTTCAAAAAACAATTTCAACATCTAGTGGTAGGAGGTCCAACGCGCTACTAGATGGTTGTCTCTAATAAAGTGACCATTCAGTGTAGTAACCACGACATGAAATCACATGTCTATCCCACTTTCCCGTTCATTGTTATGTAACAGGATGGTCTTTGGGCCCCCAACAACTGGGGCCCTTTTTGATTGGTCCCTCCACAACCCCTACATTTATGACACTGCATACCTCATATCATTTGGCATGGCCAAAGGCCTAAGTTTAATTTTGGGAAAATAAACACTTTTTCTTCCAGATCCATTTTTTATGACAGTGTTTTAATTACAAATGTTCAAACATATAGGCAGCAATAATTGTTAAATGTGCTGTTATTGCAGTTAAGAACCAAACTGGAGCAACGTAGTAAATCTATTAGGCCGGGTTCCCATGTAGTGTAAACGCTTCAGAATTTCTGCAACAGAGTTCTGTGCGGAAATTCCGCAGCATTTTACAGTAGTAATAAAGTGGATGCGATTTAGTAAATCTCATGCCCACGCTGCCGGAAAAAAAACCTGCAACGTAAACGTTAATAAATTGACCTGCGGTGCGGAAATTAATTCTGCAGCATGTAAATTTATGCTGCATTTTTGTTGATTTTCCGTTGCGGGTTTTCCCCATTGAATTCAATGGGCATGCAAATCCCGCAACAGAAAGCCGAGTGTTGTGACTTTTGCGGCGTAATCGCAGTGATTATGCTGCAAAAAAACGCAACTCCGGAAAAATAAATAAATCATACTTACTCAGAATGGCCTCCTTCCTGCAGTCCGGCCTGCTGGGATGACGTTTCATCCCGTGTGACTGCTGCAGCCAATCACAGGCTGCAGCGTCACATGGCCTGCAACGTCATCGTAGGAAGCTGGAGTGGACGTCAAAGGAGGGAGGGGGTAAGTTTGAGCGCTTTTTTTACGCAGTGAAAATTCCATCCGAAAACCACAATGTGGTGCGATTTTTCGGACGGAAGGTGCTGCGGGCTCCAGGTTGGATACGCTGCGTGATTTTTACGCAGCGAATCCGTCCCGTGGGAACCAGGTCTTAATGAAAATCTAACAATCAGTTCTGAAATAGGGTTTTGGATCCAAGATAAGGGCAGTTAGATATGCCAACTGGCTGATTTTGACTCGTATAGGTAGATTGGCCAAAGTAAGTGAACTAAGGCCAGCCTCTTCCTTTTCCTACCCTTCCATGCCCTCTTATACACATTTCTTCTCCCCAAACCCCCACTTTTTTTTTACCTCACTTTTCTCCCCACCTTCTTCTTTCTGTTTTATATTTTCACTCAATCATTCATTCATTTCTGCTCTTCCTCTTTTAGTCTTGCTATAAGGATAGGCTCTAGTATTGATAAAATGATTCATAACAGATCTGTCATAGCCGCCTTTTCTTTTGATAAAATGGAAGCCATGATACCAGTGTGAACAGAGCCTTACGGCTAACATACTTTACTTTTCCCTTTTATCTTTACTGTTTGTTCTTTAATGCTTGAGTTTAAAATTAGCACTGGGTTATTTCAGGATACAAGTAAGAATTAATAGGTAAAAATTAGGTGATATTTCTAAATACTGTTTGCAAGTCAAAACTTATTAGGATACAGCCTGTGCAACTGTATGGAAGAATGCAGGTCTGTGTTTAATGTGGAATGTTTGCTTGTCCCCTTAGGCACAATGTACAGAAATAGTTATGATTCATTAGAACGTTGTTTCAGCTACTGTATAATACCCTTGATAATATAACATTCCCTTTATTTTCTATAAGATTCTCTACTGTATGTAGAGAAACGGTGGGACTTACGCCAGCCCACATCTCGATCTCAGACAATTTTTATTACTATAGGTTTGGCAGGTTTTCCTCTCCAACCTTGAAGTAGCTGTTTTGTCTCTTTTTCTTTTTAGAAATGATGCATGTTTGCTGCACTCTCAGCGTCATATGAGAAAACCGAGCTGCTGATTACAAAGTGGCCATGAACTGCATGAGAACCCGACCAGCACAATGAAGGGATGTTCTGAAAAAAAGAATATTTCCTTTAAAATACTGTATAGCTTTACAAATAAAGGTTATGCTAGCACGTGACCTAGAAAACGTACTTAGAAACTTCCATGCTGCAATAACGTTTGATTTGTAGCACGCAACTTTCCTTTGGCAGCACTATTTTACAAATAATATCCGTCCCGCATCCAGATTTTGTACTATTTCATTCTTGAATTTGTATGATATTTTTTTAGTTCACTAAGGTTGGATTGACGCTTTTTTTTTTTGTCGTATGTTTGAACTTTTTTTTTTTTTTTTAACTTATCCAAAATGATTGAACATCTGATGCAAGAAGTGATATCAGCTTACTTCACTTTTAGTATTTTGGTTCTTCTTGTATTTACAGTACTTAAAGACATAGCATGCTGCATTTTGGTTGGATACTAACTAAATTGATACAAAGTGATGCACACTGGTGCATTTTTTCATTAGTATGCATCTCATAGAAGTGAATGAGATCCGTGAAAGCATTTGTTCTACTAGAGGTGTAAGTTGATGGTCCTGGGCCCCATGTACAGCGCTCCCCAACTATCTTATGCCATTTATATTTATTTGGTCTTCTTATGTGTCAGAGGCATCTTTGGGTTTCCTCAGACAAAAAGGCACTGGTGCGACTGCTGCCTTTTCACTGCAATAACAGTAAGGGTATGTTCACACGAGGTCATTACGTCCGTAATGGACGGACGTATTTCGGCCGCAAGTACCGGACCGAACACTGTGCAGGGAGCCGGGCTCCTAGCATCATAGTTATGTACGACGCTAGGAGTTCCTGCCTCGCTGCAGGACAACTGTCCCATACTGTAATCATGTTTTCAGTACGGGACAGTTGTCCTGCAGCGAGGCAGGGACTCCTAGCGTCGTACATAACTATGATGCTAGGAGCCAGGCTCCCTGCAGTGTGTTCGGTCCGGTACTTGCGGCCGAAATACGTCCGTCAATTACGGACGTAATGACCTCGTGTGAACATACCCTAACAACAACTGCTAGTGTGAACTTATACAATCTGACATTTTTTAAACGGTCCACAAATACATGTTACGAGTACAATAAAGAATCTGATTTTAAGGATGATAGATGCCGTAGATACAATGATCTGCCCAAAATAGGTGTTGGTGATTCCACGGATAAGACAAATGTCTACCATTTTCGTAGATAGAAAATTAATATCCAGAAGTAAATTTTCTTGTGTCAAAACCATTGTATAAAAGCGGAGACGTCAAGAGATCATCAAAGCGCAAAGTACATGAAAACGCAATGACACGTGATCATTGGGATTCCGCTATGAGGGAAGCTACTGAGCTTAACAAGATTCAGAGCAGCCCTTAGTATACAATGTTTAGCCATAACATTAAAGCCACCTGCCTGAAATTGTGTAGGTCTCCCTCGTGCCACCAAATTAGCTCTGACCTGTCAATGTTTAAACTACACAAGACCTCTGAAGATATCCTGTGGTATCTGCTACCAAGACGTTAGCAGCAGATCCATTAAGTTCTGTAAGTTGTGAGGTGGGGCCTCCATGGATTGGACTTGTTTTTCTAGCACAGCCCACAAATGCTTCATCTGATTGAGATCTGGGAAATTTGGAGGACAAGTCAGCACCTTGAACTCTTTGTCTAGTTCCACAAACTATTCCTGAACAAGTGGGTGCAAGGCACATCCAAATGAATGCCAGGACCGAAGGTTTCCCAGCAGAATTTTGCCGAGAACAGCACACTACCTCCGCCAGCTTGCCCTCTTACCATAGTGCAACCAGGTGCTATCTCTTCCCAAGATAATCGACGTACACACACCCTGCCGTCCACATTATGCAAAATAAAACGTGATTAATCTAACCAGGTCAAACTTTTTTTCCCCTAAGTTTCGATTCTGATGCTCATGTACCCATTGTAGGGGCTTTATGCGGTGGACAGGGGTCGCATGGTCACTTTGACCGGTCTGCAACTACGCAGACCCAAGTGCAGCAAGCTGTGATGCACTGCATTTTCTGACGCATTTCTATCATAGCTAGCATTACGTACATATTTCAGCAATTTGTGCTACAATAGCTCTTTTTTGGGATCAGATCAGACGTCCTAGCCATGCATCAATGAGCCTTCGGCGCCCATGACCCTGTTAATAGTTCACCGGTTCTTCTTCCTTGGACCTCATTTGATAGGTACTAACTACTGCATTCCGACCACCCCACAAGACCTCCTTTTTGGAGATGCTCTGACCCAGTCGTCTAGCCGTCACAAGTTGTCCCTCTCAGTCTCTCAGATCCTTAAGTTTGCAATATTTTCCTGGTCCCAACATATCCACTTCAGGAACTGACTGTTCACTTGATGCCTAATATATTCCATTCCTCAACAGGCGCCATTGTAACTAGACAATCAATGTTATTCACTTCACCCGTCAGTGGTTCTAATGTTATGGCTGAATGGTGTAAGTAAGAAGTGTCGCACAACTGGAATGTCAGCTCTAATTAGCAGAAAACATGCATATACTGCACATTCACAATGTATAAAGGAAAAAATAGAAAACCAGTTAATAAATAAAAACATCCTATCTAATTTATTCATAATCCTAGCACTAACCCCAAAACACTCACCTGCAAATTATATCTATGAAAATGAACATCAAACTATGGTGACCCAAGATCAGGACCAGATCTTAGAGACACTATAAGCAGACGTCGATCATGTCAAACAGTGAAAGGAATTAAAAACTGGTGGGAAATAGGTAGAAATATTATTTATTTCCATCAAACCCACATGATCTCCAATGTGTGTGAATTTGTATCCTTGCAAAATATTGAAATGTAGCGCAGACATCTTGTTCCTGGCATAGACTGGAATGTGTGCTTTCTGAACACTTGAGAACTGCAATAAAACATCAGACCGGAGATAAAGATGACAAATATCTACAAAAACTTTATTCTTTTTCTTGACTTTATTGACGTTTACAGTGGATAACAAATCGGTCTGATGATTACTACAGCTCTCGCATTTCCATCATATATTATTCCCTTCCTATTGGTCGAAGCAAAATATGCTTACAGAAGATGACAGATAAGTGACTCAGGTACACTCTGTTCTGTAAAAAAAACAAAACAATAAGGGCATGGCCAGACGTGGCGCATTTCTGCAGACACTGTCCGCATCAATGCCGCACATAATCTGCGTTGCAGATTCCGTTGCGCCTATGCCTAAAATGTGCAGGAAATTGCTGCGGATTAGCCGTTGCGTATTCAGGTGAAGAGTACTTCCTGCTGTCTTTGAAAACATTTCATCTCAGTCTGGCTATAGACCTCGAAACACATAGGTCCAGCCAGAATGAAGAAATGTCCTGTTCGTAAAACCAATCCGCAACGCAACACACATAACATCTGCGGATTTCATTGCGGAATTTTGAATCTCCATTGAAGTCAATTGAGAAATTTCGCAATAATTCCGCAACAAGTCCGCAACACGTCCGCAACAGCCAGTGTATGCTGCGGACATCAAATTCCGCACCGCAGCCTATGGACCGCAGCAGAGTTTTCCGCAACGTGTGCACGAACCTAACTAAAAAGGTGTGGAAACCAATGGAAAAAATGTCCGCTGCGGATTTCCGCAGCGGACTGGCCGCAGCGGAATTCCAGAGCAATTCCGCCACATCTGGCCATGCCCTAACGCTGGGTTCACATATCAGTTGTATCCGGCCAGTTGTTTTATGCCTAAGATGGACACGACTTTGTACACTGGTCCACCGTCCATAGCCAGACAAAAAAAATCTGCATCCAACGTTTTTCTCCAGCATCACAACTGATGCCACCAAACACAAAACAGTTCCCATAGTAAACTATGGTATCAGTTTTGCCCCATGTTTTTGTACTACGCCAATGTGGTCTCGTAACAGTTTAGTGACAGCTACAGTGTTCTGCTAACAGTAACGGAAAAAGTGCCCCAATAATAGTGAAATGTTTTCCTACCAGTAAATACCACAATTTCCCTCATAATAGTGACCGCTTCAATATCTGGGTTCTCAGGACAAAAAAATTAACTGTATACAGAAATGCATGGTTACTGATGCCTTGCATTTTATATGCTTTAAAGGGGTTTTCCCATTAAGGAGATTTATGGCATATCCACAGGATATGTCATGAATGTCAAATAGATGCAGGTCCCACCTCTGGGACCCGCACCTATTTCTAGAACAGGGCCCCATAATCCCCGTTCTAGCTTTTTGTGCTCACGATGACTACCGGCCAATTCCTGATTACATGGTCGGGAGTTACGGAAGCATGCGAGCTACGCTGTTTTCTTAACTACTATTCAGTTCTATGGGTGTTACGGAAACAGTGTAGCTCAGTGGCTTACGCTGTTTCCGTAACTCCTGACCATGTAACCAGTAAGTGGCTGGGAGGCAGCGTGTGCACAAAAAGGTAGAACGGGGTTTAGGGGGCCCCGTTCTATAGATAGATGCAGGTTTCAGAGGTGGGACCCGCATCTATCTGACATTTATGACATATCCTGTGGATTTGTCATAAATGTCCTTCAAGGAAAAACCCCTTTAATGTCCGGAGTATCCATAATTTGTTTGCTGTAATGGCTATACTGTGATGACTGTGCTGAACATTTTTAGAAACCATTGCACCCATTGTAAATTCCACCCTTGCCAATACTATAAACTGTGTTCTCATTGTAATGTTGCAGGAGCTAGTTTCTAAATTTTACCAATTTGCTGTGACTTACATACACTTGTGCACTACAGGAGATGCATTTACTGTATCTAAACGTGCTAAGGGCTCTACAAATGAATTAAATGAGCCCATATGGTCCTTCCATTCCCTAGAACTGATCCTGGGATTGCAGCATGTAAGACGAATCTGCTTTTTGTACTTTTGCACAATCATCCCTGCAGCTAGTTAAGGGCAATATGTAAAGATGAGTGTACACAAAGCACAAAAAGTACATAAAAAAACTATTTTCTGCACTCAGAAAAAAGGAAAGTCAATAACTTTTTTTTAATAAAATGTAGGGGTTTTCAGTTTCTAACAATTCCTTGTTATACACCCCCTTTCAGCATATTGATCTAATAGAGTGGGTCCCTAAATTTGACCAGATTCGAAAACCTTTTTGTGCAAGATATATGTACAGTTAACAAAACCTTTTTGTATCTAAAGAGTTTCAAGTATTATAAATAGAATTTATATAATTCTGTAACTTGTTTCGGTATTTTAACTTAACGATCCCAATGGAGAATCATTGCCTATAATAAGCTACATCTTCTCTACCAAACTCAAGAAAATGCTTTTTAATGGTGCCAGTCATTGGGCACATATTTTTTTTAATAGTTTGTTATGTGTCAGTGTCGACAGGCATTAATATAAAATCCTGCATATAAATTAAACATTAAAAGGTAGACACAGGCCGCCTTAGAAGCTAAATTATAATCTTTGGTTATGCAGTTAGTGCTTGAAGGACACCCACATCCATTTCATATCACATGTCCTTCTATTGAAAGATGATCATTGGGCTCAAGTAACATTCTAGCACAGGGGCTTGCATAATTTATCCATTTATATTATGTGCTGAAAAATACAAACATAAGCATTGCAAAAAAGTGTTCTTTATAACAATTAAAATTAGTGTTTTTTTCCCCTTGTAGATTGGGTCACTCCTGGATTACTATCACTTTTATCACAGTAAAACTATCAAGAGGTCGGTCTTATCAAGTCGAGGAACACACAACTTCATCTCAATGGAACCAAAGGTAAGCAGATCCCCAGCGTGTCTACAGCCAAGGGTCCTGCATTATTAATGGGTAATGACACACCAGAAAAAGATGCTCACAAGCTATTTGAGTAGTATGGAACTGATACATCACCTTCTTCAGTGCCTGTCAAAAGCTGGACAAAGAGGGAATGTGCAATGAATGTTTGCTTACTTTAGGAGACATTGTAACCTTGGTAAAAATAAGCAGTGAATAAAAGTGTATTTATTATACAATAATATAAAAGTAAAGAAAACAACCAAAACAAAAACTATTTATATGAAATAGTATAGTTTACTAATAGTATATATATTATATGTATACTAATAATGGCGATTGGCTGCTGCACTCACATGAAATGATGTGATTGGTGGCATGGAAATGGAACAGAATTAGTATCTGTTCACATCACATTGGCGGTTTATGTTCAGCAAATGCATTTGAAAATAAAAAAAACATATACAGCACTCCCAAAATAAACCTACAAAATTAAAGGATATAAGCTCAGATTTTAAGTAAAAAAAAAGCCCTATATGTACTGCAAAAAAAGAAAAACATCTCAGCTCTGATATATTGCCACGCTCGTCTCTGATGCATCTGTACATGTGCGTATACTGCATACAGATATACAGATTTAGAAGAACTGTATAATCACATATAGCTCTGCTAAAACTGTTTTGGCAAATGTATGTGCAGTGTAAAGGCAAGATACGATTCTTTATTAATCATAAGGGTATGTGCACATGTTTACTAAAAAAACTTCTGAAAATATGGAGCTGTTTTCAAGGGAAAATAGCTCCTGATTTTCAGCCGTTTTTTAAGCCACTCGCATTTTGCGGCCGTTTTTGGAGCTGCTTTTCTATAGAGTCAATAAAAAACGGCTCCAAAAAACGGCTCAGGAAGTGACATGCACTTCTTTGTCGCGGGCGTCTTTTTACGCACCGTTTTTTGACAATGAGGCGTAAA